>NW_020947062.1:9821893-10166512 GCF_900497805.2 Vombatus ursinus | reverse complement strand
TTTCCTCCCCACCCCAAAAAAGAAGGAAAATGAAGGGCTGTTAGAGAGATGAAATCACAAACTAGAGAGAAATTGGGGTAGAGAGAAAATAATTTCCATTCAAATAAGTGCTGTTGTTGGAGCTATGAATCAGTACAATTTTATTTTTTGACCACTGAGATCCCTGGTTATATGCTGGCAAATATCCCAAAAAGGTCAAAGACAGAAAGAAAGAATCTCCACCAAAATGTTTACAATAGCACATTGTATCAGCAAAGAACTTGGAAACAAAATAGATGCCTATTGATTGAGAAATAGCTAAAGAAATTGTGCTGCATTAATATGATCAACTATTACTTCACTGTAATAAAAGATGAATATGAAGAAGCCAGAGAAACAAGGAAAGACTCATGTGAATTGATGCACAGTGAAGTAAACAGTACCAGGAAAATAATGTGAAAAGAAAGAACAATAAAATATAGAGGAAATACTATGAAATTATAATGATCAAGCAAAAAGGGGGTATGAGGGGCAGCTAGGTGGTGCAGTGGATAGAGCAGCGACTCTGGAGTCAGGAGGACCCGAGTTCAAATCTGACCTCAGACACATAACATTTACTAGCTGTGTGACCCTGGGCAAGTCACTTAACCCCATTACCTAGCCAAAAAAGAAAAAAAAAAACGCAAAAGGGGATATGAGAATGTCTCTTTCTTCCTCTGTTGCAGAAGTGGGGGAGGATGGGTATGGAACACTGCATATGCCATTGAAATGATATGTTATTAATTCTACTGAACTACTTTTCTTTCTTTTTTTTTCTGTCTTTATTATAAGAGATGCCTCTCTAGATAGGGGAGAGTGGAAGGTGGAAGTGGAAAGTAGAAAATGAAGGTGATATAAAAATTTAAGATACCAACAAAATTAGTTTTTCAAAGTTTTAAAACCATGAAACAAAAATTATAAATAGAAAAATTAGCAAAGCATTCCACGATTTTCCATACTAAGTAAATGGAAAGAAGAGGCATAGCAAAACAACAAACACTGCATAAATGATATATCGATATCATTAAAGGAGAAATGAGACAAAATAAAAGTCTACATACTAACAATCTCTCAACCTAAAACACCTACACACAGTGCCTTTACCTACCTGATTTATAGTGTCTAATAAATAAATACTATATTCATTCCAGCTCAATACCCAGCCATCTTGAAAGAAGCATGACACAAGCCCTAGGTGTTTCTCTGATGTGCAACTTCCCGTGTCAGCTGGTTCAAGTCGAGGATACAGTTCAAAGGGTTTTACTCCTCCGGCAAACACATCTTTTAAGATAAATGTAGCCTGAACCGTTCCATGGACATCAGACTTCCATAACCGTAGCCCAGGCCTTGAAGCATACAATGTGAGGTCACTTTGCTTGCACAACCCAGGAATAAAACATGCTCCAAATTTTCCTGTGCTAAAATTAAAGTGGGGAAAAAAAAAAGAAACCATATAAGCAAATTTGATTTGGGATTACTACCATTATATAGTTTTATCAAGCTAAGATTTGACCAGTCTAAAGTGAGGTTCATTTTTCCCCTTTATCACTTGTTTTGCGTTCATCTTTTCCTTCTGTTCTCTACAGGGAAGATGTCAAAAACATTAACCTATTAAAATTCCTCAAACCACCCTCTTTAAAGTGTCACATAAAATAATTCTGGGCCTAACGCTTAAAGTGGGAGTGTTGTCCTTTCATTTCTTCAAAGTTTATCAATATCAGGACTACTGTGAAATACACAATTAACGTGTTGGCCAGATGACCAGTCTGTTTCAGTACTCATTTAGAAGTTACCCATTAATGTCATTGGGATATAGTGGAAAGAGTATAGGCTTGGAGTAAAAAACCTAGCTAGGTTCAAGTCTTAGATCTGCACTTAATTAGCTACTTGACTGGTCAAATCATCTAACCTCCCTGAGCCTTTGTTTTCTCAGCTATGAAATAAAGATACTTGCCTTACGTGTGTGTGTGTGTGTGTGTGTGTGTGTGTGTGTGTGTGTGTGTGTGTGTGTGTGTGTGTGTGTGAGAGACACCTATGCAGCAATAGCAACAGCACCACCAGAATCATCCCAACACTGCAAGCTATAGAATGGTCTTTAGTTCCTCTCTCTCTTCCGCCTTATCTTCCACTAAGTCCTACTGATTATTCTTCTGTCATACACCCATGATAACACTAATTAATTCCAGAGAACCAGAAAGTTGTGAAATATTTTGTATGCAATTTCTTCTACTGGGTCACAGGACTTAGATCTAGAAGAGACTAGAGATCACCTATTCCAACCTCTTAATTTTATAGATAAGGAAAAATGCAACACAAACAAGTTCAGTGACTTGTTCAAGAACATACCAGTATTAAGTAACAGAGACAGGATTTGAACCCAGGTCTTCTGAATCTAAACACAGTGCTGTTTCTATTAAAATATTCGTAGTCTACAAATGAGGAAAACTAATCGGGGGAGGGAAGGTGTGTTGGGGGAGAAGTAACTTTTCCAAAGTGTCAGTGACAAGGCAGGGAATAGATTCCAGATCCTTGACTCTTAGTCCACCGTCCTTTCCCCTGTACTACATAGCTTTTCTCCCTCCAGTCCTAATTCTATACCAGGCCCTAGTCAAGTCACCACTGTATTAACATCCCTATATTCAGTTCCTTGAGCTTTACAAGTCTTGTTCATTTGTCCACTATTCACATTCATTTTATACAATAAAATACTCGACCCTCAATGTCGTACTGTCCTTGGGGTTTAAGCCATATATTCAAAAGATGAAATCACTTAGGCATTTCTTTTTTATTTCAGCAGCCTCAATGATTTGTCAGGCTCTTTGCTAATTAAATCTCATTACAAAGAGTTTTACACAAAACTCTGCTCTAAAATGAAGATCATCAGAACACACTTTTGGTGAGATGACACTGAAGTTTTTTTAATGGCAGAACTTCAATTCAACATCATGTCTGATCACTGAGCTCAAAGGAAGAATCCCTTCAAATGATAAAAACATAAGTACAGCTTTATAGCTAATCTTCTACAGATGGTATAGAAGAGGCTCCTGTTCAGATACGAGTTGGAGTAAATGACCTCTGAGTCCCTTCCACTTCTCACATTTTGTGTGCTTATGAATATTACAGAAGGAATTCTCACACTAAACAGGAGGCATGGCAGAGTACAAAGACTGCTTGAATGAGAATCAGGAAACCTGAGGCTGAAAGTTGGTCATCCTCTTCAATAGCATGTAAGGACAGGGAACTCACTTTATCTCTTCAAATATCAGTTCATCATCTGCTAAATGGGGATGATAATAATGGCACTACCTATAGCACAGGGGCTTTAAGAGGAAAGCACTTTGAAAACTTTAAAGTACAATGTAAATGTAAGCTAGTATTATTAACTGGTAATTTAAACTACATGACTTTTGAAATCATGGAATAGTGGGTGCAGCTATAAACTCTGATGTAATGTAATGTAATGAGTGTAAGCATCTCCTAGGTCAACATTGATCTATGACAGTCTCTTAGAAAGAAAGAAACCCCATCTCCCCCAGGTAGTACTTGTAGATTACACAGCTATCTTAGGCTTTCCCAAACTTGATAAGGGGAAATCAGACAAATACACATAAGAAATCAAATAAAAGACATAATCCAGGAAATTATGACTAGAAAAGGAGGTAGGTAGGCTAAGTGATATACGGAGGTCAGTGGATAAGTTGAACAATCTAACTATTACAAAGGTCCTCATGAAATGCTGAAAGTTCTAGGGGAAGGCCTTTAGAACAGTGGGAAAATCTTCCAGAAGGGTTTCAAGAGCAAATGGATAAGAATCACACAGGATGAGGAGTAGTTAGCTCATGTGTAGGAGTAGACAATGGATTCACACTGATGAAATCAAAGATACAATGAAGTATCTGAACTTACTGGACTTACTTCAAAAGATCAAAGTAAGGACAAAGTTCTGACCCAATAGAGGTGCTCAAATTAAGGCATATATATCTTACTTTTTTCTTGGTTGGGTTCCAACTTGCTTGACAGATTTCTCTTCAGTGTAAAAAAGCAGACTTCTCTGTAAGGTAGAGACCAGAAGAACTTTCTGGCTATAATCTAGTTGTACAATTGAAGATGGTTCTTCTAATACCAAGCTGGAGTTGCAGACTCCCTTACAAAAAAAAAAATTAATAAATACACCATCAATTTTGAACTAAAACATTCTAACTTTGATAATGATCATTCTTGAAAACTAAATATGCTTGCTAATTCAGAAATTTAGTATTTGAGTCAATTTACACCTTGAACCTCATGCTTCAATACTTTAAACTCTGTGGCTTCCCATTCAAAATAATGCTTTTGAAAATTCCTTGCTGGTGAAAACATGGATAAATTAATTTTTACCTCATAGTATTTTCTTTCAAATTCAAAGGGAAACTACCAAGTAATATACTACTATTAGCCCATTTACAGCTGAGAAAATTAGCTATTAAGTATGAGAGCCTGGAGTCTAACCCAGGTGTCCAGGGTTCTTTCTACAAAGTTACAGTGAGACTCTAGCTTCACATCTGTTCCATAAGATGCTTTTTCCCACACTGCACTTCTATAATGAGAAGCTCAGAATCTCCAATCATCTCAAAGTGACCACAATAAATGAATTGGAGCTATGTGATATTGAGCACTATACCTCAAGAAGAGTTTAACTAAAATTACAATAATTTATATTTATGTAGTACTTTAAGTTTGCAAAGCACTTCCACTATTATCTTATTTGATCCTCATAATCAACGTCTACTATGTTTAGGCACCATGTCCTTAGCTGTGTGATAGAAGAGCATTATGGGGGAAAGTATAGCATTACAACAGATTTGCAGTAGAAAGATTTGAGTTCATGCTTCCACCACCTACTAGCTGTAGGTTCTTGGATAAGTCATTTCATTTCTGAGCCTCAATTTCCTCATTTACAAAACTGAAACAATAATTGTCTCACAGGGTTGTTATAGTCAAAAGAAAGAACTGTGTAAAATGTAGAATGCTATAAAGAAATGCCCAACTGCTCTTGTGGCTGTGAAGGTGGGACTAGGAATAGTTCTCTTAGAAACCTCCTCTGCCACCCCCAGCACCTCACTCCTGCTCCCCCTCCCCACTGGGATGGGGAGAAGGCCATTAACAGGGTTTGTCAAGTGGCCAGTTCAATATCCACTGAAACCTTGTCTACTTGTCTACAAAAACGACTTAGGGAGTGTTTTCTCTCACTTCAAGGAACCTTCCCAAAATAGTGGACCCAAAGGGAAAGCCTTATACGTTCCATCAGAGATGCAGGCCACTCTCTTACTGAGAGAAGTTCGGTTTTATAAAATATCTGAAGAAACTTTGCAATAAATTGCTATATAAAATTTGAGATTAGAATGGTATTATTCGTAATAATACTTAGCTGATGGGGGCAGCTAGGTGGCACACTGAATAGAGCACTAGCCCTGGGGTCAGGAAGACCTGAGTTCAAATCTGATCTCAGACCAGACACTTGACACGTACTAGCTGTGTGACCCTGGGCAAGTCACTTAACCCCAACTGCCTAAAAACAAACAAACAAAACAAACAAACAAACAAAAAAAAAGAATACTTCGCTGACTGGCTAAAAATAAAATTCTGAGTTTCGGATTTAAGGCTTTACAATAAAAACATAAAGGCTAAAAACCAACATTTGTAACCTTTAAAAATATGTACCTGGTCAAGATCCAAAGAAGAAAAGACAATTTTCCCTCTGTCATCTCCAGAGAATAACTTCATGCCATTGGGACTCCAAGCCAAAGCAGTAATGCTATTTTTGTGAATACCAGCTACATCAAATCTCCGAAGCTATGAAAAAATGTCAATAAAATACATGGAAAAAAAAGAAGCCTGAGATTATAAGGCTTAAGACATGAATGTATAAAAATCATTCATGTGTGGATAGGGAGGACTGAAGGGTATAACTTATTTCTCTTCCACCCCTTGTTTCTGGCAAATCAACAACCTTCATCTACTTATTCATAGTTCTTATTGCCACCCCACATCCAGTTCCCAAACAAGTGGGGAGAACCAGTCTCCACATCTCTAAAATGAGACTACTAATGGAACTTATACTTAAAAACATTAGAATCAGGATGTCAATCTACACATCAAGCATCTCAGTCTGGAATAAAATGTGTACCAGAAAACTTCAAGGCGTTTTGCATAAGCACTTTAAAATTATTTATTATTAAATTGTTCTGAATACTTATTTCCCAGATGATAAAGCATTAAAAATAAATCCATTAAAATCCATCAGGAATTTGCCAAAATGTGTAAAATATTTTAAAAGTTTTAGCACTTACCTGTTTATTTCTACCAGGCAATGAAGACACAAGCTGAAAGACTGCAACCCTGCCTGAGGCTGTGCCAGCTGCCACAAGATCATCAAAGCAGCTTAAGAGTTTAACAACTGTTATAGATTCAGTTTTCCCCTAATGAAGTAAAACAAACCTGTCAAACTAGGGAAATTGCACTCGGCTAAGCATTTTAAAACTAAAAAGTAAGCAAACATCACCAACATAGCAGCAGGCTTCACTTTGATGCAATATATGCTAGTTTAATTAACAAAAGATTTTGTAATAATTGATAACATTTATATAGTGCTTTAAGGTTTACAAAGCACTTTATAAATATTAGAACCTTATTTGTTCTTCACAACAGCTCTGTACAGTAGGTGCTATTATTATTCCCATTTTACAGTTAAGGAGACTAAGGCTGATGGTGGTTAAGTAACTTGCCTAGAGTCAAACAGTGCTACTAAGTGTCAGGTCTTCTTAACTCTGAGTCCAACACTCTATCCACTGTACCTTCTAGATGACCCTGAAACTGGAAGGGATCTTAAAGGATCTTAAGGGATCTAGCACAGCCCCTTCACTTTGCAGATGAAAAAACCAAAAGTCCTACCTCCCACCTGTGTTAGTTTATATATGTGTGTGTGCATATGTGCATACATGCATGTGTATATGTGTATGTATATGTGTGCATATACATACACACATACATATATACATACATATATGTGTATGTATATGTGTGTGCATACACACACACACATATATGGCATATATGTGCCATTTTTATTATCAGTAAGCACCATGAAAATATTTATTTTGTCTCCCCTTTTGCCCAGCGTGGTATTTTGCAGGCAATAGAAACATAATAAACCATTGCTGAATTCCTAGGGGGCAAGACTATATCTTTTTTTACATACACATATACTGAGTACTTAGGTCATATAGTAGCTACTCAAAAATATTTGAATGATTACTATATTTCTGTATGGAGATCAAACTGATAGAAATGTGGTAGACAGGCATCATGACCAAGAAAAAAAACAACGAATTAAATGTTTGTTGAAATGTAATGAATTCAGGAATTAAGAAATTTGAATTCAAATTCAGCCTCTATTATTTGTTATATGACTCTAAGCAAGCAAGTCACTTAACCTGAGCTGTACTTTTTAAAGCATTCTGTAAAACATAAACCACTGTATAAAGGTGAGTTATTATTATTAGTCTCTACTATCTCACTGAAAAGTCAAAATTTTACTTTTTTCTGTCTACAAAACACAAATTTCTGTGATTTTTCTGTGTTAATTACTGCCAAAGTAATGGAAGAGGGGGCAGGGAAAGAAAATAGATTCATGTAAATTAAAAAATTTTTAATTAAAAAAAGGTTTACTTTCATTCTCTACTGAAAGACATAAAATGTTTGGATTTTTAAAAAAATTATTTATCCTCATAAATGATAGATAAAACGTTCAGACCTGGAATGGGTCTCAGGGAGATCTAACTTCATTTCACAAATGAGACAACAGGAAAATAGAAAGGGGAAATGACTTTACCAAGGGCAGAGAATAAGCTAATAACAAAATTGGCATTAAAACTCAGATCTCCTGACTTCTAGTTTAGGAATCTTTTCACATCCTGCTATGCTTTTTTAAAATACAGTTTCTAGAAATGCATTCCTATTCATAATTTTGCTTCAAAAAATAATCAGAAAACCACTTTCATGAATAATTTCTTTTAAAATTTGGGCATAAAATTTAGGGGTTTTCTTTTTTCTTTTTTTTTTTTTTGAGAAGAAAAAATTAGGCTCCTAAGAGCATAAATGTTGCGAATTAAGTTTCTTTTTTTATGGAACATATTAAGGTTGAAGTCATTCAATAAACATAGATTTTCCCAAAAAAGGAAAATTTATAATTTACTTTAAGCAGTTTTTTAACAAAAAATTATCCTCTGATTTGAATCACTAACCCACTATGTGACCTTTGAAACTTACTTTCCCTTTATGGGCCTGAATTTTCTCAAATATAAAATTAAGTACTTGGGCTAGATTTATGTCATTTATTCACTTCATTTCATTTATTCACCTACAAAAATCTATTTTCTCTTCTTCCCACCCTCCACCCCTTTAAAAAAATGAAAAAGAAACTGGGCTAAATTTCTAAGACATTTTTTAATTCTAACATCTTGTGGTTCTAGGATTCTGAGATCCCAACCACCTCTGACAGTCTATGTTTCCTTCAACTTTGACATCCTACAGTCCTACAAACATAAATTAATAGTTACAAAAACATGAGTAAAAATTACATAAAGGAGTCATAAGCATTACTCAATCTTCTTTACTGTCACTTTTATTTGATAAAACTTGTTTCCATTAAAATATTACATACTTGATTAGCATTATGATGCCAATAAAGCAATATATGATCTTCAAATCTAAGTCTACAAGGATTAAATTCAGAAAAGGAAGCCTCTTGGCACTGATATGAATGAACATCTGTCCTCTGAAAAATAAGGCCATAAGTTTTTCAGATTATGATTCTGATCTCTAGGAAAGCAATAAAACATGGTGCAGGCAGGCAGTTTTTCTGTTACAATCTGAAAAAGGTGGCAGTAGTTTCTGTAGCACAGACATAAATGGCCCATTTTGGTGGGCCAAAGGTTAATCTTCACTCTGAACTGCCAACATTACCAAATACCTAATAACTCAGAAATTTTTTGAAAGTCTATTAAGAAGACTTAGATATAACATGAAAATTAAATAAGCCACCAAACTGATTCCAGTATTTACCCTTTTATGAAATATGCATACTGCCATTTTCTACAAAGCAGGACCTAACTTTTTAAGATAGTCAGATAGACTGATTGATATTCAAATCCAAATCTTTTCCCACTATGCCACAAGATTTTATTTAATGCAGCCCTGTGCTGAAGAATAAACTTACCTCAAAATTGTATTTTTTCATCTGATTTAACTGTCTGCAGTAAAGATAGAGCATCCCAATGCTACTGCCCACTGCAATATAGTGCTCGTTGGTGTCAAGTGCTGTGAGGTAAACCACAATAGAGCGAAAGCCCTTTTGGATTTTAGCTGGAATGGCATTGAGGAGATAGTATAAGGGGCAAAACTCTTTAAACATAACTGACTCAGTCCCAGATGCCATGGTAAAGATTAATGACAATGATCTTTAGACAAGAAAACGTTTACTTTGATGTCCAAGGAACCCTGGGGGAATAAACAGAAAGAAAAATGCTAGAAATTTTTCCTAATGGAACACCAAGTGGAACACCAAAAATTATGAAGAAAATCATAATTAAAACACACATTTACAAAATATTTTACAGCGCCTCATCAACCCTGAGATACGTAGTAATATAAATATTGTTATAGATGATTTGAAAGTGACAATGCCAAATAAATAATGCAGCAAAAAATGAACTCAAAATCAATCATTCTGTCTCCATGTCTAATACATTTAGGAGAACAGAAAATGTCTGATTAAGAAAACAAACTGCACAATTTAAATAATATTCATATACAAGTAAATTATTTCAAAGGTACAGTCAGAGGTCATTCAAAAGACCATATGATCATAGATATGGAACTGGAGGGAACCTTATAGTCCATTGAGTCCAACCCCCTCATTTTAATGATGAAGACACTGCCTCTGTACAAGGCAATTCAGCCTTTGCTTTAAAACATCTGAGGAAGGGAACTCATTAACTTGCAAAGCAGTCCATTTCTCTTCTTTTTGACAGCTCTAAACTGCTGGTAAGCTTTTCCTTATATTAAGTTGAAATCTTCCCTTCTGCAACTTCTACCTATCAGTCCTAATTTTGATCTCTGGGACTAATTTAACACGTAAAAGGTATTCTATAAATCTTAAAGGGTTATAAAAATATAAGCTTTTATAACTGGGGGTGAGGAGGATAGGACGACTGGCCGGGGATTTGATCAGTGCAGGCAGTTCCCAATAATGAAATTGTTTGTAAGAACACAGGTAAGTGTTAGGGAGTTGCAATATTATCTCACAAATAGAAAGCAATGGAAGGTAAAATCAATTTAAAGAAAGCTCATAAAGCTTTTGTTCTGTGATAGAATATGCTACAAAAAACTGTCCATCATTCTTCTTAATAAGATTTATATATGAATTTACAGTCTAACCCAGTATTGCTTTTGACTGCCAGTAAGTCTGATGCTTGTTGACTACAGTACTTTTTAGGGTTTTTTTATACTGCTAAACTCCTAGGTAGATTATAGTTGGTGCCAATATCATTTCTATAGTTCTTTCCCAGTTTTTATTTTCAATTGTTTTCTATAGTCAAAAGTCAAGCTGTTTCAATTATATAGCATATCTTCCTTGTATAAAATTTTTTCTTTTTTTTTCAATTAATTCCAATCTTAATCATTAATAAGATCATGAGTTGACTACATACAACTTACTCAGGGGTAATTATGACATCAGTAACAAGTCTTTTCCTGTCTGTTAAAATATAATCTTATTTCATTCTTTATGGTATTATCCAGTTCTTACCACCTGGTAAATTTTGAGGAAGATATTAATAGGAGTACGAGGATGGACAGACAAGGATGGGTTGCAATATGCACACTGGAGGGATTTCCCAAATTAATGAGATCACATTTCCATGAAAGCATTTAAGTATAATAAAATTATTATTTACCAAACAACCAATAATCAAACCACTTACATCCTCCCTGATTGGGAGAAATAAATAAACAAATATTTTAATAAAGTAAAATTCAATTCAATTCAACAAATATTTCTTAGGTACCTAATGTGTACATAATAGGCCTAAGGATACAAAGATTAATGGCTCTGGAGGAAAGAGTGAGGCCTGTGACTTTGCACAGCCCTGCCTCATTTAAATCCAGTTCACTTGCAATTCATGACATCACCTTCCTGACTTCATGGTTCTTTTCAAGAACAAAGGAGAAACAACAATCTCTGAGTTACTAGTAGTATCCCTCTGGATCCCCTAACTGGTCAGTTCCACTTGAGCAATGCAGTTTCTTGCTTCTTCCTTCCTTCCTTCCCTTTTTCCCTCTTTTCCTCCTTCTCTCCCTCCCTCCTCTTCCTCTGTCCACAATGGGAATCATACCCTTACCTGTGAGTACTCTGCCCAAAGGAATATAAATTTTGATCACTGAAACCTCCCAAGATATCTTTGAGTTTATGGCTAGATTTCTTTTTAAGGTCCAAGCCTTAAACCCAAATCACTCTGGCTCTCATTGATTGGCCAACAATAGGTCCCAGCCTAAGCCTCTCTTGGTCATTGTTTGGGCTCTAATGGCTCAGAATAAATGTAAATAGCATTTTTTTCTCTTTTGGCCAGAAACCCTGAGGGTCTTCCCCTCCTAGATTTATACATACATACATACATACATACATGCATGTATGTATGTATGTGTGTATTTTCTGCCTAGGTAAAAGAGGTCATTCTTTGACTTATCTCTTACCTAGCCTTAATCAATGAATGGGTGTTGCCTCAGACAAACTGAGACCTGGTAAAGACCTTAGCTTAAAAAGGCCAAGGTTTCCCACTGCACCCAAGACCATCTCCAGTCATCCTGATCTATAGTTTGCCACTGGACCCAGATGTCTCTGGAGGAGAGAATGAGGTTGGTGACTTTGCATAGCCCTGCTTCGCTTAAATCCAATTCACTTGCAAGTCATGACATCACCTTCCTAATGTCATGGTCCTCTTCAAGAACAAGGACAAACAGCAACAACAAACCAAGATTAAAAACAAAAAAACAAAAATCTGACCTTAAGGAGATTAGATTGTACTTGGAGGGAGGAAGAGGGGAGAGGAAGAGAAAAATAAATCAATAATAAAAGATTCTCAAAGAGTGTGTTGAAAAATGTTGGATGTTATGTTACTAAAGATAAAAGAAAATTTATAATTTTGTTTAATATAAACTTTACTTACCTAGCATATGTAGAATGTAAACAGAGTACTTGCAAAATAAACAAAAGTCGCCTACTATATGCACACACTAACATCAAAACATCAGATCTTGAACTCACAAAGAACTTAAAACAAATAATTGATCTTAAATGCAAAGAAAAGGTGTACTCTCGACTTTCCCATAGTGCAACAAACTAAAACACTCAATACACCGTAATTCCTCAAGACACTGACCAATAAGTATATAGATAAAGAAATGCAAGAAAATTTGAGGAAACAGGAGGAGAAAGGGGGAAGCTTCAAGGATAAAAAGTTTGACTGTAAACTTGGGCAAATGGGGGGATGACGGTACCTCTAAAAGAAATAGGAAAGACTAGATTAGGGTAGTAGTTGGAAGAAAACATGTCCTATTTTTTACATATAGTCTTTTAGATAACAACTATACATCTGGGGGACATGTCCAACAGGTAGTTGTTACCAACTACAATTTATTTCTATGGTAGTTTGAACTCCAGTTCTGCAGAGAAATTAAGGTCAAATCCATTGATTTGGAAGTCATCTATGTGAGAGTCCGAAAAGAAAGGAGAAGGCCCAGGATAGAGCCTCAGGGGGAAACCCTTAGTAAGGGTCATCACAGATGATGATCCAACAAAGAAGACTGAGGAACAGTCAGGCAAGAATGAGAACCAAGAGGGGTAGCTATGTGGCACAGTGGATAGAGCACCAGGCCTGGAATCGGGAGGACCAGAGCTCAAATCCAGCCTCAAACATTTGACACTTACTAGCTGTGCCACACTGGGCTAGTCACTTAACCCCACTGCCTAGCAAAAAAAAAAAAAAAAAAGGAATGGGAACCAAGAGAGGAATAATGTCACAAAAGTCTAAAGAGTAGAGCATATCCAAAAGGAAGATGTGATCAGCAGTGTCCAAAGCATGTATGTGACAAAGTGACAAAGGTCACTAAGGACAAAGACTGAGAAAAAAAACACATTAGATTTTAGCAACTTAAAAGTTATTAGCAGAGAAAGCAATTCTAGAGAAAATAATTTTCAGCAAATACTCAAGGGAAGAAGCATCACAATTCCTTTGAAGCTTTGAAATAAGGGTCTAATTACTACTCAGTTTGAAATTTCAATAGTATTTTAATCATTGATCATGTCACAAAAAATTAATAATGTCCATCCATTCTCATATCAAATAACATATTGCTCCAAATATGGGCCATAGCCCTAAAACGAGGTTTTTTTCAAAGGAAAATACTTAAGTATATAGCAAATAAATGAATGAATGAATGGTATAAGACATATCCAGTTTTATGAAAGTCAGACTTGAAGGGGAAAGCGCAGCTTATCTATATTCAGATGAATACAGCAGGCTCTCTTGGTCACAAATTACTTCATACAACTTTGGTTCAATATAGCCTCATTCTATTCCCATAAATAATGAAAAAACCAAGCCCATCAGTCTGCATCCTCTCATTTTCACTGATTTTAGAACCGATCAGCACCATTGGGGCCATCTTCTTAATCAACGAAGGAAACTTACTAGTACAGGTATTATCTTTTGGCAAATACCATCTCCAGATGCCAAGCCAAAATAACACAAAAGGGAAGATAACAGGAACAGGCGATAGTGTTTTCTAGGGACTTTTACAACTATGGAGTTGTCCCTTTGATTGTTCATATGCAAATTTACAAAAAAAAGTGATACTTCACATATCAAGGGTATAGAAAAAATTTAGCATGCTATGGCCACTGCTGTCAACAAAAAGATTAAGGGCAAGATTCTCGGCAAGAGAATTAATGTGCGTATTGTACACATATGAACTTAAATAACTTTTTGAAGTGTATGAAGGAAAATGATCAGAAAAAAACAAAACCAAAGAGCAGGATATATGAGTTCAACTGAAGCTTTCACTTGATCCACCCAAAGAGACATACTTTTCTTTTGCCTTCTTTTTTTTTTAATTATGCATAACATTTCCATATTTTCTATATTAGTTACTTTTTTTAAAAACAAAATGAAAAAGTTACACTTCAATTTGCACTCAAGAGTTCATCAGTTCTCTCTCTGAAGGTAGACAGCATTTTTTCAGGTCCTTTGAAACTGTCCTGGATCATTGCCTTGCTCAGAGTATCCAAGTACTTCACAGCTGATCATCATTATAACATTGTTGTTACTGTACACAACGATGTCCTGATTCTTCTCACTTCACTTTGCATCAGTTCATATAGCTCTTGCCATATTTTTTCTGAAACCACCTTCCTTGTCATTTCTTTTGTTTGTTTGTTTGTTGTTTTTGCTTTTTTTTTTTTTGTGAGGCAATCAGGGTTAAGTGACTTGCTCAGGGTCATACAGCTAGTAAGTGACAAGTGTCTGAGGCCCAATTTGAACTTAGGTCCTCCTGACTCCAAGGTCGGAGCTCTATCCACTGTGCCACCTAGCTGCCCTTCCTTGTCATTTCTTATAGCACAACAGTACTCACAATCATATGCCGCAACTTGTTCAGCTATTTCTCAATTGATGAGCATCCCCTCAATTTTCAATTCTTTACCACCACAAAAAAAAAAAAAAGCTGCTATAAATATTTTTGTACATATAGGTTCTTTTCTTTTTTCTTTGATCTCTTCGGGATAAACATCTAGCAGTGGTAGTGCTGGATCAAAGGGTATGCACAATTTTATAGTCCTTTGGACACAGTCCCAAATTGTTTTGCAGAATGCCTGGACCAGTTCACTACTCCACCTAACAGTTTATTGGTGTATCTATTTTTCCCTCATCCCCTCCAGCATTTGTCATTTCTGATAGGTGTCATTTCTGAGATGATACCTCAGAGTTGTTTTAATTTGCATTTCTCTAATCAATAAAAATTTAGAGCATTTTTTTCTTTTTTTTAATCTACTCTTCTATTTCTTAGTCAGAACCAGATAGTTTTGATATTTACTGCCTTATAATATAGCTTGAGGTCTGGTACTGCCAAACCTCCTTCCTTTACATTTTTAATTAGTTTCTTTGAAATTCTTGACCCTTTGTTCTTCTGATTGAATTTTTTTTATTATTTTTTCTAACTCAGTAAAATAATTTTTTCATAATTTAATTGGGGTGGCACTGAATATATGCCAAATTCAAATTGAATAAGCAGATTAGTTAGATAAAATTGTCATTTTTATTATATTGGCTTTGCCTACCCATGAACAAATAATATTTCTCTAATTATTTAAATCTGACTTTATTTGTATAAAGAATGTTTTTTAAGTATGATCATATAGTTCCTGGGTCTGTGTTAGCAGGTATTTTATACTGTCTACAATTATTTTAAATGGGGTATCTCTTGCTATTGCTTCTTGCAGAGTTTTATTGGGTATATATAAAAATGCTGATGATTTATGTGGGTTTATTTTACATCCTGCTACTTTGCTAAAAATATTGTTTCAACTAGTATTTTAGTTGAATCTTTAGGATTTTCCAAATGTATCATCATATCATTTGCAAAAAGAGATAGTTTATTACTTCATTTCCCATTCGGATTCCTTCAATTTCTTTTTCTTCTCTTATTGCTATTGCTAGCATTTCTAAAATAATATTGAATAATAATGGTGACAATAGTAATTTCCCTGTTTATCTGTTTTAATTTAATCAAATTTAACTTTAACTTTGTCTGAGATCCTGATTGCTACCCCTACTTTTTGTTTACATCTGCTGAGGCATATTAAATCCTACTCCAGTCCTTTATTTTAACTCAGTGTGTATCTTTCATTTTCAATTACATTTCTTGTAAATGACATATTGTTAAATTATTATTTTTAATTCATTCTAGGTAAATTCATCCTATTCACATTCCCTCCATTCTATTTTTCTATTTATCTTTATTTACCCTATTTACCCTAACCCCCTTACACATAAAATTTACTTGTAACCACTACCTTGCCCTACTATTCCTTAATCTACCTACCCCTCTAAAAGCCTCGCCCCTCACCCTCCTAATTCTTAATCTACACACCCTTCTAAAAGTCCCTCCCTTATCTTCTCCCCTCACCTTCCTAATTCTTAATCTACACACTCTTCTAAAAGCCCCTCCCTAATCCTATGCCCTCACCCTCTTATTACTTTATAAATTTAGAAGACATTTATACCCTTGTAGATATATAGATATAGATAGATATGTTGTTTCCTCTTTAACCCAGTTCCGTTGAGAGTAAGGTTCTAGCACTACCAGCCCTCCACCCCCACTTGCTTCTTATCAATTTTTCCTTTCATGCCTCATTTGTATGAGATATTTGCTTCTTTTTACTTCTCCCTAACCAGTTTTAATTTTTAGAATCAACCCATCTTACTCAACTCAGCCCAAGTCTTTCTTTCAAACTACCCAAGTAATGATGAGTCATAAGAGCAATGATAACATTTTCACACAAAAGAAGTAAACAGTTCGATCTTATCTAGTCCCTTATAATTTGGTCTTTAACTTATGTTATTGTTTGAATCTTATATGTCAAATTGTCTAAAGAGTTCTGGTCTTTTTGTCACAAATACCTGAAAGCCTTTCACTGAATATCCATTTTTTGGGGGGGGGAGATTACACTCAACTTTGTTGGGTAAGTTATTTTGGGGCCCAACCCCAGGTCTTTTCGTCTTCAAAATATTATGCTCTAAGACCTACAATCTTTTAATGTAGAAGCTGCTAGGTCTTGTGTAATCCTGGATTGCAGCTCCAAAGTACTTAAATTATTTTTTTCTAGTTGTTTATAGTATTTTCTCCTTAACCTGGGAGCTTTGAAACTTGAAATATTAACTATGATATTGTTGTTAAGTTTTCATCCTGGAATCCCTTTCAGGTGGTGACTGGTAGATTTTTTTTTTCCTATTTCTACTTTACCCTCTCATTCTAAAACTTCAGGGCAATTTTCCTTAATAATTTCTTGTATTATTGTATCAAGATTCATTTTAGTCATAACTTTCAGGTAGTCCAACAATTTTTATAGTCTCTCCTGAATCTGTTCTCCTCATCAATTGTTTTTCTAATAAGATGTTCCATATTCTCTTCTATTTTTTCATTCTTTCAATTTTGTTTTATTATTTCTCGGTGTCTTATAATATCATTAGCTTCCCCTTGCCCAATTCTAGTTTTCAAGGAGTTATATTCTTCCTTAAATTTTTTGATGCCTTTTCCCAAATGGTTGACTTTCTTCTCATAATTTTCTTGATTTTCTTGGATTGCTTTTATTTTTTTTCTTAATTTTTCCTCAAGGCCTCTTATTTGATTTTTGAAGTTCTTTTAAAACTTCTAAGAACTCTTTTTAGGCGTGTGACCATTTGACATTTCTCTTTGAACGGGGAGTGGCTTTTTAAATTTCACTATTTTCCACTAAATCAGAACCCAGATCTTCTGTATTTCCATAGTAGCTGTCTATGGTTGGGTTCTTTCTACTTTGCTTACTCATTTTAATTTTAATTTTGTCTTATTTTATTTTAGCAGCTTATTGTAATTTTTGTAATTTGTAAATATTCTAGTCCTGCAGTGAGGGAATGGTGCCCTAGGCCTTAGGTCCTTCTTACTGTTATGTTCTGAGTTCTGTCCAGGGGCCCAACCACACGCACTATTCTCCATCCCCAAACTATGGCTAAGGTTCCCCAAGCATGCTGTCCCACAAATGTTTTTGCTTCCTATAGTCCCTCTGTCAGCTACAAATTCCATCTCTTCCTCTTGCCCTGGAACCAGGGCACTCCAGGGACTCCACTCTCCTAAAAGGTTGTAATCCTAGCTCCTTTGTCTTCTGTAATATATTCCAAGCCCTCCATTCTTTTAACATGAAAGCCACTAAGTCTGAGCCTGGCTGTGGCTACATGATATTTGAATAATTTTTTTCTGGAAGCTTGAAGTATTTTCTCTTTGACCTGGGAGCTCTGGAATTTGGCTATAATATTCCTAGGAGTTTTCATTTGGGGATCTCTTTCAGGAGGTAATTGATAGATTCTTTCAAATTCTATTTTACCCCCTGGATCTAAATTATCAGTACAGTTTTTCTTGACAATTTCTCGAAACACACATCCAGGCTCTTTTGTTAATCATGGCTTTCAAGTAGTGTAATAATTTTTTAATTCTCTCTCCTTGATCTATTTTACAGATAGGTCATTTTTTTTTTCCAATGAGATAGTTCACGTTTTTTTCTATTTTTTTTCATTGTTTTAACTTAGTTTTATTGTTTCTTGATGTCTCATAGAGTCATTAGCTTTCACTTGCCTAATTCTGCTTTTTTAAGGAGTTCTCTTCAATGGATTTTTGCACCTCTTTTACCAAGCTGTTAATTCTCTTTTCATAACTTTCTTGCATCATTCTCAATTCTTTTAACAATTTTTCCTCTACCATTCTTATCTCTTTCTTTAACCCTTCTAAGAATTCTTGTTAGGATTGGGTCCAGTTAGCATTTGTCTTTGAGGCTTTTTTTGCAACTATTTTCAAACTGTTGTCTTCTTCTGAATTTATGTCTTGATCTTCCCTCCCACTATAGTTGCTTTTTATGGTCAAATTCTTTTGTTGTTATTGTTTGCTCATTTTTCCAGTCTATTTCTTGACTTTAAACTTTACAATAAAGTTGGGCTCTGCTCACCTTGGGGGTGGAGAGGCATTGTCCTAAGTTTCAGGTTTCTTCATGCTGCTGTTTCCAGAGTTAGTTCTGGGGGGAGGAGTCTGCAAGTTTTTGGTGTTTCCAAGGTGGTATGATGCTGGGAGAGATATGGTCACTGCTCTGTTGGTGTGCACGCTGATCTTTACCCAGGAAGGGTCCCTGGTCCCCTGTAGCTATAAGCACTAGCACTCCTCTTTGCTCTGAAATTGTGACCAGGGCCCCAGCTCCATTGTGACCAACCACCAGTGCTCCTCTCTGCCCTGGAACTGCAACCCAGAACTGCATATGTACAAGAGAGTTGACGATCTGTGCCAGCTGTACCGAAAGGGTCCCTTATCTTTCTGACCAGTTGTCCAATCTCCTCTTGTCTCTGGGCCAAGAGCTCCTGAAGCTACTGTGGATGCTGCGGCAACTGCTGACTACATATGTGGGCTCTACACAGACCTCCAGCTTAGTGTCAAAGACTTCTTCGGCAAACCTCTTAAGTTTTCTTAGGCCAGAAACATATCTCACCATGACCTTTTGTTGGCTCTGACACTCCAAAATTTTATTTGTGGCATTATTTTAAAGTTGTTTGGAAAAGAATGTTGAAAGAGTTCAGCTAGGTTCATGAGAGACAGAAATTTTAAGAACCAATGGCCTAGGGGCAGTTAGGTGGCCCAGTGGATAGAACATCAGCCCTGAAGTCAGGAGGACCTGAGTTTGAATCTCTCCTCAGAGACCTAACACTTACTAGCTGTGTGACCTTAGGCAAGTCACTTACCCCCAACTGCCTCACCAAAAAAAAAAAAAAAAAAAAAAAGAACCAATGGCCTACCTAAATTAGTTTACTTATTCAGTGCCATACCAAACTACCCAAAATTATTTTACAGGGTTGGAAAAAATAATAAAAAAATTTATCTATAAGAATGAAACATCAAGAATATCAAGGGAAGGAATGAAAAAAATGTGAAGGAAGGTGGCTTAGCAGTACCACATCTCAAACTATATTACAAAGCAGTAATCATCAAAACAATCTGGTACTGACTAAGAAATACAGTAGTGGCTCAGTGGCATAGATCAGTTACACCATAAACAGTAGTTAATGACCACAGTAATCTAGGGCTTGACAAACCCAAAGATTAAAGATTTTGAGACAAGAAATCACTATTTGACAAAAATTGCTGGGAAAACTGGAAAGCAATTTGGCAGAAACTAAGTGTAGACCAACATCTCACACTGTATACCAAGATAAGGTCACAACAGGTGCATCTTAGACTTAGACTTAGACATAAAGGATAATACCATAAGCAAATTAAGGAAGCATGGAATATTTTGCCTGTCAGATCTGTGGCTAAAGGAAGAATTTATGACCAAAGAAGACATAGAGGGTATTATGGGATACAAAATGGATAATTTTGATTATATTAAATTTAAAAGTTTTTGCACAAACAAAATCAATGCAGCCAAGATTAGAGGGAAAGCAGAAAACTAGGAAAAAAGTTTACAGAACGTTTCTCTGACAAAGGCCTCACTTCTCAAATATATAGGGGAACTAAGACAAATTTATTAAAGTAAGGGTCATTCTCCAACTGATAAATGGTCAAAGAATATGAACAGGCAATTTTCAGAAGAAGAAATCA
Source organism: Vombatus ursinus (assembly GCF_900497805.2). Classification (NCBI taxonomy): domain Eukaryota; kingdom Metazoa; phylum Chordata; class Mammalia; order Diprotodontia; family Vombatidae; genus Vombatus; species Vombatus ursinus. Next base: position 10,146,007 of record NW_020947062.1, on the reverse strand, counting down.
AAGCTATCAATTATCATATGAAAAAGTGCTTTAAATCATTACTGATTAGAGAAATGCAAATTAAAACAAATCTGAGGTACTACCTCACACCTATCAGAAATGACAAATGCTTGAAGGGACATGGGAACACAGGTAAATTAATAAACTATTAATTATGGGGCAGCTAGGTAGAGCAGTGGATACAGCACTGACCCTGGCGTCAGGAGGACCTGAGTTCCAATCTGGCCCCAGACACTTGACACTAGCTGTGTGACCCTGGGCAAGTCACTTAACCCCACTGTCCCACCAAAAAATAAATAAATAAACAAACTATTGGTAAAGTTATGAATTGGTTCAACCATTCTGGAGAACAATTTGGAACTATGCCCAAAAGGCTATAAAACTATGCATAGGGGCAGCTAGGTGGCGCAGTGGATAGAGCACCAGCCCTGGATTCAGGAGGACCCGAGTTCAAATCCAGTCTCAGCCACATAATTACTTACTAGCTGTGTGACCCTGGGCAAGTTACTTAACCCCATTGCCTAACCAAAAAAAAAAAAACCAAAAAACTATGCATATTCTTTGACCTACTACTACTAGACACTCTTCTAGGTATACAAAGACAAAAAAGAAAAAAAAGCTTATATTCTACAGAGGAATGCAAGATGTAGAGTGGAACACAAATACAGGATAATTTGAGGTGAAAAACAGCACTAACAAGAGTGATCAGAAGGGTTTCTAAGTGGCACCAGAGAACTGATTTGAAGGATTCAAAAGCTCTGTACCTATATTTATACACTCAGAATTTAGCAGTGATTAGAACATAGAAGATGTATAATAAATGTTTGCTGAAATTCTGAGAAAATGAAATAATGTATTAAACACACTACCAGCTACTATTACAAAACATACTACTACAAAATACTAAAGTGCTTTGTAAATATGAGTTATTCCTTGGCCAAAATTCTACTTAGTGTGTTATTAAGGTGACCCTGAATTCTCAAAATCTATATCCAGTTATTAGCTTTATGTTTGTCGTCTGATGATTAACCCAGTTAAATTTGGAGAGGTTCATTAGTTAATGCTGGAAAAGCCAGAAAGAAGGCTGGCCACAAGTGATAATTTGTTTCTTTGACACAACTCAAAAATACTGTCTACTAAAGCAAAGACCAGATCCTTAAATTACTAAAGAATTATTGATATTATATTCCCACACACAGCAATAAAACTTAGTTCATAGGACCAAAGATCTATATCTTTTTTTGGTTAGGCAATGGGGTTAAGTGACTTGCCCAGGGTCACACAGCCAGTGAGTGTTTTGTGTGAAGCCGAATTTAAACTCAAGTCCTCCTGAGTCCAGAGCCGGTGCTCTATCCACTGCACCACCCAGCTGCCCCAATAGGGCCAAAGATCTAAAGCTGGAAGCAATCTAAAAATCAAATTTCTCATTTGTAAAATAAGGAAATTGAGCCCCAGCAAGGTTAAGTGACTTAACCAAAGTCACACAGGAAGTGACAAAGATGGGATTTGAATTCAGGTCAACAAGTTTGGGAAAAATTCATTTTCAGAGTAATCCATGATATGAAATGGATCCCCATTAACAAACCAAAGTAGGTCCTTAAATTTGCAAAGAAACAAAAATTTTTTCATTTGTTTGGTCACAAATTCAATCAACAAATCGAAAAAAACAAATACAACTATTAGTAGCCATCCCTTGAGGCACAATAAGATAGAGTTATTTCCAATCACATTTCTTATCCCAAATTTCCCAGGGTTTGGGTTTTGTTTTGTTTTTTCATTTCTGTAGATAAGCTCAAAAAAAAAAATGCTGTACCTATAAATCTATCTTTTCTTACCACTTTGTATCAAACATGGAAGTTTAAACACTTAAGGGAACTTAAGAACCCAACCAAGTGTCAAAGGACAAGGTTAAATTCAGCTAAGGGGCCTTTGAGAATATTAAGTACAAATCTCTCATTTTACATAGAGTAGGAAACTATGGACTACAAGGGAAAATGACTTATCCATTTCTATGTTTCTGGTTTTCTTATTATGGTGATTACTCTCCACTAATATATCCATAAAGGTATAATCAATAGAACAAGGCAACAAAATGGATTTATGTGCTAAGAGAGTTAAAAATGACTCCAAGGTTAGAAGCCTAGGTAATTGCAAAGAAGAGGACTATAGTAATAATAATAAATAATTTTTAAGTGATAGCAAGAAGGCTTAATGGGAGATGATGATCTTTTTGGAATATGTAGAACTTGGGGTGCTAGCAGACCACTCAGGTAGAGATAACAACTGGCATTTACAAATATAGAACTGAAGCTCTGAGTTGGCAATGGTGATATAGAACTTAAAGTTACAAATGCACAAATGACCATTCAAGTCACAGGAATAGAAAAAAATCACCAACTTAAGATATAAACCATGGGGCAAAGTTCCACAAAGGCCACTGGCTACCCTCTTCACCAGAGTAACAGGAGAGTAACACCTGTTGATGAGCTTGCCTATTGGAACTCTAAAAGACCAGCCATATACTTTTATTTAGAACTTAGGGAATTCTTAACCAAACAAGGGATAGAAGAGATTACAAAAAATACATAAATTACAACAACAAAAACTGACCCCAAAAAAGGGATGTGTGAAGACACCTTTCCCCTACTTCTTTGCTGGAGATAGGGGAGAGGAGGACGGAGGGAAACCCACAAGTGCAGAATACTGTATATAATGTCTACCCTTTTCTATATATTGGTTATTTTGCTGAATTTTTTCTTCCTCTTTTTAAATTCTTTATTTTAAGGAATAGTACTCTGGGAGGATGTGGCAGAGAAATACAGTCAGAAATTTAGGTTATTCAACATAGGTTCCTGAGTATAAAAAGCCATAAGGAACTCCAGTTGACACTAAAGAAGACTTGAAGATGACTATTAGATCTTCTACAAGTATTTCATTTTGTTCCAGGAGACCAGCATGAATCAGACCTAGCTCAAGCCTGGTTTTCGGTAACTCCTGAAGTGTGATACAATGGTTTCAAAAGCCTAAGCTTTGGATTCAGGGGACCTTTGTTTTCTGACTGACTCTTTGTTGAAAGACTATCACTTACTACTGTCTTTGTGACCTTGAGTAAGTCACTTAATCTCTCTGGACCTCAGTTTCCTCATTAATTAATAATAAGCATTTATTACGTACTACTATATGTTAGGTGCTAAGGATACCAAGACAAAAACAAAAAAAAAGTTTTTGCCCTCAAGGAGTTTACATTCTATCAAAGGAAAAAACATGTACCTATAAATATATACAAACTACATACAAAATAAATACAAGGCAATTTTAAGTAAGTAGGTGTTACAAACTAGAGGGAATCAAATAAGGCTTTAATGTAGGAGGTGGTGGTGGTGTTTGAGATCAGCTGGAAAAAAACTAAGGATTATAAAAGGCAGTGATGAGGAGGGACTGGATCTATGCACAGACACAAAGAAAGGAGATAAATCATAAGACAAACAGCAAGGAGGCCAGTTTGCCTGGACCATTAAGTTTATGAAGGGAAGTTATGTGCAATCCTGAAAAGAAAGGTTAAAGCCAGGTTATGAAGGGTTTTAAATGCAAACAGAAGTAAGAGGAAAGCACTGGAATTTGTAAAACAGGATTGTGATATGGCTGAATCTGTTATACTTTTGAAGCTCTGTGTTGGATGGATTGGAAGAGGGAAAATTTTGATCCAGGGAAACAAATTTAGGAGATTGATTATTCAGTATTTCAATATGTGAAAGGTGTTAAGCATCTGAAGCAGGGTAATGGCTATACAAGTGAAGAGGAGATAAATTTGAAAGATGTTATGAAGGTAAAATCTAAAAACACTTAACAATTGTTTGGATATATCGGGAAAGGTTAGTGAAAAGCGAAGGATGACTTTGACATTGCTAACCTGAATGACTAGAGTGCCCTAAATAGAAATAAGCAAGTTTGGAAGAGGGGAGAATTTGTGAGGAATGATGAGTTCTTTTTAAATTGAGTTTTAGATGCCTCCAGGACACCCAATTCAAAATGTCCAACAGGTAGTTTTGATGTGGGATTGGAGCTCAGGTGAGAGACCAGAGCCACAAACATGTACATCTAGGAGTTATTGCATGAAGATGATAATTAAACCCATGGGAACTGATAAGTTTACCAAGAAAGAGGATATAGAAAGAAAAGATAAAAGGGTCCAAGACAGAGCCTTGGCATAAACTCACATTTAGGGGGTTAGACGTACATGACCCAGCTAAAGAGAGTAAGAAGGAGCAGCAAAACCAAGAAAGAGGTGTCATGAAAATGCAGAGGAGAAAGTTTTCAGGAGGAGAGGGTGGTCAACAGTGCCGAATATTGCAAAGAAGTGAAGAAAAATAAAGATGTCACAAACCATAAGTACCACATCGAGGATCTGAATCCAGGTCTTTACAACTCTAGAGAGTTCTTCCAGTAGAACACCGTACAAAGGAACAGCAATAACGTACCGATGGGGTACTTAGGTGCTTGTGCTCGGACCCCACTTCCAAGATCATATTTGTCCCTAGTCTCAAGTCACTATCCCTGATAGTTTCCCTCCAGGCCAAGGACCCTATCTCTGACAGCGACTCACAAGTGGGCCCAGTGAGGCAAACTATCTCTCCCTGTTACAAGAACAAGCTGACCTCTGTAGAACTTCCCTTGTATGAACAGGACTATCTTGTACCAGCAAAACTATCAACTACTGATGCCCAGAGTTACATGTACAATCCAGAGGTCAAGCTCTAGATGTCAACTCCAGAAACTATCTTGTTACAGACATAACAGACCAAAAATACACCCTTTAGGAACTCCCTCCCCAGTTTCCAGTAGTGAATGACTTGTATGTCATCACCTAATGAGCATACTTGCCACATAATCCACTACTTTTCCTATATAAGCATCATTTCTGTTAGGTTGCAGCAAGACCTCTGCCCGCTGTATAGCGTGACAATAAATCTTTGCCACCTTGACTCAAAGAATGCTTGAGTCTGTGAATTCATTCCACATGACCCCGTCCTATACTCCGGTCCTTAAGGGGTCTCAAAATTCTCTCAGACCTCAACAGTATGATGATCAACATAAATGACTTCGTTATTCTCAGCAATACAATGATCCAAAATAATTATGAAGGACTTAAAATGAAAAATGCTATCCATCTCCAGAGAAAGAAGTGACAGAGTCTGAATGCATATTGAAGCATACTTTTTCACTTTATTATTCTTTTTTTGGTCTATGTTTTCTTTTGTAACATGGCTAATTTGGAAATGTTTTGCATGACTATGCTTGTAAAATCCACATCAAACTGCTTGCCTCCTCATGGAAGGGTGGAAAAGGAGTGAGGAAGAGAATTTGAAATTAAAAATTAAAAAAAAATGTTAAAAATTTTTGTTTAATTGAGAAAAGATAAAATAAAAATTAAATGTAACAATAAAATAAAATAAAATAAATAAAAAGAATGTTCTTTCCACAAACACAAACACACACACACACACACACACACAAATACTATAGGGTTAAAATTGGGAAGGGGATTGTAAAGTGAAGGGTTTACACTAGACCTTTAACATCATCCCTAAGCTCTAGATCAATGAAACTATGATCCCTCCAAACATAGGGCAAAGAGGAGAAATTGGTATACTCCTGGCTTCCCAATGTAACTTCTACAACATTTTTTTGATTATCAATTAATTTTTAGTTTTCAACATTCACTTCCATAAGATTTTGAGTTTTAAATTTTCTCCCCCTCCCTCCCCAAGATGGCGTGCAATCTGAAATAGGCTCTACATATACATTCCTATTAAACATATTTTCACATTAGTCATGTTGTAAAGAAGAATTAGAACCAATAGGAGGAACCTCAAGAGGGGAAACAAAACAGAAGAAATAAAAAGAGCAAATAGTATGCTTCGATCTGCATTCAGACGCCATAGTTCTGTTTCTGGGTGTGGATAGCATTTGATATCATGAGTCTTTTGAAGATATCTTAGATCTTTGCATTGCTGAAAAGAGCTAAGTCTATCAAAGTTAGTCATCCTACAATGTGACTGTTACTGTATACAATGTTCTCCTGGTTCTGCTCACTTCAACCTGAATCAGTCCATACAAGTGTCTCCAGGTTTTTCTGAAGTCTGTCTGCTCATCATTTCTTATAGCATGATAGCATTCCATTACATTTATATATTGTCCAGCCATTCTTCAATTGATGGGCATTCCCTCAATTTCCAATTCTTTGCCACCACAGAAAGAGTTGTATTTTTGTACATGTGGGTCCTTTTCCCATTCTTATGATTTCTTTGGGATACAGACCTAAAAGTGATATTGCTGGGTTAAAGGGTATGCACATTTTTATAGTCCTTTGGGCATAGTACAATATTCTTTTCCCTCCATTCTGCAATAGTTTTTCCTCTTTTGATGTCTATGAAACCCATTTACATTGCTCTCTATCACTGCTTTGCAATCAGTAGACCAACCACCAGGTCTCTCAACTTCTTCAATGACTTTAGCACTTAGCTCCCAATCATCCTCACCATTTAATTCCCTTCCATAACAACAATAATGAAGATGATGAGGATAAATGAGGATAATGATGACAGCTGAGATTTATATAGCATTTTAAGGTTTTTAAAGTATTATTGTTCAATATCCCATGTTGATGCCTCATTTTAACACCATCATTATACAATTGTTCAACCTGAACTGCAACAACCTCTTGCACCCCATTTCAAGTGCAAACCATCATGGTTATACCTTAGATTTTACCATCTCAGAACAGCATTAAATCCGGAACTTCAGAAAAATACTCTTCCAGAATTGGCTCAAAGAGGGAATATACACATACGCACTCAATTGGGTACAGAAAATTATCTTACGCTAAAGGAAAGTAGGAGAGGAAGGGGATAAGGGGGGGGGGTGATAGAAGGAGGGCAAATTAGGGGAGGGGATACTCAGAAGAAAAATACTTTTGAGGAGGGACAGGGTGAAAGGAGAAATAGAATAGAATAAACTGGGAGGTTTAGGATGGAGGGAAATACAATTAGCAATAGTAACTGTGAAAAAAGTTTTGAAGCAAGTTTCTCTGATAAAGGCCTCATTTCTCAAACACATAGAGAACTGAGTTAAATTTATAAAAATAGTGATAAATGATCAAAAGATATGATCAGTTTTCAGATGAAGTAATCAAAGCTATCTATAGCCATATGAAAAAATACTCTACCTCACTACTGGTTGGAGAAATGCAAATGAAAACAATCCTGAGGTACTACCTCATACCTATCAGATTGGCTAATAGAACAGAAAAGGTAAATGATAAATGTTGGAGGGGTGTAGGAAAAATGAGACATTAATACATTGTTGGTGGAGTTATGAACTGATTCAACCATTCTGGAGAACAACTTGGAACTACCCCCAAAGGGCTGTAAAACCATGCACACCCTTTGACCTAGCAAGACCACTACTAATTCTGTATCCCAAAAGATAAAAAACAAAAATGAAAAGGAACCACATGTACAAAAATATTTATAGCAGCTCTTTTCTGGGGGCAAAGAATTAGAAATTGAAGGGATGTCCATCAACTGAGGAATGGCTGAACAAACTGTATGTGATTATGACGGAATACTATCGTACTATAAGAAATGATGAACAGGATGCTCTCAGAAAAAGCTAGAAAGACTTACATGAGCTGATGCAAAGCAAAATGTACTGTGCACAAAGTAACAGCAATATTGTAAGATCATTAGCTGGGAATGACTTAGCCATTCTCAGAAATACAATGATACAAGACAACTCTGAAGGACTTAAGATGAAAAGTGCTATCCATCCCCTGAAAAAAAAAACTGTGTCTGAATACAGATCGAAACATACTTTTTTTTAACATTCTTTTTCTTGAGGTTTTTTCTGTTTTCTTTTACAACATGACTACTATTGATGACTATACATATATAACCTATATCGAATTGCTTGCTTTCTCAATGGGGGTGAGATGGGAGAAAGGAAAGGAGAGAATTTGGAACTCAAAGTTTTAAAAAATAAATGTTAAAAATTGTTTTTACATGTAACTGGGGAAAAATAAAAGACTAAATAATTTTTTTAATTAAAAAAAAAGAATAACACTCTTCAACTTCTTATCCTTCCACATGCTTTTCCATTGTCTCACCCACACTAAACCTGTTCTTCAACCTCATCACAACCTCCAGTCCCCCAACCCTTTCCTCTCATCTTAGCAGCCTATCCTTTTATTTGTCTCCATGATCAGCCTTGGGCCTCTGTCTGACATTTGCAGACCTTCACGATCTGGCTCCAATCTACTGTTCTAGGCTAATTATGTACTACTTCCCTTCTATTCATGTCAACTGTCTCTACTGTTCCTCAAACACAACAGTACAGGTCTCTTTTCTGTACCTTTGTTCAGGCAGTAAACCATGCCTTTTATTTTATTTTATTTTTTTTAGTGAGGCAATCGGGGTTAAGTGACTTGCCCAAGGTCACACAGCTAGTAAGTGTCAAGTGTTTGGTCTGAGACCGGATCTGAACTGAGGTCCGGTGCTGTATCCACTGCGCCACCTAGCTGCCCCTTAAACCATGCCTTTTAGAATGCTGGATTCCCTCCCTTCAAAGCTCAGCTCAAATGCTACCTTCTACTTGAGGTCTTTTCTGATTTCCCACCTACCTCCCAGCTCCCACTATCCTTTTCAACCACCCAATCCTCAAAATCACCATGTATTTACTTTGTATATACAAAGTAGGTATATTATATTTATATATGTACATGATTTTTCTCATCTTCCACTGTAGGCTCCTGGAAGGGAGGCACTGCTTCACTTTTGTCTTTACATTGCCAGTGGGGCACAAAGCCTGGAACAAAGTAGGTGCTTAATAAATGTTTGTTGGCTGTTACTTTAGTGATTAGCTAATCACCACAACAGAATCCCTCACCCTTGTGATATTCTACTATTCTTCAACGTTAGATAATCTGTATTTACCTCTCTTGCCTCCCTTTAGATTGTGAGGTCCTTGAGAAAGGGGATTGTCTTTAGCCCTTCTCTTTATCCCCAGAACCTAGCAGAGTACATGTCAAACTGCTGACTGATTGACTCTAATACTCTCCAACTCAATCACCTCAGTGAGGCAGATTTTTCTGATTTTATTCCCAGACTGCTGTGTGGCTGGAGAAAATTAAAAATCGAGCTGATTGTAGCTACTATAAATGCACAGTTTTTAACTTTAGCAGGGCCCTCACTGCTTCTTGACAATCCTTCTAAACTATTCTTAGCAATTCTCTATATTATCCCCAAAGCAAATGTTTCAAATCATTTTATCTTTCCTCAAGTCACAAATCACAACTCTACCCCCACCTAAAACTTGAACTCTTACTTCGATAAACCACAATAGGAGATATCATCTCCCCTTCCCTATTGGTCAACATTTCTCAAAAGCATCACTCATTCAGCACCTACTTTCCCCTAGAAGACAAGGTATCACACGACTCCTTGTTGAGACTAGTCCTTTTACCTGTTCCTTTGATCTCATCCAGGGGTCATCTCAAGTCCTAACCTATATCTTACCACTGGACCCAGATGTCTCTGGAGGAGAAAGGAAGGCTGGTGACTTTGCATAGTCCTCCCTCACTTAAATCCAATTCACTTGAAAGTCATGGCACCACCTTGAACAAAGTACAAACAACTTGTGAGTAGTTCAAGCTGCCCCACTGGGGACCCAACTGGCCAGTTCCAAGTAGGCAATTCAGCTCCTCTTTCCTTCCTTCCTTCCTTTCCTTTCCTATTCATTCTTTCCCTTTCCCTTCCCTTCCCTTCATCACCCTCTTTCTGTATGGAGTATAATGTCCTTACCTGTGGGTGCTCTGCCCAAAGGAATGTAAATTTTTGATGGCTGAAACCTAGCAATTTATCTTGGGGTCTACTGGCTAGATTTCCTTTTTTTTAAAATTTTTTTTAAATTTATTTTTTTTATTTTTTAGGCAATTTGGGGTTAAGTGACTTGCCCAGGGTCATATAGCTAGTAAGTGGCAAGTGTTTGATCTGAGACTGGATTTGAACTCAGGTCCTCCTGACTTCAGGGCCGGTGCTCTACCCTAGATTTCTATCTTAAAGGCCATGCCTTAAACCCAATTCACTGAGGCTCTCATTGATTAGACAACAATAGGTCCCAGCCCAAGCACCACTTAGTGGTCATCTTTTGGGCCCTAAGGGCTCATTGAATTTAAAGAGTAATTATTTCTGTTTTGGCCAGAAACCCTGGGGGTCTTCCCCTCACAGATTGATTTTTTTTTTAATAGGTAAAAGGGCCATTCTTTGGCTCATTTCTGAACTAGCCTTAATCACGAATAGGTGATTAGGTGTTGCCTCAGTCAAAGTGAGAACTTCGAAAGACTTTAGCTTAAAAAGGCCAAGGTCTCCCACTGCATCTGGGGCCATCTCCAGTCATCCTGATCTATATTTTGCCACTGGATCCAGATGGCTCCAGAGGAAAAAGTCAGGCTGGATGACCTTGCAAAGCTTTCCCTCACTTAAATCCAATTCACTTGCAAGTTCTTCTTCCTCTACCATCTTTGGAACGAAAAGCTATCTATGCCCAAAGATACTCCTTCTTCATTTCCTACAGTCTCCTTAATTCCTTTAGATATGGCATCCATTTGCATTACTCTACTGAAACTTCTATCTCAAGAAGTCATTAATAACCAAATTCAATGGTCTTTTTAGAGTTCTCAAATTCCTTAATCTCTACAGCATTTAATAATGGCAAGCACCTTTACCCTTCATGATATCCCCCCTGTGGCTTCAGAGATACTATAAATTCTACTCTTTCTCTAATGACTGTCTGCTTTGTCAGATTCTCATATTCTTCCTTGCCCCTTTAAGTCGGGTGTCAGTGTTTCCCAATGTTGTATCTTTGGTCCTCTTCTCTTCTGTTGTCTCTGCTTTGGACAATCTCATTCAAACCCATGGTTTCACCAACAAATTATACTCTGCCTGGACTACATTGCTCAACAGTTAGCAAACTCTCACTTCCTTAACTCAGTGATTCTGAGTCTGTCAATGCTGAAATTCCATTTCCCATGCTCAACTTACCACTGCCTCACACCTATTCACCCTTCCCCCACAATGTTCACTTCAGATCTGCCCACTTCATGTACTATACACTCTGGAATGCCTACTCCAAAATGAACAAAATTCCTTTCATCTTAAACATCTTTATTTCTTATCCTTTCCGTGTTCTGGCCTTTCTCCATTACACCACTTCTCACAAATCCTTTCCAGAATTAGCTACATCTTCTTTAACAAGGCTCTGTCCTCAGCCTTTTTCTCTTCTCCCTCTATACTACTTCACTTGGTGTTCTCATCTGTTCCCATGGATTCGACCAAAATCTCTATGCTGATTATTCTCAGACATATTTGTCCCACCCTAATCTCTCTCTTGACCTCCAATCTTGCATCTCCAAGTAAGTACTGGAATCTAAAACTGGATGTTTTGGAGACATCTTAAATTAAAAATGTCCCAAACTGAGCATCTTTTCCCCAAAACCCTCCTCTCTTCCTAATTTCCCTATTGCTGTCATAGAAACTACCATCTTTCCAATTTCTCAGAATCAAAATCTAGGTGGCATCCTAGACTCCTCATTCTCTCCCACCCCCCTCCCCACATCCAATCAGTTGCCAAGTCCTGTCACTTCTACCTTCATAACACATCTCATAAATGTCCTCTTCTCTCCTCAGATACTGCCACCGCCCAGGTGCAGGTCCTCACACATGGACTATTACAATAGCCTGCTGGTTGGTCTTTCTGTCAAAAGTCTCTCCCTCCTCTAGTCCATCCTTCACTCAGCTAGCAAATTGATCCTGAGGTGTAAATCTGACCATGTCTCCCCCTTATTCAATAAAAGCCACTGGCTCCTTATCAACTCCAGGTCAAGATAAAATCCTGAAAGTCTTTTGAAGTCTTTCATAACCTGGCCCCTTCCTACCTTTTCATTCTTCATATACACTACTCTCTCCTTCCTCACATACTGTGATCCTATAACTCCTTACTATTCCTTGAACATGACATTCCACCTCCCAACTCCAAGTATTTTCCCCAGCTGCTCTCTATTACTAGAATTCTCTTCCTCCTCACCTCTGCATCTTAGTTTCCTTGGCCTTCTTCAAGTCTCTCAGCTACAAGAAGCCTTTCCCAGTTCTCCTTAATCTTAATGCTTTCCCTGTGAGATTATCCAATTTACTCTCTACACATCCTATCAGTACATAAGTGTTTATATGTTACTCCTTCCATTAGATGGTGAGGTTCTTGAGAAAAGGGACTGTCTTTAGCCTATCTCTGTATTCCCAGAAGTTAGCATAGTACCTGTCACACAGCTGACTAACTCTAATATTCCTCAACTCACTGGCTCAGTGGGGCAGTCACAATACTTTCTCTCCACAGCCACTTACAGACCCTCTTTTAACCACCTTTCACTGAACAACCTCTCCTCCTCTGAGGTTCATGCTATCCAAATTTATCACCCAATCGAGATCTGGTGGCTGTTATCTACATGAACCTGTTACAGGACCAGAGTTACCCCATCCTCACTCTCAACATAAGTTAGGCTAGTTTCTCTCTGAACGGTGACAAAGCTATACCCTGAACTTGGTTGGCATGTATTACAAGACAACGTTCAAGCTCCACTTTCCATGAAATACCTTCCTAGTCGAATCTGACAATATTGACATAGCTTCCTGGTCACCTAAAGGCATAAAAAGGCCCGCCTCTGTAGAGTTAAGGCTCTTCACACTTGGCAGACATCCCAAGATCCCAAGACCTTTCAAGTCACCACAACCTGCCCTACTAAGCAGATGTGTTTCTATATAAAGAAGGAAGCCACATATAACTATGCTAAGTGTTGTAGAATCCTTATGAGGTATCCCTTCTATGCTATGGCTAACTTTTCTTAATGTTTAATGAGCCAGGAATGCTTCATTTCATCCCAGCCTTAAACCTGAACAAACAGGGTATCTGAGTCAGGCTCACCCCATCAGACCACCAGGACATTCTCCTTCCTTTCTCAAAGAGTTCAATACCTGGATCACATTCTTTTCTCTCCATCGTGTGTCTTCATACTACAATACTTTAACATAAAAATTGATATTCCCTCAAATACCCTAGCTTCCAAGTTCCTCAGTATTATCCATTCTCATGAACTACTCTTCCATTCCAGGATATATAGAGGTAGTCAGAACCTTCACTTTGCCTTTAGTGTTCTACTTCCTTATATGGAAAACCTGAAATTACTATATCTGATGATAATTTTATTCCACACCTCACTTCTTTCCTAAGCCATTACCCCTATATTCTCCTTCCTCCCCCATCTAAATTCTTGGCGAACCAACTTAACTGTACCTTGTCCTCTTTTCTCAATACCCTTATTCCCTTTCTTATCAACAATCAGGACTTGTCCAGCTTCAACCCTGAATTACTTCCACCATCTACTTCCTTTCATCCTATTCACACATGCCGATGCACAGACCTGAAGGAAATCATGAAATTATATCAACTGGGTCAACTACAAATTTATGTTATCTAATCCCAACTGAGGCAGCTAGTTGACCCAGTGGATACAGGGCCTGGCCTGGAGTCAGGAAGATTTATCTTCCTGAGTTCAAATCTGGCCTCAGACACTTACTAGCTGTGTGACCCTGGGAAAGTCACTTAACCCTGTTTGCCTCAGTTACTCATCTGTAAAATGAGCTGGAGAAGGAAATGGGAAACCACTCTAGTATACTTCATAAGAAAATCTCAAATGAGGTCACGAAGAATTGGGCAGGACTGAAATGACTGAACAACAACAAATCCAACTGGGTCATCACTACAAGAAGGCAAACATTCTATTCCTCTTTAATAGATTACCTGTTTTATTCTCATCACCAAATCTTCCACTTTCTCCTCAAACCTCCCAGGGCACCCCTCCCTCTACTCTCAAAACAGAGAACTTAATCTTCAAAAAAATATAATAAAATAAATCAGAAGTTCTACCTTCTCCTTTGCTGGTCTCATATTCAGACATCTTCCTCCATTACTTCCTTTTAACTCCATTCTCAGGTAAAAAGATGGCCCTTCTCTTTGCCACAGCCAATCGCTCTACATGCACCTTTAATCCCATCCGCTCTGACTTCTCCAGCAAATTGCCCTCACTATCACCCCCACTCTTTACTTTCAACCTCTCCCTCTCTACAGGCTCCTTTCTTACAGCTGACAAACACTCCCACATCTCCCCCATCCTTAAAAAAACCCTTTACTTGAACCTACTATTCACTCTGGCTATCTTCCTATATCTTTCCTCTCCACAGATAAACTCCTTGAGAAAGCCATCTATACTCTATACTTCCACAACCTCAGATTCTCCTCTAAACCCTGTACAATCTGGCATCCAACTTCATTATTCAGCTGAAACTGCCCTCTGTAAAGTTACCAATTATCTCTTAATTAATATCTAATGGCTTTTTCTCAATCCAGATCTTCAGTTCTCTGCAGTGTCTAACATTGCTGACCACCCACTTTTTGATACTTTTTCCTTATTCTTTCTCCTACCTGTCCAACAGCTATTTCTCACTTTCCTTAGAAAGTTCTTCATTCAAAATGTGGGAACATTTATACGAACTGATGCAAAGTGAAGCGAGCAGAACCAAGAGAACATTATACACAGTAACAGAAACATTGTAAGGATGATCAAATGTGAAATACTTAGCTACTCTGATCAAGACAATGATTCAAGACAATTCCAAAGGGCTCATGATGAAAAACATTATCCACCTCCAGAGACAGAACTAAGAGGAACTCAGTGAAGACTGAAGCACGCTTCTTTCCTTTATTTGTTTTTCTTGGGTTTTTTCTGTGTGTGTTTTCTTTTGCAACCTATCTAATACAGAAATATGTTTTGTATGATTTTACATGTATAATATGATAGATTGCTTGTCTTCACCAGAGGGTAGGGGATAGGTGGGAGGAAGTGAATTTGGAATGCAAAAAATTGTAAAAAGAAGGGGCAGCTAGGTGGCGCAGTGAATAGAGCACTGGCCCTGAAGTCAGGAGGACCTGAGTTCAAATCTGGCCTCAGACCAAACACTTGACACTAGCTGTGTGACCCTGGGCAAGTCACTTAACCCCAATTCCCTAAAAAAAAAAAAAAAAAAAAAATTGTGAAAAGAATGTTGAATTTTTTATATGTAACTGGGAAATATTTAATAAAATAAAAATGTATTGGAAAAAGAAAAATAAAGTCTTCATCAATTTTATGCCCACCAGCTTCTGTGTCGCTAGTAGCTGGGATTAGAGGTATTTGCCACCAAGGCCAGCAAGAGGCCTACATTCATATGGGACATAAATATATACCTACAGACATATATTTTTATTTATTTATTTATATTTATATTATATATTATTTATTATGTATTATATAATATCATTCTGCATTGTATTATATTATTATGAATGTTATATTATTATGTTACATAATTATATTATATAATATTTGTTATTTATATATTTATTTTTATTCTTTATATGTAGAGTTTATTAAATAGGGCAGTCACATGGTCAGATGTTCATTTACAGAGAAAATCACTATTTTAGCAAGACCTCCATATTACCTTTCTTTCCTCACACAGCCACTACCTTAGTTTAGGCCTTCAAGACTCAAGTTCTTCCCTACTCTTTCCTCTACAATGCCGCCAAAGTATATGGGACTGACACTGCAAAAGTAGAATCTGGAAATGAAGTGGCATGTGTGAGGACTAGAAGACTAGAAAGAAGCCCAGTTTGGTCACACTTTAGAGTACAAGAGGGAAAGTAGTGTCCAATGAAGATGAAAAGATAGGTTGGGGCCATATTGAATAGGGTTTAAAAGTTTTATAGAGCAGTTTATACTTTGTCTTAGAGGCAACTGAAAGTCACTGGAGTTGACTGAGTAATGTTTAAGGAAATCAATGTTGAAGGAAAATTACTCTTGCAGCTGTATGTCCTATATTGTCTTACTGTCCTATAGCTTACCTTCCTTTCTCAGCCAAAGTCCTAGAAAAAGTTGTCTATACTTGATGCCTCCACTTTCTCCTCTCACTTTTTCAATTAATTTTATTTTTAAATTATTAACTTATCAAGGATTAAAATAAAAAGGACAGTACAGAAGAATCTTTGTGAAACTAAATCAATTCTAAACCCTCTGCATTCTGGTTTACAATCTCATCGCTCAATTAAAGCTACTCTCTCCAAAACTACAAACTAACAAACCTAATGCCATTTCTGGATCCCCACGCTTTTCTGACCTCTCTGCAACATCTGACAATCGTTGACCACTCTTTTCTTCTGGATAGTCCCTCTTCTCTGGGTTTTTGTGACACCTTTCTTTTGCTTCACTTACTTGTTTGACTGCTCTTTCTTAGTCTCCTTTGCCAGATTATCAAACATGTTACTACATCTAACTGTGGGTGCATCCTGAAGTTGTGTACTAGGTTTCCTTCTCTTCCCTCTCTACCCTCTCCTTGGTTAATTTCATCAGTTTTCTTATACAGATGATTTCCAGATGTACATATCCAGCCTTAGTCTCTCTTCTGACCAAATGACTATTAAACATATTAAAATGGATGTCCCATAGGCATCTCAAATTCTGCCTATCTAAAACAACTTGTCATCTCCCCATGCTCTCTATACCTACCTCATTTTCTAACTTTCCTCTTTCTGTCAAGGGCACCACCATTGTTACAGTTACTCCGGTTCAAAACCTGTGTTATATTCAAATCATTCTTACTTACTGCACACAACCGATCAGTTTCCAAACCTTGTTTCAAATTTCACATCGATTATATATATTCCTTTCTGTCACTCACCAGGACAGTTGCAATAGCTTGCTTATTGGCTTTCCTACCTAAAGTGTCTCCCCACCCCATCCATCACCCACACAGCTGCCAAGTGTAAAGCACAAGTCTGAACATGTAAATTCCAGTGGCCACCTATTACCTGTAAGATCCAATATAAACTCACCTTTTGGATACAGAATTGCTCTTCATAACCTAGTCTCCATACTACCTTCATTAGCTTCTTACCCATCATCCCCCTCCATGCATTCTACTGTCCAGTTATACTGGCATACCTGCTGTTCCATACCTTTCCATTGGCTGTTCTCACTCATCTCTGCCTCTTGGAATCCTTGATTTTCTTGAAGGCGGGATCTAAATGCTTGATTAATGTATCTTTTCCATACCTAGAATGTTCTTCCACTCAAATTTTTGCTCATGTATTCTTAATTCATTTCTATCGTTTAAAGTCTAACACAAACTGTGCATATCCTTTGACCTAGCAATACCACTTCTAGGGCTGTATACCAAAGAGATCATAAAAATGGGAAAAGGACCCACATGTACAAAAATAGTTATAGCATCTCTTTTTGTGGTGGCAAAGAATTGGAAATTGAGGAGATGCCCATCAACTAGGGAATGGCTGAACAAGTTGTGGTATATGAATGTAATGAAATACTATTGTGCTATAAGAAATGACGAGCAGGCAGACTTCAGAAAAACCCAGAAAGACTTATATGAACTAATGCTGAATGAAGTGAACAGAACCAGGAGAACATTGTACACAGTAATAGTCACACTGTGTGATGACTGACTTTGAATAGACTTAGCTCTTTTCAGCAATGAAAGGATCTAAGACAACTCCAAAAGACTCATGATGGAAAATGCTGTCCACATCCAGAGTCTGAATGCAGATCGAAGAATATTATTTGCCCTCTCTTTTTGTTTCTTCTTCTCGTGGTTCCTTCCATTAGTTCTAATTCTTCCTTACAACATGAATAATGTGAAAATAGGTTTAATATGAATGTGTATGTTGAGCCTATATCAATTTACATGCCATCTTGGGGTGAGGGAGGGGAGAGATGGGGAGAAAACTTGGAACTCAAAATCTTATGGAAGTGAATATTGAAAACTAAAAATAAATAAATAAATAAATTTATTTTTTAAAAATAAAGTCTAACAAAATGTCCTAACACCAAAAAGCCTTCCCTTTGGTAATAACTTCCCCTACCCACTTTATGTTTTGTTTATTTCTCTAATACATTTATTATTCATTATTTTGTAATATGTTTATATATGTTTCATAACCCCTATTAGACTCTGAGCTCTGCTGGAGGGAGAACCACGTTACATTTAAGTTTTGTATATCCCTCAACCTCCTTCATATTTGGTTGAAATGAACTGATAAATATGTTAATATGGTAGAGGGAATGAGGGGACAGAGAAAGATACATTGTGACTTGAGAAATCCTTGAGGTTGGGACTGTTTCATTTTTGTCTTTGTATAACCAGCCTCTAACATATATGCTTAACACAGTAGGGGCATAGAAGGGATGGCTACATGGGGAAGGAGGATGAGGGTACAGGGATGGCTATACTGGACGTAGGGGTAAGAGGACGAGGATGGCTACACACAAGTGAGGAAGTGAGAAGAAAAGATGACTGACTACTTTGAGAGTGGGAAGTAAGGGGATAGGGATGGATACACAGAAGTGAGGGTGAGAAGACAGAATGACTACACTGAGTGGGGGGGTGAGGGGAGAGGGATGGTTACTCTCAGGAAGGGGAATGAGGGGACCGGGTTGGCTACACTGGGAGTGGGGGGCAGGGATGGCTATACTATGGGTGAGAAGTGAGGGGGCAGGTATGGCTACACAGTGGGTGGGGAGTGGGGGGCAGGGATGGCTATACTGTAGGTGGGGGGTGAGGGGAACGGGTTGCATATACTGGGGGCAGGGGTCAGGGGTGACTAGTAAGACTGGAGGAGAGAGGAGGAGGATGAGAACAGGGCTAAGGGTTACTCAGGGAGTCGGTGGGGTGAGGATGGACAAGTAGGGGAGCTGGGGGAGCCCGTCTTCGGGGACACCACCTCCCGGGGGCCCCATGCTCGCTCTGGCCTCCTCCCACCTCTCGGTGCCACAGGACTCACCTCCCTCAGGTGACACTGACCTGGGACCCTCATGCTCCAGGTCCTCCCCAGCCAGGCGTCGTGGGCGGGGACGACGAAGACGAGCCCCGCGCGCAGAGGATTGTGGGAGCCCGTTCCCGGGACTGCCGCGGGGCCAGTCAGCGCCGGCTAGCAACAGTCGTCAAGGCTGCCGGCACGGGGCGGGGCAAGCGCGAGCCGAAGAGCCGCAAGTGGCTATTGACATGGGAAAGTCAAGATCGGAAGTGAGCATACGCGCTTCCGGTTGGCTCCGGATCTTACTTCGAACTTCCTCCGGGCCTCAAGTAATGGACGGTGAGTGGTGCAAAGTTAGAGTTTAGCCGTAAGGCCTAAACTGTTGGCTTTTGGGGTTTTTTTTACTTCGATTTTATTTTATTTTCAGTTTCAAATTCTCTTCTTTCCCCCTTCGTCTCCCTCAGCCATTGAGAAGACAAGAAAAACGAAATCCTTAACAAATATGTAGTCACACAAAACAAATGCTCACGTTTGCCTTGTCCAAAAGAAAGAGAGGAAAATGTGTTTCAGTCCATTAGCTCTTTCATCCTCTCTGGAGGTGGATGGCATGTTTCATCATGAGGCCTTTATAATCGTGATCATTGTGTTGATCAGTTATTAAGTCTTTCAAAGTTAATTGTCTTTAAAGTATCGCTGTGATTGTATGAATTGTTCTCTTGTTTCTGCTCATTCCACTCTGCATCAGTTCATACAAGGCTTCCCAGGTCTTTCTGAAAGTATCCCCTTCATCATTTCTTACAATATTTCATCCTAGCCATATACCATAGCTTGTACAGCCGCTCCCCAAATGATGGGCATCCCCTCAGTTTACAATTCTTTGTTGTCACAGAAAGAGGTGCTATAAATATTTGTGTACTTATGGGTCCGTCTATTTGATCTCTTTGGGGTATTGACCTAGTATCAGTATTACTTGGTCCAAAGATATGCTTTATGGGCATAGTTCCAAATTGCTTCCATATAGACCAGAATGGTTGGACTATTTCAGATCTCCACCAGCAGTGCATTAGTGTACTTGTTTTTCCACAGACCCTCTGATATTTGTTCTTTTACGTTGTTGCCGTCTTAGCCAATCTGATGGGTTTGAGGTGGTACCTCAGAGTTGTTTTCATTTGAATTTCTCTAATTATTATTTAAAACATTTTTTTCATGTTGCTGTTTACAAAACTGCCTATTCATGTCCTTTGACTATTTATCAATTGAAGATTGGCTCTTATTTTTTTAAGTTTGATTCAGTTTCCTATATATCCTAGAAGTGAGATCTTTATCAGAGAAACTTCCTGTGGAGATCCCCACCATTTCTATCTTTTCTTCTAATTTTAGCTGCATTGATTTCATTTGTGCAAAAGCTTTTTAATTTTGTTATCAAAATTATCTATTTTACTTCCTGTGAACCTCTCAGTCTCTTGTTTGGTCATAAACACTTCCTCTGTCCATTGATCTGATAGATAATTTCCTTCATACTGTACTAATTGGCTTATGATATCACCATTTATATCTAAGTCATGTACCCATTTTGAGCTTGTCTTTATATTCTGTGAGTTATTGGTCCATGCCTGGTTTACACTAGGCTACTTTTAGTGTTTTCCCAACAATTTTTGCTGAATACTGAGTTCTTGCCCCAATAGCAGAAATCTTTTGGTTTATCCGAGTGGAGGTTACAATGCTCATTTGCTCATATTGTGTACCTCATCTGTTGCACTCATCAGCCTCTCTATTTCTTAATACCAAATTGTTTTGATAATTACAGCTTTATGGTATAGTTTGAGATCTGGTACTGCTAGGCTCTCTTCCCCTTTTTTTCATTGATTCCCTTAATATTCTTGGCCTTTTGTTCCTCCAGATGAATTTTGTTATTTTTCTTGCTTTATAAAGTAATTCTTTGGAAGTTTGATTAGCATGACACTGAATAAGTAAATTAATTTAGGTAGTATGGTAATTTTTGTCATATTGACTTGGCCTACCCATGAGAAATTAATATTTCTCTAGTATTTGTGTAAAGAATGATTTGGAGTTGTGTTCATATAGTTCTTGTGTGTGTCTTGGCAGGCAGAATTCCAGATATTTTATTTATGCTTTCCGTAATTATTTTAAATGAAATTTCTTTCTTTTATTGTTAGATTTTGTTGATAATCCGTAGAAATGCTGACAATTTGTGTCTGTTTGTTTTATATCCTGCAACTTTGCTGAAGTTGTTTTTCAGTTTTTTAGTTGACTCTCTAGGGCTTTCTAAGTAAACCATCATATCATCGGCAAAAAGTAATCATTTTGTTTCCTCTTTGCTTATGCTTTCCTTCAATTTCTTTTTTTGGCTTAGTGCTATAGCTTGCATTATCTAGTACAAAATTGACTACTAATGGTGATAAAGGACATCCTTCTTTCAAGAACCCTGATCTTAGGAAAGCTTCTAGCTTATCCCAATTACAAATAATGCTTGCTCTTGGTTTTAGATTAATACTATTATCGTTTTAAAGAAAGCTCTATTCCACTTTTTCTAGTGTTTTTAACAGGAACAAATGTATTTTGTCCAAAGCATCATCTATTCAAATGATTATGTGATTTTTGTTATTAATCTGATCAATTATGCTTATAGCTTTCCTAATATTTAATCAGCCTGCCTTTCTGGTATAAATCCACATAGCCAAAAATCAGTTAGCATTTCTTAAGTGCCTGCTTATGTGCCAGGCACTTGACTAATCACTGCGGATGCAAATAAGAAAAAGATAGTCTCTGCTGTCAAGAAGTTTACAATCTAATGGGGACAAGAGTACACAAAAGGAAGCTGAAAAGCAGGGGAGGGTGTTTGAATTTCAGATTTTCTACTCAGCTCTGGTCTTTTTTTTTTCATCAGGAATTTCCCCTTGAAAGTTCTCTATTTCATTAAAAATCCAGTTGTTTTTTCCAGTGAGATATCTCTTTTCTTAGATAGTGCACAATCTGATGTTGGTTATATGTGTGTACTCAAGAGGGGATGAAGGGAGTGAGAAAATTTGGAACTCAAAATTTTTAAAAAATTGTTTACATGTAATTGGCGGAAAAAAATATTATTAAAAAGAAAGAAAAAAGTAATAAAGCAAAATGAAAAGACTGAAAAGTAGAAGATAATGTGACATATCTCATTGGAAAAAACAACTGACCTGAAAAACAAATCTAAATAAGAAACATTAGACTTCCTGAAAGCCACAAATAAAAAAAAGGGCCTCATATTTTAAGAAACCATAAAACTGCCCAGATATATTAGAACCAAAGGGAAAATTTGAAAATGAAAGAATCCACTGGTCATCTTTCAAAATGAAAACTCCCAGGAATATTAGAGCCAAAATCCAGCACACCTAAGTCTACAGGTAGATAGAAAGAAAAACTTCAAGTAGCCTAGAGTCACACTCAGGATCACCTAAGATTTAGCGGCTACTATAAAGGAATGGAGAGCTTGGAATATGATAATCTGATCTAGAATGATGACCAAGAATAATCTTCCTGACAAAACTGATTACAATCCTTCAGGGGGAAAAATTT
The DNA here is from genome assembly GCF_900497805.2 of Vombatus ursinus. NCBI lineage: Eukaryota > Metazoa > Chordata > Mammalia > Diprotodontia > Vombatidae > Vombatus > Vombatus ursinus. The sequence continues at coordinate 10,123,468 of NW_020947062.1, read as the reverse complement.
TCCCATATCCCCTCCACATATTATCATTTTCCTTTTCTGTTAAATTAGCCAATCTGATAGGTGTGAAGTGGCACTTCAGAGTTGTTTTAATTTGTATTTCTCTGATCAACAACGAATTAGAGCATTTTTTCATATGATTATTGATAGTTTTGATTTTTTTCTCTGAAAACGTCCTGTTCATATCCTTTGGTCATTTATCAACTGGGAAATGACTTGTCTTCTTACAAATTTGATTCTGTTCTGTATATATTTGCAAAATGAGGCCTTTATCAGAGATTTTGCTATGAATATTTTCCCCAGCCTTCCTTTTTCCAGCTAATCTTGGTTGCATTGATTTTGTTTGTGCAAAACCTTTTTAATTTAATGTGATCAAAATTAATCATTTTACATTTTGCAACGTTCTTCATCTCTTGTCTGGTCCTACATTCTTCCTTTATCCATTGAAATAACTGGTAAACTATTCCATGTTCCCCTAATTTGCTTACGATATCACTCTTTATGTCTAAATCATGTACGCATTTTGACAAGGATTATACTCCGTTTCACTGGGTAGGGGATTCTTGGTTGTAATCCTAGCTTCTTTGCCTTTCAGAATGTGATATCCCAAGCCCTGTGATCATTTAATGTAGAAGCTGCTAAATCCAAAGAATTGCTTCTTTCTGATTGTTTATAGTATTTCATTCTTGGCCTAGGAGCTCTGGAATTTGGCTGTGATATTCCTGGGAATTTTTCTTTTGGGATCTCTTTTAGGAAGTGATTGGTAGATTTAAAGAATCTATTTTACCCTCTGGTTCTAGGGTATCAGGGCAGTTTTCCTTGATAATTTCTTGAACTATGATGTCCAGGCTCTTTTTTTTTTATCATGGCTTCTAGGTAGTCTAATAATTCTTAAATTATCTCTCCTTCATCTGTTTTCCAGGTCAGTCATATTTCCAATGAGAAATTTTACATTTTCTTCTATTTTTTCATTCTTTTGGTTTTGTTTACTTGTTTCTTGATGTCTCATGGATTCATTAGGTACACTTGTCCAACTCTAATTTTTAAAGAATTATTTTCTTCAGTGAGCTTTTGTACCTTCTTTTCCATTTGGCCAGTTCTACTTTTTAAGGAGTTTTCCTTGGTTACTTTTGTCTTATCTTTTTCCATTTTTTTTGTGCTTCCTTTACCTAGCTGTTGACTCTTTTCTCATGATTCTCTTACATTACTCTCATTTTCCCAATTTTTCTTCTAGCTCTCTTGGTTGATTTTTAAAATCTTTTTTCAGCTCTTCCAGAAATTCTTTTTTGGACCCCTGATGCCAATTCACATTTTTCTTTGAGGCTTTGCATGTAGACATTTTGACATTGTTGTTCTCTTCTAATTTTGTGTGTTGATCAGCCCTGTCACCATAGTAACTTTCTATGGTTGTTATTGTTGTTTGGTTTTGGTTTTGGTTTAGTTTTGCTCATTTTTCCAGCTTTGTTTGTTTTTTGTGAGGCAATTGAGGTTAAGTGACTTGCCCAGAGTCAGACAACTAGTAAGTGTCAAGTGTTTGAGGCTAGATTTGAACTCAGATCCTCCTGACTCCAAGGCTGGTGCTCTATCCACTGCGCCACCTATCTGCCCTTTTCCAGCTATTTTGTAACTTTTAACTTTATGGTGGAGTTGAGCTCTGTTCGTGGATTGAAAAGGGCATTGTTCCAAGTTTCTTGTGCCAGGGCTCAGGGCCTAGCTGCTGGATTGCACTGGGGATGGGACTTCACTGCTGGTTTACACTAGGGGCAGGGCATTGCTGCTCATTTGCACAAGATCTCAGGCTTGATTGCTGGCTTGTGTTAGCTTCTGGTTGTAACTGATTTGAGACTTCTGGCTTAAACCAGAGTGGGGCCTCATTGCTGGCCCTCTGGGTATGGCCTGCCTCTGACACACACAAGACCCAACCCAGTGTTTTGCTGCTCCAAAATTGATTTTGAGATGTTATTCTGAGGTTTCTTTGGAGGCCTCACTCCACCATCTGGGCTCCAGAAGTATTGTTTTATTATTTCATGTTTCATGTAATGATTCTGTTTGCCCAATTCTAGCTACGGCAACTTTAAATGAAATTTCTCTTTCTATCTCTTGCTATTGGGCATTGTTAGTTATATATAGAAATGCCTATGATTTATGTGGGTTTATTTTATGTCCTGCAACTTTGCTAAAGTTCATTATTTCAAGTAATTTTTTACTTGATTTTCTAGGATTCTCTAAGTATACTGTCATATCATCTGCAAAGACTGATAGCTTTGTTTCTTCTTTGCCCATTCAAATTCCTTCCATTTGTTTTTCTTCTCTTATTGCTAAAGCTAACATTTCTAGTACAATATTGAATAACAGTGGTGATAATGGAGGTCATTGTTTCACCCCCAATCTTATTGAAAATGCTTCTAGCTTATCCCCATTACATATAATGCTTGCTGATGGTTTTAGATAAGTGCTACCTGTCATTTTAAGGAAGACTGCATTTATTCCTATGCTCTTTCTGCTAGGAATTCTTTTTGGGGCTTTTGTCCATTCTGCAATTTTTTTTAGAGGCTTTGCTTGTAGATATATTCAAGTCATTTCTTCTGCATTTGTGTCTTAAGCTTCCCTATTATTATAGTAGCTCTTTTGTTAGGTTCTTTGTTTGCTCACCAATCCAGCCTACTGCTTGACTTTGGAATTTGTGATAGTACTGGGCTCTGCACATTTAGCAGGAGGGAAGAATGGTCTGCCCTTAGGGGCAGCTAGGTGGTGCAGTGGATAGAACACCTGCCCTGAAGTCAGGAGGACTTCAAATCTGGCCTCAGACCGAACACTTGACACTTACTAGCTATGTGACCCTGGGCAAGTCACTTAACCCCAAATGCCTTAAAAAAAAAAAAAGAATGGTCTGCCCTGAGCTTCTTTTATGCCCTTTATATTCTTTTGTCCTCTTATGGCCTTCTACTGCTTTCATAACTCAATCTGGAGACCTGCAAGTTTTTAGTGCTCCCAGAATTCAGGGAGAGGCCTATTCGCTTCACTCCTGGTCTGAGCTCTTCCTTGCCCAGTTTGTATGTTTGTTGAGTTTCAGTAGACCGCTCCTAGACTTAGTCATTGTTAGCTCATGGGAGGTTCTGGAGGTTCAAAGTGACTGGCCCCTTTTTGTTCTGGGATTCTTGCTCTGGTTATTCCACTGCAGGCTTACACGCTGGGCTGAAAGGTTAGAACTGAGTTGCTATTTTGCTCCTAGGCTCAGAGCCACACAGCTATGTATCAGAAACTTATTTTTTCCTCATTACTCAGCCAGGACCCCTATTTGCTCACAGTTGCTCCTTTCTACTCTGGATCTGTGACCCAGAACTTTAGGCAGTTGGCTACAGAACTGCCATATGACACCCATTTCTGCATTAGCATTTTAGGGTTCAGGGGTTCCCCTGGTGTTATAGGCACAGCTCTAAAAGCCAGCACTCTCTTAGTTCAGGTTCAGTGGGCAGGGATGAAATGAGGCACTAGTAAATCGTTGAACATTTAATAAAGAATGAGGCTTACTTTGTCCTAACACAGTAAGGATACACAACAAAAGTACAGTGGCATTTTGCTTTCCTGACCTGGCCTTCTTCATCTCTATCTGAAAAAGAATCTGTTCAGCCAGTCATTAGGTAGTCAGTCATGAGAGTCAGATGATCAGTCACATGGTCTCAGCACTCAACAGGTCTGAGAGGACTGGAGTCTACTTTGACTTGGGCATTTTATTGGCCTTAGGCCAAGAAGCTGCATCAGAGAAAATGGGGCCAATTAGGTTTTACCAGGAGGAAGCTTTAACAGGGAAGCCACTAGGAAAACAGGCTGTAGGAAGTTGTGTGAGGATTGTGTGTGGGGAGGAAGTTGAATGAGGTTAAGAAAAGCCATGTCAGGAAACTGCTGTCCTAACACACCTGGAATGCTTCTACTCCAGTGCTTCCTCCCCTGGGGCTCTGTCTTGGCCCTGTTTCCATCCTTGGGCACTGTACTATGTTCCCGCCTCCTGCCACTGCCAGGCCCTGCTCTTTCCTGATATTACCACATAGGACCAGATGTGTTGAGCTGGAAGGGATCATCTAGAATCTGGAGTTGAGAAAATTAAACTCATTGTAACACTTGGAAACCCTGAGGCTCAGAGAGGGGGAAGGACTTGCCCAAACGAAGGCACTGGGAGCAGGGCACATGCCCTGCACTCCCCCAGTTAGGTTTCTTTTTTCCTATCTATCAGTGCTCGGTCATCAGACCAGCCTTTAATTTTACAGATTAATTAACAAGGTCAAGAGAATTGAATTGACATGTACAAGGTCACATAGGTGACCTCTTTTCAGCATTAAGGAAGAAAGGGAGTATTAAGCACCTACTATGTGCCAAGCATTTTGCAAATATTTAATTTGATCCTTAAAACCTTGGGAGGAAGGTGCTATTATTATCCCCATTTCACAGTTGAGAAAACTAAAGCAGGCAGAGGTGATGTGACATATGCAGGGTTACACAGGTAGTAAGTATCTAAATTTGGATTTGAATTCAAGTCTTCCTGACTCCACACCAGCACTCTGTCCACTAAACTAAGGCTTTCGCCATTGACAGGGATTCCCAGTGGTTTAGTTACCAAAGTGCTGTGGCCACTGCACCACCTTGTTGTCTCTTGGGCATGGAGCTCTACCAGTTACCAGGCTTGTTATCTCAGGCAAGTAACATCACCTCTCAGAGCCTTTACTAGGTTGTTGTAAGCTAAGTGTAAGTAACCCTAAAGCACTTCCAAGCCATTTATGTTGGGTTTATGAGTCTAGAATAGTTTCATTATATTTTCAGTGATTACAAGGCCTCTCACAGTGTTTTATAAACCTCAGAGAAGTTTAAGGTGCTACATAAAGATGAGTGGTTATATTCTGTGATTCTGTTGTTGTCCCTTCCACATCTAACATTCATTTTTGACAATTCTCAGGCCTTTTCCAGCTTTACCAATCGGTGGTCTTTGATTCAAAGATCCTGCGAGCTCTAACATTTCATGTTCTGTGTCTGAGATTTCTTCAGATTCAGTAGGTTTAATTCTGTTAAGCCCCTTCCAGCTCTGACATTCTGTGAAAGAAGAACTTGTAAAAGTATTTCCAGTCTGACAGATTTCTTCTCCCTTTTAATAAAAGTGAAACATGATTTTTTTTCTGTCCCTTCCTTTACATAGTGAAGAACTCTGGCCTGGTTACTCCCAAAAGAACTGTCTTATCTGTCAGCGCAAGAAAAATTAAGGACAATGCTGCAGATTGGCACAATTTATTACTGAAATGGGAGACTCTCAACAATATGGGGTTTTCTGTTGCAAACAAAATAGGAAACATCAAAATCAGTGCACTGTGAGTATATGTAAAGTTCAAAACACAAGTAGTTCATTTCACATTTCCCCCATTATGAACTTTTTTCAATGAGTGATTAGGTAGAGTAGTTGGTCTTTTGATTTTTGACAAAGATAGAAATGATCAATTCCATTTTATTCAAAAGTAACTATAGGTAGGTTCATTGTACAACAAATAAATCAGCGTACTTTATTAACGTAAAACATTGTCCATCTTGTGCAGCAGGTAGAACATGTGAGAAGTGGAATGTGAATAATTCCATAACTGGAATGTGAATGAAAATTAAATATTTATAATTTTAAAATATAATAACTATAAAGCAACATACAAATTTACGAGATATTTGCATAAATAGATGGTTTAGATAGGTTCGGCTTGGTCACAGAATACTTGTTAAGTAGGAATAATAGTTGAAAGACACAAAGAGGCATTTTTCATTACAGCAGTGAAAAGGGATGCTGCATGAATGACTCTTTTGTTGCTCCAGGTGTTCAAGCCAAAGCTGGATAGCAACAAGCTGTCATGGAAAGGAATCAAAGAAGTTGAGCCCAAATCCCTACTCTGCTACTTTCATGACATTAGACAAAGCACTAAATCTTTCTGGGCCTCTGTTTCCTCATCTAAAAAGTGTGGAGTTAGAATCATGTCTTAGGTCCCTTCCAGCTCTAAATCCTTATCCTATGTGTGCCCCATCATTTATACTATAAACAAGCTTGTTTCAGATGTAGTTTAGACTAGATAACTTAAAAGGTCCCTTTAACTCTGGGATGTTATTTGTGGTTTTGGTTTTCTAGTATTCACTCTACTGAGTAGTGTATTAAAATGTTTTATATTCTTGTTGCTTTCTGTGTTTATGTAGTACTGAAGACAAGGTAGAACTAGAATGCAATAGCATTGCTTCTGGCTTTCATTCTCAAAAGGTGTATCCAAAATATAATGAGGAACTTGAGATGTTGTGCAAGGAACTTCATGACACCTTGGAAAACTTGGTAAGAGTCTAAAGCTGAGATCACCCTCCCAAGTTTATTAACTAAAGTGTTAGTCCAATTAATATCGGTTAATTCCTCATCTACCTGATGTATTCAAAGGATAAACTCTACATAAATTTGGAAGCTTATTCCTTGAAATGTCTAAATATGATGTTTTATTTGTTTTAGCTTTTATTTAACCATTTTGGTTAGAAATCTTTCTATAGTGTAGTGCTTATTAATTTCAATACTTTAGGCATCTGCAATGTCATTTTGAGTACTCCATCCTTCTATGTAGATCATAATCTCTTCAAGATAGGAATTAGCATGTCTCCCAAAAATCCACCACCTGATGGATTCTGTTTATGAGCCTCCTCAAATGTGACTAAACTGATTTGAGGATGAGACATACAGCCTTCTGTTTGAAGATTTTCAAGATTACTAGGTCCTACCAAAATTTCCATTCTACTTTTCAGCCAGATTCTAAAGGGAAGAGTCATCTCCATGGCACAATGAGGTATTGAAACAGGATTTCATAAATAGTATTACATTTTAACCTGCCTTATTAGCCAGAATGCTAAATAGAGTTTTAACATGATGTCCCAGGGTCACTATTCATTTATTCAGTACCTTTTGTGTGCTGAGCATTTTGGTAGGCTCACTATCTGCCTTTATGGAGATCACATTTTAGGAAGATAAGAACATAGATAGCAATCCTACACAATATTACGTTAAAGAGAAACAAAACAAAATTCTCTCTTAAGGTCTAGCCTACCATATAACAGTTGTTCCATTACATAGATGTGATTCAGGACCTGTTTCTATGCTAATGTCCTCAGACTTTCTTCCCCTAGATTTGCTGGTGTAAAACCTCTTGTGGTCTATCATCTGCGCTTAGCACGATGAGGAAGAGAAGCTGTGATTTCGTGTTAGAGGAGGGAGACTCTTCCTCCTACCTATATTGCATATGTCAGCTTTAAAACCCAATGTTAAAAAGACCTAATTTAAATTTATGAATTAGAAATGTAATCTCAAGCTATTTAAGCTTTAACTTAGTTACTGATGTGAGATTAAAAGTAAATTTCAAATTAAGATGCTCAGATTCTAAAAAACAATTGTCTTCCCCAGGCTAAGGTACAGGTGAAAATGGAAATGCTAACATCAACCACTAAAGGAATTTGTAACCTAGAAAATTACCATCGTGGAAATGGAAATTATCAAACACCTCTTTTCCATACATGGCCCACTGCCTACTTCTGTAAGTAACCTAAAATTGCTGATTTCTGAGGCATGAAAGAGAGAAGAAATAAGATTGGGCCCATGTTAGGTTACAATTGCGAAATAGTTTTCAGTATATTGGGCTTTGAAATTAAATTCTAAGGATGATTTCTGTCCTTAGAGAGAAGAGGGGCCAGCTTGAAAGGAATAATTCTTAATTGAATATCTTCATTGCCTAAAAATTACTGATGAACATAGCTGACATTTTTAGAAAGAACATTCTTCACAACAACCATACGAAGTTTCACCTCTCCGTGTTGAACTGTGAATGAGTTCATCTGGGAAATAATTCCAAAGAGAACCATTTTTAGGTGCTGATTTGGTCCTTTTGTTTTCTTTAAACTGATGGGATTTTTTTTTTTCGGCATGAGTTTACTGCCAGTAACTCTAGGTTTACATTGAAAATTTTTCCTTTATTATTGAATCATATTCATATGTGTGTATATATATATATATATATATATATATGTAGCTATATGTGTAGGTATGTATGTGCACATGCATGTGTATTCCTCAACTGCATGAACCAATTCAAATTATGCATCTGATTACCCAAGGAGGGTCTCTTCACAGTGCTATTAAGTTTTAATCATTTGGACTGATGCCAAAAACACTGGATTTGGAGTCAAAATGCTACAATATAGCTTCCAGTTCTATCACTTCATATGGGGGATAAAGTACTGAACTTGCAGTTGGATAGGCCAATTTCAATTCAATTGAAAAATTCAGTAGTCTCTTTCTGCCTCTGTCATTTCTTAGTTGTAAGACTAAGGGCAAGTCGCTTAACTCTGAGCCCATTTCCTTATCTGCAAAATAAGGATAATATATGAAGTTATTGTGCAGTCATTTCAGTCATGTATGATTCTCTGTGACTCCATTTGGGTCATTAGAGATGAGGAAACTGAGGAAAAACAGGGTTAAGTGACTTGCCCAGGGTCACACAGCTAGTGTCTTGAGGCCAGATCTGAACTCAGGAAGATGAGTTTTCCTGACTCCAGGCCCAGTGCTCTATCCAATATCTTAAGTACCTGTCTTCATAGGGTTGTTGTGACAATTGAGCACAAAAGCACAACCTTTTGTGACATTAAGCACTTTTATATGCAAGGACCTATGCTTCGGGTGTGGGGGGTGGTATTACTTTGTCTTTATAGTCCCTGCCCTCAAAAAGCTTACATTCTAGTGGATGGATATGACAGACACACAAATAAGTAAATGTGAGGTTATTTCAGGGGCAACTTAGTAAAGTATTTAGGTAGGAAGTGTTCTAAAAGTAGCTAGGGATTCCAAGAGTGTGTCCTTCATCTGAAGGAGAGCATTGAGCAGCTAGATGGTGCAGTGGATAGAGCATTGGCCCTGAAGTCTGGAGGACTCGAGTCCAAATCCGGCCTCAGACCAAACACTTGACACTAGCTGTGTGACCCTGGGCAAGTCACTTAACCCCAATTGCCTTAAAAAAAAGAAAAGAAAAAAAGAAAGGAGAGCATTCCAGGCAGGTTATTGAATGAAAGGTTCAAGGAACCATCAGGTTGGCCCATTTAACCAGAACATAAGAGTGCATAATGTGAAAAGCCTACACAGGTAAACTGAACCCACATTGGAAAGGGCTTTATTCTAGAAGCAAAATTGAGCAAGAGAATGATAAACAACCATAGCTTAGAAGTAAAAGAGAAGCATCTATCTAATCCAACCCCACCCCAACTGACACTTCGAGGTTAATGACTTACACGTTATACACCTAATCCGTATCAGAGGTGGGATTTGAACAGTATTCTTACCCACTTATAGTAGGCTGCCTCTTGATAGTTAAACCTATACTTTAGGTAATAGGGAGACCAGTTAGATACTACAGTAGTCCAGGCAAGAGATGAGGAAGGCCAGGACTAGGATAGAGCAGGGAGAAAGCAATGGATCCAGGAGCTATTGCAGAAATAAAATGGAGAGTACTTAGCAACTAACCAGACATAGGAATGAGTGGGAGAACAGAAACACACACACACACCTACGCACGCACGCACGCGCACTTCTGAGTTCAAATCTGACCTCAGACATTTACTTAGTTGTATAACTGTGAGCAAGTCACTTAGCACTGTTTGCCTCAGTTTCCTCATCTGTAACATGAGCTGGAGAAGAAAATACAAATCACTCCAGCATCTTTGCCAAAAAAATCCCATTTGGGGTCACATATGACCCCAGATGGGGTCATTTTAAAGAGTCAAATATGAAAAACAATTGAACAACAAAACAACTGGATGAGCAGTCAAGGATGACTCTGAGGTTGAAAACTTGGGAAGGATGGTCATACCTTCAACCAAAATAGAGAAGACAGGAAGAGTAGTACATTTAGGGGGGGAAATAATGAGTTCTGGTTTGGACAGAGTTTAAGGTTTTTATTGGTCATTTTTAATTGGCAGTGGGTGTGGAGAGAGATGAGTATTAGATATTCAACCCTTGTGAACGCTGCTATCACTAAAATAGTGTAGAGCAATGGTGTCAAACTCAAATAGAAATTAATCCCTTTGGATCCCTCCTTTAGGCTGCATATTGACTTAGAAAGCCACAAGTTAACATTATGTGGTATTTTTATTTATTTTGTTAAGTATTTCCTAGTCACATTTTAATTTGGTTGGGACCAGTTTAACACCTTTGGTGTAGGGAAAGATACTGTACACACAATGTAATACAGTATAAAGGGCTCAAGAAGGAGATTGTGTTTGTAATAGTCTCACAAATCTTAAACCCTTACATAAATGCTAGCCATTCTTAATATTATTATTATCAGTGACCTTGGACAAGTAATCTAAGCTTTCTGAGCCTACATTTCCCTATTTCTAAGGTAGGGATAAGCAGGACTGTGGGGGGAAAATATTTTGTGAACTATAAAGCACGAAATAAATATGAACTTTTTTCGTTCTACATGAGTTGACACTTCCTTCTAGTCATTTTCCATGTATTTCAGATGAAGTTTCCCATAAGCTTTCAGAAATGTACAAGAAGGAAATACTCCTCAAACGCATCATTGTGGAAGAGCTCGCCCATGCTACGAACCAGGATCTCATTTTAAGCTACTTATCTGTGTGGTTGTACCAGCCCTATGTTGAGAACAGCAGGCTTGATGTGGAAAGCATGCTACTTGAAACTGGACATCGAGCATTGTAATTTTTCCAAAACCACTTCATTAATTGTAAACTCCCAAAACCAGAATGAACCTTTCTTTCCAGGTCTTATGATATAGGCCCACTGCTGCCTCATACATTTCCTTCCAGGGTCACAGCTCTACTTCTTTTCTCTCTTGCGGAAGGAGTTGCTTCAATTCCACCTTAACACCACTTAACCACTCTGGTAGTAACTTTTAAAGTTGATGCTAGTCATCCATTCAGTACATACTTTTAAAACCATGACCCTCCTTATTTGACAAAAACTACTAGGAAAACTGATCACGTGTTTGGCGGAAAATGTTTAGATCAGCATTTATTTCTACAGTAAGTTCCAAATGGATTCTCAGCCTGTTTAAAAAAAAAACGACACCCACACAATGGGGTGAGATCAGGAGAATGAAAGGTTTCACAGTTATAAGTAGGAGAATTATAAACCAAAGAATAGAGGTATAAAATTAAAACACATGTGTACAAACAAAACCAAAAGAAACTAGATTGGGAAAAATAGTTTAATCGAATAACAGAATAAAATCTGCTATAGGAAAGTGATACAAAAATATGAGAATAAGAACCATTTCCTAGCTAAGTGTTCAAAATATAGGAACAAATGGCCTTCAGAATTAAGAAATGCAGTTAACAAACAAAATATTACAGGAAATCACAAAGAGAAGTGAACATTAACAATACTGGTTTCACCTCACATTAAATTGGCAAACAAAAAAAAAAAGCCAGCAATGCTGTTTAAGACAGGAGCACTTAATACATACTCATGGTAGAGATTTGCACTGGTCCAACCATTACAACAAAATTTGGAACTTCTCAAGAAAAGTCACTAAACTATTTGAACCCTTTGACTCATCTGTCTGTTTACTATAAGGCATGTAACAATGAGGTCAAAGAGGGATTGAGGTGAGGGAAAGCCCCATGTGGGCACTTTTTGTGGAAGAACTAGGGAAGATTCGTATGAACTTATGTAGAGTGAAGAAAGCAGCATCAAGAGAGATGTTTCATGGAAAGTATTTAAAAAAATTAAAGTTAAGGTAAATAACTAATATTAATCAGAAGACTGATGAAACGTTTTTTCACAGGTTGATGGGGTTTTGGGGTGTGGAAGTGTGTCAATTTCACTTGCTTAACTGTTTTTGTTACAAAGGAGAGTGGGGGCAGAGATAACTATATAAATGCTGTTTTTTAAAAAAGTAATAAATTTTAAAAAAACAACCAGTCCTTTTTCAGATACTTGTAATTGTTCATTATCCGGCTCTATTTTCAAGCCCTCATGAGGTAGCATAGTCAGAGTCAGAAAGACCTGTGTTCAGATGCTGCTTTTTAATACTTACTAGCTGTGTGACCACAGGTGTGGCACTTAATACATCATTAAAGGGAAGATAACAATACCTACTTCATGGAATTATTTTAACACTCAAGCAAGTTAATTTATATTAAAGCACTACAAATTTTTAAGTTCTATGCTGGTAATTATTCTCCTTAAAAATACATTTGTGCCTACTGTGTACCTAACCCAACATCTGTACTTGCACCAGATTTTTATTTCCTTTAATGCCCTGAAAACTTTTAGCTTGCCTTCAAGGTGCCAAAGCTTCCTTCCTTTTAAACTCTCACTTTTTTTGCTTGATAATCCATTGCTAGATTGGCTTTTCTTCTTAGGTTTCTTTTTCCTTTCCTTTTTTTGCCCATGGTTAAATGGAATGCAAGAAAATTGTCAACATACAGCAAGACACAGGATAACTTAAAGGGAAAAGCATTGAATTTTGATAGTCACAAGGCCTGGGTTTGAATTATGGCTCCATTAAATATTTCTAGGACCACTGATAAATCACAGCTAAGAAGCTCTGTAACGAATCCAGCTTTAGAATTCTGAGTTTTCTTTCTACATACGTATTATCTCGCACAGACTAATTGTAAATATCAAATAACCATGGTCATGAACATCCTTTGAAACTAACTTGGCAAAGTCCCTTTGCATACAGTAGGTACATAATACTTAAATTGATTCGTTATGAATAACAGAAAGCAAGCTCTGTAATATCAGTGATTATTTTTTCCAACACTATGAACTTATGGTTCATCATGACTCGTGAAATATGGCATTCATCCATAATGCCATTTTTCTCAAATTTTATTTTTAAATATTAATGTGCCACTGCTTCTATTTTGTACAAAATTACCAAGGATATGACTTTATTTTTCTAGGATAAAAACTATCATGGTCCAATGCCTACACTTATTTTATGAGCCACATACGGACACACATACACACATATATTTTTACCGTTTCCAAGGCTGAGGTAGTTCATTTAATAATTTATAGATTTATCCAAAACTGGAAAGGGAGGGGGAAGGTAAACAGAAAACAAGTGAAAATAAATAATAAAAATATGTAAATGCCAACTAAACAATAATTTAATTCCTGATGTTAAATATTATTTTAATACTCGAGCCTTTAAAAAAAATAACCTAAGGTTATTTATAGTATATATTATAATATAGTAGTATAATATAATATATAATAACATCACATATCATATAACTATATACCATATGTGAGGCAGCATGGTAAAGTGGATTTAGATCTGGTCTTAGAGCCAGAAGACTCGAGTTCAAGTTTTGCCTCTAAAATACCGTCACGTAACTTCTCCGTGCTCTAGTCAATTCTAAGACTTTAGGCTACCCCTCTAGTCCCACATCAGGAATTCCCCTAGACCAATGAAATCACAGGTCTGGTCTAAATTCTATATAGGTACTTGGTCATTTAGGTATTCTGTCTCATTACTAAATTAAATTCTCATCATTTTGTATTGCTTTGATATTATTCCAATAATTTTAGAATGATGAATTACATTAAACCCTTAGAGATGGCCTTAAAATAAGGATTGTTGACTTGGAGTCCACAGATAGATTTCATAAGGTCTACGAATTTGGATGAGAAAAAAAATTTTACATTTTTATTTTCACTAAGCTCTAAGTGAAATTTAGCATTTCCTTCCATTATTTAAAAACACTGTTCTGAGGAGACTATAGACTTCATCAGACTGTCAGTGACAAAAAAAAAAAACCTTAAGAACCTCTGTCTTAAGTATAATACTGGGCATGGCACCTCATTAGGCCAAGAAAGGTGAAATGAATTACCCAAAGTCATAGTGAGTTAGCAGCAGAACCAGGATTACAACTCAATTCTTCTGACTTCATGGTCATATCGACATTACATCACTGCAATAGTATTTTACTGCAGTATAATAATACACTATATTAGCAGACTTTCTATTTCCTGCCTTATAGAGGTCATTTTTTTTCCACTAAAAAGAAAAATGAAAAATACTTTTAGCTACAAGGTATGATATTAATCTACATTCAAGTACCCTCAAGAAACTAAATTTTGTTTTCTAAGAACTGGATCTGTGTTTTTATTGGCATGGAACTCCCAGCGCAGAACTTCTGCCAAAGCAGGTAGGCAGCTTCTCTGCAGTGGTGTCAAACTCATGTGGAAAAGAAGACCTCTAATTTGTACAGAAACATCCTTGCAAGATGCACACTGACTTAGTTTTAAAGTGTAGTATCTGTTTAATTATAATTTTATTTAGTTAAATATTTCCCAATTACATTTTAATCTACTTCAGAGAAGTATTCTGGAGTGTTGAGGGCTATGTGATTAACATCTCTGATATACAGCACTGAGAAGTTATGTGATTTGCCCAGGGTCACACAGCTTCTACCAGAAGTGGGACTTGCATCTAAGGCTTCCTGGCTTCAAGGCCAATTCTCTTATCTGCCATGCCACTATGATAAGCTGTTCCATTAATACTCTTCTAAGAGCATTTCTCTGAAAATTAAACATTCCAAATATGTAAGATCGCCTGTTACACAACAGTGGATAGAAAACCAGACTTGGGCCTCAGGAATATATGGTGTGCTCAAATCCAATTACTTCTGACACTAGCAATGTGACCCCATGGTCAAACCACAACCCAACCCATCTCATGCCAATCTATAAAAATGGAGATTATAGTATCTGATGTACCTATCTCCTGTATATGTGGCTCAAATAAAAATGTATATAAAGTGCTTTGCACTTAAGTGCATGATCTCTAATTAAATAATCCAATAATATGGTTCTGAAAAAGCACCAGAATAGGCATGTACACCACGGATGTCAAGGTCAGAAGGAAAGAGCCCATACACACCAAAATATTCCTGGTTACACTTTGTAATAAGAAAAAACATATGAAGATATATGAACCAATGCAAAGTGAAGTAAGCAAAACTAAGAACACAACATAGTAACTACAACAATGCAAACAGAAAAAAAACAAAACCCCCTTCTGAATGCTATGATTTAATGATCAAATTTAAATCCAGAAGAATTAAAAAACTGGACTTTCCCACCTTTTATTACAGAGGTAGAGGACTAGAATATTGCACATAATCCTTTTCTCTTTTTTAACATTTGTTACAACGGGAGTGTTGCTTGGGTAGTAGTTACCAGTAGGAAGGAGGATAAATTCAGAAATGAATGACATTTTAAAAAGTATAAATTTAAAAAATTTTAATGAACTAGAAGAGAAATAAATGTCCACTAATTGAAGAATGACAATAAATTATGGTATATGAATGTAATTACTGCACTGTAACAAACAGCAAGTATGGAGACTTCAGGAAAACTTGGGAAGACTTTCATCACCTGAAGGCAGAGTAAGTCAGAACTAGGAAAACAATCTATATGATGCGGGGAAAAAAGATTTTAGAACTTTGATCAATGTAGTCACCATTTATAGATTCAAAAGAATAGCAATGAGGGGCACCTGGTGGTTAAGTGGATAGCGCACTGGCCCTGGAGTCAGGAGAACCTGAGTTCAAATCCAGCCTCAGACACATAACACTAGCTGTGTGACCTTGGGCAAGTCACTTAACCCCACTGCCTAACCCCCCAAAAAATAAAATAAAATAATAGCAATGAAGCATGCTTCCCCCTCCCTCTGTCACCAGAAGTAGGAAATAGAGGTAAGAAATGATACACTGGTATTCACCCATGACCAATGTGGTAATGTTTTGCTTGACTATACTTACTTGTTTTAAGTCAATAAGTATTAAGTATCCAATATGTGCTCAGTACCATGCTGGGCATTAGGGATACAATTACAAGGAAAAACAGTCTCTATTCACAGCAGGTTTACGTTCCAGAGGGTTCCACTGAGGGTAGGGAGCATTATTGTGAAGTGATAGTGATGCAAAATAAAGCCTTCAATATAACACTCAAATAGGAAAAAAAAACTCCAGACTGGGTGTATACCCTAAGGATGTCAAAGACAAGAGATAAAGGTGTCTCATATATATATATATATATATATATATCAAATTAATTCTGCCAACACTTTTAATAGCATCAAAAAGAGGGAAGGAAGATGGAAAACAGTGAGAATTTATTCCCATAAACTAGGAACAAACTATGGCATATGAATACAATGAGATATTACTGTGCCATTAAGAAATTACAAATCTAAGAATTCAGATTAACTTGGGAGGGCTTATACTGGCCAATGAAAAATAAAGAAGGCAGAATCCTGGTAAAAATCCACACAATGACCACAAATGCTGTAAGAGAAAATACCAGTCAAAAAAAAAATAATTTAAAATTGAGAAAATAACACTAAAAGATAGGAGGACTCACATAAATGTAATGACCAGTCTTAAATCCTAAAGACTGATAAACGAAACATCATTACAGGTGAAGAATGACACACATGCTGTTAGACATCAATTTGTCATTTTCATTGCTATGAAAGAGGAAGGGGAGTAGTACATGAATATTGGGAAATGGCAGAAGTGTAAATAAAATTTAATAAAACATTGTTTTAGAAGGAAAAAGCACCAAGAAATTTTAGTACTAGAAAAAGAGTACTGTGAGACTCAAAAGAGATAATCCAAAATTATACTTTAAAAGAGAAATACTATGATAGTCTATTACATATTTTGGCACTTGATTATATGCTGCTTTTTATAATTCTGATTGTCCTATTTAAGTCTTGTAACCCTTTGTGGAAAAGAAAGGACTAGGTCAAAAATTTCTTTTTTTATCCACCCATGGACTATTTAGTATAAATGACTAAAATATCACGGTTTTCAGTGTAGAATATTAATTACCACAGACTAAGGCAAATTCTGTTTTAAAAAAATCATTAAAAACTGAGTCAAACAGACATCTTAGAATCTGAAGGGCCTCTTTACTTTTTCACAGTGAGATGTGACTATCACACTAGTTCTTTCTTGAAACAGACCACAAAGAAATTGTTCTTCCATCTGATCTCTAAAACTGGGATAGTAATGGTGATATTCTATTACCAAGGAAAATACCGTGCAATCAATTTTGTTAAAATATAGCTTTCAAGAAGTTTCCAATATAGACATCACTGTCAAAATGCAGTGAAGCAAACTGCATTGTGGGGGGTGGAACGGGAATTCAAGAGTTGTAAACGGTTTCATGAAACAAGTGATAATGCAGTTTTCACAACATTCATCACAAGCTCTTGAAGTTTTAAAAGGTGTTTGAAATCAAAAACCAACATGGTTTTTGGTTATATTTAGCTATTTTCAGTTCAGACAAGATACATAAAAAAGTACATTTCATTGTAGAAATAAGATAATTCTTTATAAATAAAAGGTCCACTTGTTTCAGTATTCACATTAGAAAAATAGACTTTTGTTGAAAAAGACCATTTCTTAAGACAATTATGTATAAATGTAAAAACTATGCTTCTGGTACTATTTAATTATGAGAGTTCATAATGCTCTCACTCTGGCTTTCTCTTTCTACCGCCAGCAATGCTTCCAGTGTTTCTAAAGGAAGTCCATCAGGTGTACTGATGTGCACTGCAGTACCATTAACCTCTGTTACTATAACAATATCATTAGCCTCAGATACAACTGTACCTGGATGGGACAGGATAAGCCCATCTGAAGTTTGAATAAAAATCTGTTCATGTCCCTGAGACAATTCCTGGCTCTCATCAGGAATTTCAAAGGCCAGAGTTTCACCTACAGCAACTGCACTCTCCTGTTGTCTTTGGACATTCTGTAATGACTCAGGGAACTGGTCCAAATTTTCAGTAGGATTTTCAAGAATGTCCTCAGCGGGCATAGATGCTTCTAATAAAGGGTGATGCTGTGATTCTGAAGAAGTCCGGCATGAATTGTCCATGGGAATGTCTGTTGACAAAGTATTTTCAGGCTGTGGTGTTATCTCATGAATCTCATTACCTGGATTAAAAAATTCCTGATGGGATTTACAATCTTCATTCTCTCTTCTGTTTTGAACCTCATGCCCAGACCATGGGCAATCTTTATCCGATAACGCAGTACAACAGAAATCAGAAATAGCAGATTCATCAGAAATAGTCTGGTCAGGGGGGTGATTATGAACATATTCAGGGAGCAACTCTGTTTGTTCTTGAAATAGGCTACCTGGATCTTCTAACTGGGAAGAAGTTTGCATTCCTTCAACAGCCTGGTATAGATTGACAGAACCTGCAGGTTCATTCTTGCTTTCTACATCAGCAAATGCTTTAGGAGGCTCATTGTTGCCTTCTACATCAGTAAATGCTTTAGGTGGCTGGTCAGCATTTAACATGTGACTCCCACCATCAATGACTGCCACATTATAAGTTTCTTCTGAAGACTGACAGGTAGTCCTATTAAGCTGGAGGTTGAAACCTAAAACATTTGGGAAAAATTGAACATAGAAACATTTCATGATTCTTCAATAAACTGACTTGTATATATAAAATATGGTCACATATCCTATATCATTCATACAATTACAATTACAAATACTCAAAATGCATTGGAAATAAAAATTAGTGGGCATAAAATATATCACCCAAAAAATATACAATCAGAAGAGGTGATCAAGTCATGTGGTGAGAACAAGACAACCCAAGTAGGACAACGGTATAGAAGAAATATTAAAAGATGTAGAGGAAAGCCTCCCCAGAAACTGTGGGTATCCTTTGTGAACAATGAACTTAGACAGGAAATGCTCAGGAGTACTCCCAAAAATCAGAACACAGATCCACTGATTTCTTAAAATACTGAATTACAATTCAAAACATATATGCTACTTATTTGTGCTTGTGTATTATCTGTTACTCAATTCCATAGGGAAGGAACAGGATCTTATCTGAATTCTATCTCTCCCTGAGCCAAGCATAGTTGGCTGCATAAACGTATGCATTTAACTTTTACTGTTTCACTATAGAAAGAATAAGCTAAGTATTGATTATATTGTTTATATAACAACTCCCTTGGCAAAAACTAAAGAATGAAATCTTGCTAGATGGGACTGAGAGCAAAATTTGTTTTGCAGAATAATTTTAACAGCTAAGAGTGATTTCATCTATATACCTACACCAACAAAACTCATATCCTGCATTGCTATGGCTGAAAAAAAATCATTTCCTGGTGCCCAAAGCTCTGGTGTTGGCCACTACTGTCTTTAAAAAGGTTAGTTTTCAAACGACAGTAGTAAACTTTTTGAGGACTATACTGCTATTAATTTTAATCTAATCATCATAATCCTAAGTGGCACTTATATAATGCTTTAAAGTTTGTAAAAACTTTGACATATATCAAATGAAATGATTTTCACTTGTGCCTTACCAAAAACCTTCTGTACAATAGGTATTATCCTCTCTTCAGAGATGAGATTGGAACTCAGAGGAGTTAATTGACTTGCCAATGGTCACAGTTATTGTCAGTGGCAGAATTTGAACCTGGGTCTTTCTGACTCGAAGTCCAGCACTCTATTCACTATATCTCTACCTCAACAAGAAGAAACCATTTTAAAAAGCAAAAGAGAAATGAAACATTCAGCACTACATGGTAAATTAGCTTGCAGACTGCTGACAAACAGTATAGTAGATAAGGTGGAAGAAAGGTTATTACCCTTTGACTGACAGGTCAGATGAACCCAAAACAGGGTTAACACTCAAAATTATCAAACCAGCTGAACAAAGACAGGCAGAAAATATATGGCCATTTTTTTTTTAAATGCACATAAAAGAACAGAAAAGTCTGAACTCAATCAGACAAGCAGACAGCTTTAAAAGATACATATTGAATTGCATGTATTACCAGATTTATGTATTAATTGGTTTTGCTATTTTTCTAAAAAAAAAAAAAATTGTTGCATGGAATAGCTTTCTGGCAGAGGGCAAGAAGCAGGACAGAGGGGGAAATTTAGTCAATATAAAAATCAAGATAACAGTAAAAAATTATTTAAAAAAATATACACTGAACTCACTTAAAAATAAAAATCAAGTTGTATATAAGAGTCACAGTTTCATGTACAATTCTTTTTTCTTCTACTGTATAATTTTATTTGATGTTTGTTAATGTTACTAAAAAAAATTTCAACACATGATTTGCAATGATTTCTAAGGCTAATTTGGTAGGTTATGTTATAGAACGTGAGACCTTAAAAACCATGTCATCCAGCCACCTGCTCTTACACAGAGAAAAAATGAGTACGATAGCAAGGGCATTAGCACAAGTTTCACTGTGTCACTCTCCTGCTTCATAAATTCCAGTAGCTCTCTATTACTTCTGGAATCCAATACAAGTTCCCCATATTGGTATTTAAAGGCATTCACAACCTGGCTCCAATGTAACTTTGCAGCTTTATCATACATTTTTTAAAATGTTTTAATTTTAATTTTTTAAACCTCTTCACATACTCAGTCCAACCAAATTACAGATGACTATGGCTCTTCAACTTCTAAGCCTGGAATGCATTCACTTCTAACTCCCAGAGTTCTCCCAAGAGAACTCCCAGTTTTGCTCAAAGACGACCTTCTTTCTACACGACAATGTCCCTAACCTCAAGGAGCTTACTATCCAGTAGGAAAGATAAAGATATATATACAACTAAATAGAATGTAGTAAAAAAGGGTACAAGGGGGCCACACTGAAGTCTGGAATCAGGAAGACCTAAGTTTGAATTCTGCCTCAAACACTTACTAGTTGTGTATCTGTGGGCAAGTCACTTAATCTCTTAGTCTCAGTTTCCTTATCTGTACAATGGGGATAATAGCACCCACCCCATAGGATTGTTATGAAGGTCACATGAAAGAATATATAGAAAAAGCATTTTGTGCCAAATAAATACTTGCTATTGTTATTACTGGAAAGAGACAACAGATATCATGTACTAGGTGGAGGTTGGTTTCTATGTCGAAGAAAATCCTGGTAGGTTTCATACAGGCACCCAAGCTTTGTCTAAAAAAAATGGTCTAAAACATATTCATTTTGTAAGCAATGGGGAGTTACAGAAAGGTTTCTGAGGAAGTAAGTGATGCCCTCGGGAGCGTATCACTTTAAGTTGGGCTCTTAAAAACCTAAAAACCTAAAAAGCCTTCAAACACTGAAGTAGATTATTTTTTTTTTAAATTTGAAAATTTTTAAAATTTGAAAATAACTTGAAATGCTACTGAACAATTAGTGCATCCAATCAAACTGAGTGCCACAGAAATGTTACCTTCAGTGTTAACTTGGTTACACAAAGGTATGGTTTTCTCCTTGAGTCCACTGTGACTAGCATAATTATCATTCATGTTCTTGGATTCACTTTCTATCCTGGTTCTTTTGACTGGCACCAGCACTTCTTCAAGTATCTATGAATAAAAATCCAATTCACTAAACAACATGAAAAAATACCTTTTCTGACTTGTCATCGTTATGAATGTTTAAAAATTAAAACTACAGCAATTCAATGTTTCAAAGAGTAATCAACCCTGGCACAGTAATAACTATTCACATTTCTGCAATGCTTTTAAGATTTATTAAACAATTTCCATATATTAAGTAGGAAACACAAGCATTATTATTACAGAGTCTGATAATATCACTCTACTAAAAAATGCAAGATGGTTTCCCTGTCGTAGAATAAAATGCAAACTCCTCAATTTGACATCTAAAGACCTTCAGTCTGGCTCTGGTCTTATTTTATAGTTTTATTTCATGAGTCTCCTCCTCTTCACATACTTAGTATTCCAGCCAAAATGGCTTATTCCTGAACTCAGACTTTTGCCCATGCTGTCTCACATCGAAAGTATTTCCTTCTCACTTAGAATCATTAGCTTCCTATACAGCACTAGTTGGGGGCCATTCAGCTGATCCCCCTACTTGTTAGAATTCTCTCCTGCCCAAAATTATTTTGTACTTACTTATCCATGTAAATGTTTTATCCCCCATGGAATATAAACACTCTTGAGCACAGGTACGGGAACTTGGGGGTTTTATTTTCTTTATTTTTCCCTTAATAAATGTTTAACTGAATTTAAATGAATTGCCAAGCATGCAGTAGCATACATACATAGAATGTCTAAAACTATATTAAGATACTTAAAGCTAGTGGATATATAGCTAATTAATAATTCAATTAATTAACAAAATGGTCTTTTTCTTTTAAAATAATGTATTAAAATTATTAAGCATATCACTCCATATATTTACTCTTATTACCTGCTAATTTCCAGCCAAATTCGTTATCTAGAGAGTATCACATAATGGACAGAGAGCTGGCTGGTCGAGGAGTCAAAAAGGTCAGATGTCAACAAGTCCTACCTCTTACACACAATGACTGTGTGAGTCAGGTAAATCACATAACCTCTCAGTACCTCAGGAAACTCTCTAAGACTAAGTTGCAGAGCAAGTACCTATCTGCAATGAGAGTTTTCTCCACAATGAAACCACAGGTTCAGTCCATCCCCCCCCCCCAAATTATCTATTTCCTAGTAGAATGTAAGGTCCTTGAGAACAATACTGTCTCTGTAACCCCCATATGCCCAGCATAATGCAGAGTATACATTTGGTAAATGTTTGTTGAACTGAATCCTATAAAAGTTTGGCATTTTTTGTTTGACATGCTGGATAACTACAAATCATTCAGAGAGAGAGAGAGAGAGAGAGAGAGAGAGAGAGAGAGAGAGAGAGAGAGAGAGTGTGTGTGTGTGTGTGTGTTTGATCTACAGAAATGCTTAATTAATTCCTACTTAGACCAAATTTATATATATCATCTTTAACAGCTTAAAACTGCATTAAGACTTTTATGTATCTGTATACCTGAAATCAAACCAGCCTAATTCTGCAAAAAGGGAAATAACACAACTGGAATATTGGCCTCCATGTTTCAAAGTAATAGGGACTGTGGCTGGTTTTCTTTTCAATATTTAACATTTATTTTTAAAAATTTTAAGATCCAAATTGTTTTGGTTCATTGTATTCCTAAGAATAGCTAAATCATTCACAGTTGATCATCATATGATATTGCTATTACTATGTACAATATTTTCCTGATTCTGATCATTTCACTTTGCATCAATTCAAAAAGTCTTTCCAAGATTTACTGAGAGTATCCTGCTCATCATTTCTTATAGCACAATAGTATTTCATCACAATCATATACAACAACTTGTCCAACCATTCTTCAATTGATGGGCATCCCCTCAATTTCCAATTCTATGTCACGACAAAAAGAGTGGCTATAAATATTTTTGTACATATGGGTTCCTTTTTCTTTGATCTCTTTGAGATACAGACCTAGCTGTGGTATTGTTGGATCAAAGGGTATGCAGTTTTATAGCCCTTTGGGCATAGTTCCAAATTGTTCTCCAGAATGAGCAAAAAGATGTCAAGGAAGCAGATTCAGCAGTATCAGACCTTAAACCATGTTTTAAGGTGAGAGCATTGTTGAATTACAAAATGGATAATTCTGATTATTTTAAATTAAAATTTTCTTGTATAAACAAAACCTATGCAGCCAATAGAAAGAAGGCAGAAAACTGGGGGGAAAAATTTTCATAGACAATCTCTCAGATAGGATGTGATTGGGTTGGAATACTGTTGTGGAATAGGAAATGATGAGCTGGTTGATTTAGAAAAAAATGGGAAGACATGGACTTACAAAGGAAAACATTATCCACCTTCAGAGAAACAGATGACAAGTGGAAAAAAACATAATATGGTCAACTTAACCAACATTTCATTAGTGTACCTATTTTCCCATATCTCCTCAAACATTTGTCATTTCTGATAGGTATGAGATGGTACCTCGGATTTGTTTTTATTTGCATGTTTCTAATCAATAGTAATTTAAAGCATTTTTTTATGTGACAATTGATAGCTTTCATTTCTTCTGAAAACTGCCTGTTCATATCCTTGCACTATTTATCAACTAGGAAATGGCTCTTGTTTTTATAAATTTGGCTCAGTTCCCTTTATATTTGAGAAATGAAGCCTTTACCAGAAAAACTTGCTATAAGAAATTTTCCCTAGTTTACTCCTTTCCTCCTAATGTTGGCTGCACTGGTTTTGTTTGTGCAAAAACTTTTTAATTTCATGTAATCAAAATTATCTATTTTATATGCTATGATCCTCTCTATCTCTTGTTTGGTCATAAACTTCCCATATCCATAGATCTGACAGGTACATTTTTCCATGTTCCCCTAATTTACTTATATTACCCTTTATGTCTAAATCATTTACCATTTTGATCTTATTTTAGTACACAGTGTGAGATGTTGGTCTATGTCTAGTTTCTGCAAAGTTGTATTCTAATTTTCCCAATAATTTTTGTCAAATGTTGAGTTCCTGCCTCAAAAGCTTGGATCTTTGGGTTTATCAAACATTAGATTACTATAGCCATTTACTACCACCATGTATTATGCACCTAATCTATTCAACTGATCCACCACTCCATTTCTTTTTTTGTTTGTTTGTTTGTTTTTGGTAAGGCAATCAGGGTGAAATGACTTGTCCAGGGTCACACAGCTAATAAGCGTCAAGTGTCTGAGGCCGAATTTTAACTCAGGTCCTCCTGACTCCAAGGCCGGAGCTCTGTCAACCACACCATGTAGCGGCCCCTACTATTTCTTAGCCAGTACCAGAATGTTTTCATGATTACCATTTGTAATAAAGTTTGAAATCTGGTAATGCTAAGGTGCCTTCCTTCAAATTTTTTTTCATTGATTCCCATTTTTGACCTTTTGAGAGTCCAACATTTTTGAATAAATAAATTCATTCAATTAATATCCAATTAGATTGTGAGTTCTTTTAGAGTAAGGATTATTTTTTGCCTCTTTCTGTATCCCTAGGGTTTAGCACAGTGCCTGGCACATAGAAGGCACTTAATAAATGTTTATTAATTATTGATAGATTAAATAAGTTAACTCCATTTTACAAATAAAACCTGAATCAGTGAAGTCAAGTAATGTTCTCAAGTTACAAAGCTGAAAAATTAACAAAGCTGGGATTCAAAGCCAGGTCTTCTTACTCCAAGTCCAGAGATTTTTTTCAAATCAATTCAACAACCACTTATTAAGTACCTACTATGTGATTCCGGGATTCAAATTAAATTCAAATTAAAAAAACAAAAACAAAAAACCACAATTACTGCCCTCAAGGACCTTACATTCTACTATGGAAACATAGGAAATTAAATGCTACATAAATTTTCCACCACAAACACCTACCTCATTTTCTCTTTTCTGTCCAGTAATTTCACCTAGCCCCACTTCAACTGCACTGAGTATATATTGAGGCAAAATGCCATTCTTTTCCAGTTCTTTCTTCTGTAGAAGCTCTTCTGTAATTCCCAGTGACTTAGCAACCTAGAATTTAGGGCCAAAAAAAAAAAAAAAATTCAAGAAAGTAACAACTTTTCAA
The DNA here is from genome assembly GCF_900497805.2 of Vombatus ursinus. Taxonomy (NCBI): domain Eukaryota; kingdom Metazoa; phylum Chordata; class Mammalia; order Diprotodontia; family Vombatidae; genus Vombatus; species Vombatus ursinus. The sequence goes on along the minus strand of NW_020947062.1, from coordinate 10,097,983 downwards.
TGACAAGTAAATAATAACTACACGACTAAGCCCAATTTGGTACACAAAGTCCCTCTATTAAGTTAGTCACTATGTAATCAGGTGGGAACAAAGATACAAGGTTAGAATGAATACCAGTAGCAAAAAAGGTTATTCCCAAAAATTAAAGTTGCGGCGTTAGCAAAGTTTAGAAGAGGACACTGCAAAGGTTTTCTTAAGACTTCATAGTTCTCTCTTCCACGAGGCCTGAAAACTCATCGTAAAATTGACTTATTACTGAGGCAGATTACTTAATGATACTAGCTCGAATTTTAAAACACATTCCAGTTCTCTTTATAACAGCCTGAGAGGTAGTACAAAGAGTATTATAAACCCATTTTACAGATGGGGAAGCTGAATCTCAGAGAGGTGAAAGTCCACACGCCTAGTAACAGTCAGAGCCAAGACTGAGGCCTAAGTCTCCAGGCTCTTCCCCTTGAGCTGCCTCCATACCTATGATGACTCCTCCTGGGAGCAGTCACTGGTCTATTTCCTTAGAAACACTCATGCATACTGAGCTATGAAGTGCTTTTTCCACACTGCCATACTCACATCCAGAGGATGAAAAAGGAGGGACAGGAGACTACATAGATATTTCAAACATAAACCAAAAGAAAATACAGGAAGGGAAAAAAAGGATTAGGCAAGTTTTGAGCCTACCAACCTTGACAGTGTCCCCTTAAAAACTGATGCAATGTCATTTCTCCATAGAGGCTACATCACTGATGGGCTACCTATAAGAGATGGATTTAGATGGATGTATACAGCATTACAGCAAGGCAAATTTTGGCATGTGAAAAGGCTGAAGTCCACATTTTGTAATTTAAAGTAAAACAAAATAAAAATCACACTAGAATCCAATTTGGATTAAAATAGCTTGTTCAATTTAATGTACTGTAGTGTGTAAAGTTCTAATTCTTATTCTCAACAGACATTTGCAGGTCAAGCATTTCATTCCAGTACATTACAAACCACCTTGTTTTCAGGGGTTGTTTTTTTTTAGTATTTGTAATTGTTTAATGTACAATATTTAACCTTTTAAGATATCTAAGAGCAGCATCTAATAAATTTTAAGGAGATATTTAATGAATCTACCATTAGATGCTCTCCACAAATCTTTAAAATAATGCAGGTAAAGAATATATCAGCATATCTTGCTTTTCTAGTTCAATAAAGTTTAATGATAAACATTAGTATGTATGCAAATGCATAGCCAAGAGAGACAACATATAAGTCTAATTGTCAATTCAGTTGAACTGAAACAATGAGGGCCTTTGTGGTCAGCAGTGAGGGAGATAGACTTTACATGAGATGTGGTTCCTATAGTCTCACGATATAGTAAGAAAAGCAAAATACACAGAGATTATCATAATGCCAACAATATTAGACAGAATTATGACCAAGTGTCAGAATTATGACCAAGTGTCATGTGAGATCTAAGGAGGAAGATGAATGCCAACAGGAGTGGACCAGCAATCATGGAGGAAGTATCATTAATCTTGGACTTTCAAAAATGGATAATAAATGCTAACTGACTGATTGATTGATGGAAATTCAATAGAAGAAAGAGGAAGTCATAGGGAATGGAATGCACAAAAGCAGAGATGCAGAAAAGCCCAGATCATATTCATTAGGCAAAGTGTAGCCAGAATGTAGTAAATACACAGAACAGTAAGGAAATAAGTCTGAAAAGTTAGCATCAGATTATGAAAGGTCCTGAATTCTAGACAGAGTTTATCCAAAATAAAGATGTTACCCCAAAAGCTAACTACAAAAGAGTTGGTAAAAATACATAACTGCCTATGTTCATTTGTAAAAGGGCATTTTTAAAAATAACTTTTAATACACAAACTCCCTTTTCCTATGCCCATTACCTCATTATTTTTTATTTCCAAGGGCTGCTGAGAACTCAGAACAGAGTTACTGAAGTAATCTTGACACATTTTCTTAACCATCTTATGCAACTCTTCAAATTCCTTATATACATCTGGGAAAAAAGGTTTTGTTGGATGACTCTTCTCAACCTTTAGAGAAGAAGAAAAAAATCTAATAGATGAAGCAATAATATTTAAAATACAATCAATAATTCTTATTAAAATAAATGGTACTGATACTTTTAATATTGCTGTTACTTTCCAATGAAGTCCTAAACGTCCCCTCCCCCACAATCCACAGAACTTTTCCCTGTACCAAAGAAGTATATTTAAGCAAACCAAACCAACTCATTGGAAATATCAGACATGTGCTTCATTCCATTTATAGTCCCCCACCCTCTGTCAAAAGGAGGGCTCAGTGGATAGAGATTCCAGGCTCTAGCTGGGCCTGGAGTTAAGAAAGACCTGAATTCAAGAGCAGTCTCTTAACAGACACTTACCTAGTTGTGTGACCCTGAACAAGTCACTTAACCTCAGTGTGCCTTAATCCACAGGAGAAGGAAATACCAAATCACTCCATTATTTTTGAGAATAGAAGAAAAGGAAAAGGAATAAGTGCCAGTCAATGGCAGAAGCACAATGTCACAACTGTTCTATGCCTATTACAATGTCACTGATGTAGGACTGGAAGAGACCAATGAAGATCGCTTGATGCAACCCCCTCATGTTACAGATGAGGTACTGAGGCCCAGAGAGGTTACATGATTCTGGTATCAAATGAAGAAATGGCCCTTCTTTTTGCAAGGAAAGCAATCTACTTGTGTACTTGATCCCACTATCTCAAAATGATCCCCATCATCATTCCCATTCTATTATCTCTACTATCTATCTACTAGGTTCCTTCCCTACTGCCTATTACACCCATTTCTCTTCTATGTCTAAAAAACCCTCACTTGATCCATGATTCCCTCTTGCTACTATCTTTTATCTCCCCTCTCCTTCTTGGCTAAACTCCTCAAGAATGCCATCTACATTTAGAAATAATAATAACTAACATTTATAACTAACATTTAAAGTGCTTACTATGTGCCAGGCACTGTGCTAAGCACTTTATAATTATATCATCTGATCCTCACATCAACCTTGGGAGGTAGGTACAATTATTACCTCCATTTTACAAATGAGAAAACTGAGGCAAACAGGTTAAGTAGCTTACCCAGAGTCACACAGCTCACAAGTGTCTGAGACCAGATTTGAAACCGGGCCTTCAAGATTCCAGCCCTTTCCTCTCCTCTCACTCCCCTTTAAAACTCTCTGCAATCTGCACTCACATCTTATCATTCAACTGAAACTTCCCTCTTCAAAGTTACTAATGATCTTTCTTCACTATTAAATCTAACGGCCTTTTCTCAATCTTCATCCTCCTTGATCTCTCTGCAGCATGTTATTGGCTGCTTCTCTGCTGCCTACAAACATACTCATGTTGCCTCCATCCTCAAAAAAACCCAATCTATCCTTGCCAGCTCTCTCCTCCCTTTTGTGGCTAAACTTCTTGAAAAGGCTATCTATAACAAGTTCCTTTCCTCTCACTCTCTTAATTTTTACAATCTGACTCCCAACCTCATCATTCAACCAAAACTGCTCTCTCCAAAATTACTAACAACTTTGATCAACAATCCATCACAATTCCAAAGGACTCATGATAAGATAAAAAAACACTATCCACCTCTATACAGAGATCTGAAGGACTCAAGTGCATATTGAAGCGTATTTTTTCTCTTTCTTTTTCTGGGGTTTTTGTTTTGTTTTGTTTTCTGGTGGAAGTTACTGTTTTCCTGGAACATGGTTAATATGGAAATACTTTGCATTACTTCATATCTATAATGGATATTGTAATTCTTGCCTTCTCAGTAAGTAGGGGAAAGTGGAAGGGAGAAGAGAAAGAATTTGGAACTGAAAAAAATTTATTAACAATCTCTTAAATGCCCTATCTAATGGCCTTTTCTCGATGCTCATCCTTTTTGACCCTTCTGCAGTCTTTGACACTGTCAATCACCCTCTTCTCCTTGATACTTTCTTCTTTCTAGGTTTTTGTGACACTATTCTCTCCCGGTTCCCCTACCTGATTGTTTCTTCTCAGTCTTTGCTGGATCTTCATCCTGGTCACGCCCACTTACCCACCAGTGTTTCCAGAGGGATCTGTCCGGGACTGTCTTCTCTTCTTCCATTGCACTATTTCACCTGGTAATCTCATCAGCTCCCATGGATTCAATTGTTGTCTCATCTCAAACTCAACTCTCCAAAACAAAATTCTTTATCCTTACTGTCTGCACAATTCCAACAACCCCTGCTCTAGCCCACCCCAAAGCTGCTCCACTTTCAAACTTCCAACATCATCCCAGTTACCCAAGCTCAAAAATTCAGTATCGCTCTTGACACCTCACTTATCCTAAATATCCAATCCACTGACAAATCTTCTCTTCTACCTTTACCTATTGAGTAAACTTCCTTCTCTCCCCACTCACAAAGCCAACATCTTAGTTCTGATCCTCCTTACTCCTTGACTGGACTGGTGCCTTCTAATTATTCTCCCTTCCTCAAGCCTTTTCCTATTCCAATCTATCCTCTATTCAGCTGCCGAGGTAATTTACCTAAAATATAGGTATGACCATGCCATGCCCCTAGTTCAATGAGCTCTAGAGTCTCCTTATTATCTCCAGGATCAAATATAAAATCCTGTTTGGCGTTTAAAGTTATTCATAACCTGGCCTCTTTCCTACTTTTCCAGCATTCTTATACCTCATTCCACTGCACGTACCCCATGATTTAGCCACACTGGCCTACTTCAAGTTCCTCAAACACAACACTTGATTTCTAGTCCTGTGCCTTCGAATTAGCTGTTTCTCATGCCTGGAATAATCTACCTTCTTACATTTGCCACTCAGTTTCCCTGGCTCCCTTCAAAGACTCAGCTCATATCCCACCCCTCCCCCCCGCAAGGAGATTTTCTTTTTAGTCCATCTAGCTCCATCAGCTGCTAATGCCTTCCCCTTTCAGATTACTTGCACATCTTCTATATCTATCTTGTGTGTAAAGCAATACTTACATGTTGTCTCTCCCAGTAGGACTCCATTGGCCAGTTTTGGGTTTTGGTTGTTTGTTTAGTCTTGCCTTTCTTGTATTCCCAGTGGTTGGCACAGTGCCTGGCCAAATAGGGGCTTAATAAATGCTTCATGATTGATTGTTGCCCCAGGTTACACAGCTAGAAAGTCTCTGGGGTAGGATTTGAACCCATGTCCTCCCAACTCCAAATCTAGCACTCTACCTACTATACCCTTCAGCCTCTATCACTGCAATAAACAATAAATACAGACAACCAGACACCCTCTAACGTGTCAAATAGAGATCTGATAAATATTTGCAGAAATCTATTGCACAGAAAATTCCAAACACCCTAGTTCATTTTAAATGAAAAAAAGTTCAACTTTCTAAATTATTAAGTATCATCATCCAAAGCAGTATACTTTTTATATAATGAGAATACTCACCTTCATGAGAAGAAATTCATAGACAGTTACAAGCTCACTTAGACGCGGTAGAGCCAGTTTCATTAAATCTTCATGGTCACACTGCTGGAGCAACTACCAAAACATGACATTTAGCAACTTTTGAAAGCTATGCATGTGCTTTTACATATCTAATAAGCCAGCAGTAAATTTTACTTCTTTTACACATTCTTAAAAGGAATCTCAGACAGAAGCTAGTCCAACTTCCTATCCAATATAGATATCTCTTCTATTGTATCAGAGAGATACTATACTGTCGACACTGGCATCTGCTTATATGCCTCCACGTACAGGGAGCACACTGAGGAAGCAGCATAACGATGTGTAAAGAGTACTAGGCTTGAAGTCAAGATAAGTCAGGTTTCAAATTCTCTATTTCACTTCTTAGTAGTGAGGTCATATGCATCACAACTTTTCTAAACCTTAAATTTCCTCATCTGTGTAAGGGAGGGGTAATACTAGTAGTACTTACCTCACAGGGTTGCTGTGAAGATCAAATGGGATGATGTATGCAAATTGCTTTGCAAATTTTAAAGCTCTATTCACTATTCTTAATACAAGGTAACATATTCCTTTTATGAATGGTTCTAGTCATTAGAAATGTCTTTCTTAAATATATAAGTAAAATATATCTTCTTATTACTTCCACAACTGACTGAAAATCTCTCCCCTCTTAAACATAATAGTCATTCAATATCTAAAGACAGCTATCCTATGTCATCTTCTTTAGACTAACCATACCTTCAATTTTTCCTTATATGAGATTAAGTTTTCAAATTTTTCACCATCCTTCTTAAAAAAAGAGAATGTCAACTATCAGCATATTGCAAAGGAGAGAAAGAGCTAGAATGTGAGGCTTTCCTCTAACAGTACAAATCAAATCCTAGCCCACTCTTCTCATCTTGTGCAACTCTTGTCCATGTTCTTTCATAGATTTCTCCAAGAGGATAATGTAATCTATTAGAGGATTCCCCAGGGTTTTTGTTTTTTGGTTCGTATTTCCAAGGCAGCAATACTTTGACAAATCTATGGTCTCATAGGTATGGAAATTCCCTCCACGGGCACAGATTACATTTAGTTATGACTTCTCATTCATGTAAATCTTGTCCACATTATTCCAAAAAAATCCTCAATAAAATATCCACCTGGCATGCTGGGGGGCTTACCTCTGGGTTTTTTAACAATGCATGGGTATCACTACAGCATTCTCACTACAAACTTAGTCCACTTCCTTTTCAGATAGTATATATCCTAAATGATACTTCTTGTTCTTAGGTCACCATTAATAAGAAAATACTACCTACTTACAGTCATATGCATTTCTCCAGACCTTTAGGTCACCCACAACTTTGATTCTTCAGAGATTGTGCTATTCCAAGATTGTGCTATTCCAGAGCCTCAGCAGGAGGATATTTTAATTAAAATGGGGAGCAAATTAGGATAAGAACAGTCCCTAATTCATTCAAAGAGTTATTGTGAGGATCAAATGAAGTACTGTACATGAATAAATCTGTGAACACTAATATGCTAATAAATGTCATCTGTACACTTTTTTGTAGTAGCAAAGAACTAAAAACAGATTCCAATCAATAAGGGATATGACTAAACTGGTACATATACTGCACTGTAAGGAACAAAGAATATGGAGAACACAGAGAAACACAGGGAGAATTATATGAACTGATGCAAGGTAGAATAAGGGGAAACAAAAACTATATACACATAACTACAACAATGGGGGGAAAAATAAAAACTAAATGCCTTGTAATTATAACCAAATTTAACCCCAAGGAAGAGAGATGAGAATGTTCTTCCATCTCTTCTTTGTAGAAGTGTGAGACTAAGAATATAAATTCCTGTATATCATGTCAGACTCAATTGATGTATGAGTTAGCTGGTTCTCTGGGTAGAAGGCAGGAAATACTGGGTATATGGGGAAATGAAGATCATGTTAAAAAAAAATTTATAAAGTAAATTGTAGATGGTCCTGTTTGCAGATGAAATTATGCTGACTGCATAAAACTCTGACTTGTGTATTGAATTCGGAAAACTGCTCAATGCTTTTAACGATGCCAAATTGTATCCCAGCCAAAAATCCCATCTTTTTTAACTCAAAATTTCTCCCTGTGGTCACAGATCTTTGAACATCATCTAAAGAATCAAAGTTGTGGTTGACTCAAGTCAATGGAAAGATGCAAAGGAGACATAAGAAGTCTGTACCTTATTACTAATTATAAGCTAAGTAAATAAGTATTATTTAGGAAGTGTCTGGTCTGAAATAGAAGTAGTGGAACCACTTCTGGTACCATTAGGCACCGAAAATACCTGAGGTAACTTGAGTGAGGGAGTGTTATTATCCCAATCTGCACCTCCTGCTGAGGTTTTGTGATTGCAAAGTACTGGTACTATTGGGTACATAATTTTATAATTACTATGTGTGATTCCATATAGCTTTCCAAAAGGCTGGAACTAATTTACAATTCTGTTAATAGTGTGCCTATTTTTAAATGGACATTTCTGCCTCAATGTTGTTTTAATTTACATTTACTTAATAAGAGAAACTGAATACTTTATGTCTTTATTGGCAATTTGTTTTTCATCTTTTAAGAACTGCCACTTCATATCCTATGACTGCCTACATGTTACAATATGGGTCTTAACATACCTCTTGACATCTCTCTTTGAGCCTTGCTTTATTTTTCACTACCTTTTGTTCTGCTGCTACACCTGTGTATGAAATAGGTTGACCTGAATTGCTGTTTGCCTGAACGACTTGACTTTACAGTTGTCCTTAGCCTTCTACTTAACTGTATATAACCATATAAGTAATTAAATGTTTTGGGGAAAAAGCTAAGGAAGATGATGAGTGTTCATGATTAAAGGTAATTCATAAAAGGTAATTTGTATTCAGAACTTAATGTCACTAATATTAGTTTCTGCCTAAAAAAAAAAAAGGCAAAAAAAGCAAAAAAATTAATATCCCATCTAATCCACTTCTTCTCCTTGTATTTTTAAGCAAGATTAACAGTGAGTTTAGTAAATAAACCGAATATGGTGGCTAGTGCTATTCTTCAGAATGGTTATGTGGAGTTCTCACTCATTACAATCGTACCTCTATCTTGAGGAATTCTATTATCCACTACTATAACAATTATTAACAATTTAAATTTGCATGTGTTTATAGTTTAAGAATTATTTATTTACATCAATTTTTAAAATTTAATTTTAATAAGTTAGGTAAGGCAATCATTATTATCCTCATCTTAGAAAAAAGGAAGCTGAAGTTCACAGAGGTAAAGGAATTTGCCCATAGTAAGCCAGTAACTCAGAAAAATGGCACAGCCACATCTCAGGCTGGTTTTCTGATACAGAGGGTTAGGATGGCAGCATAATGACTTAGAAGACCACAAATTAGCATTATCTATGTTGTATCGTATTTCCAACACCACTTCACAGCTCAATTTACCATGCAAATGAGTTAGTTCTAGCAGAAGGAAGTTTTAATACATTCTCAAAGAAATGAAACTCTAATATATTACTTTATTATACTGGAACAGTGAACTTTTCCAATAAGGGTCTAATAAGCTGAAACATGATATTCCTATATACATCAAAACTGCCTACAAGCAAATGGAAAAGTATATCCAGTTTGTTAGGATTTAAACACACACAAACACACGCACGCACACACACACGTGTGTGTGTCTGTGTTTATGTATATATATGTATGTATAACCACATATCTAATCAATTATTTCTGACATCATAAAGCTTGATGTTATTATAATGCTCAATTTCCCAAAACACATTTCCCAGTTGAACTGTTACAATGAATACCAACTAAAATGACCTAAGGGCAAATATGCTTTCAGTAAAATTTTCCCCAAACTGAATCCAATGAAACATAAATGTTTATGAAATGATATGTGATTCCATGAATGACATACCTCTTTGAGCTTTGCTTTATTCTTCACTACATTTTGTTCTGCTGGTACACCTATGCATGAAGTAGATTGAACTGAAATGCTGTGTTTGCTTAAACAGCTTGACTTTACAGATGCCTTTAGTCTTCTATTTCTTTTAGATCCTCTGGTCCTCCTCCTGGATCCCCAACATGCCAAGCGAATTCCATTTTTTTCTTCTGACTCCAATAATATTCCAGCTTCTTCAGAATCACAGTTCTACATCAGCGTTCCCCCAAAATAAAAATCCACAAATCATATGTTATATCCTTCTACTAAGAAACATTCAAGCTATGGGCTGTGGAAGACATACAAGTTTAGATAAAGCACAATCCTTGCCCTTGTGGAATACACAGTCTAGGAGAATAAAAGAAATACACAAATACCTATATTATACTACTAGTACATTAGAGATGTGCAATATGAAGATGCAGAGGGGGCAGGATATTACCATTAAGGGAACGGGATGATCAGAAAAAGTTTTCAAGAACAGATGGCATTTAAGTTGGCCATTATAAAGGACAGGTATGAACTCAATAGATAACGAAGAAAAGAGAAGGTTCTCTAGGCATGATGTACAGCATGACAAAAGACAGAGGCAGATGAGCATAGGCATGAGGGGAGAGGAAGAAGAAGAACATGTGCTCCAGTTTGCATGCAGTTGAGTGTATGGGAAGAGTAATGATAAAGCAGGCAAGTAACATGAGGGAAACAGGGTAGAGTCGGACTGTGAAAGGTCTTAAATGTCAAGCACAAAAGCCTGAACTTAGGAATTACAACAGAAATGAGAGGTAAGAAAATAATCCCAATTCCTCAACATCCTGCCATCTGTCAGATAAGACATTTGTCTTAGGCAAGCCACTCAACCTCTGAGTTTCAGGTTCCTCATGTAAAATTAGGTGGTTGAAATATCTAAGTTCTAAGGCCTCTTCTAGTTCTAAACAAAATGAAGGGTTACAAAAAAACAACCTCAAAAATTATTACTTCCTAGAACAATTAAAGAAATGTAAAAACAAAATTCCAAAATATTGAATAAATATTAATCATTAAAAGAAACAGAGGACAGAAAAAATAATGAATCAACAATAACAATTTATTAAGAGCCTACTGTGTACCAAGTATTGTGCTAAATGCCGAAGAGACAAAAAAAGGGGTAAAAGACAGTTCCTGCCCTCAAGGAGCTTACAATTTAATGAGGGAGACAACACACAAATATATAGAAATCAAACTATATACAGGATAAAAAGAAAATAACAGAAGGAAGGCACTAGAATCAAGGGAAGTTAAGGTAGGCTCCCAGCAAAAGATGGGATTTTACTTGGGACTAAAAAGAAGCCAGGGTGGTCAGTAGGTGAAATGGAGGAGGGAGAACATTCCAGGCATGGGGCACAGCCTGAAAAAATGCCCAGAGCTGAGAGATGGGAGACTCTTGTTCGTAGAATAATAAGAAGGCCAGTGTCACTGGATAGAAGAGTATGTGTAGGGAAGTAAGGCATATGAAGAGTGGAAAAGTAAGAGAGAACTAGGTCATGAAAGGTTTTAAATGCTTAACAGAGCATCTGGTATTTGATCTTGACACAGTAGGGAGCCACAGAGTTTAATGAGTACAAGGGGGAGATGGTCGGACCTGCATTGTAGAAAAATCACTTTAGCAGATGGAGAATGGATTAGAGTGGGGGGAGACTTGAGGCAGGCTATTGCAATAATTCAGGCATGAGATGACAGATAAAGGCCAATAGCTAGGTAGTAGCAATGTCAGAGGAGAAAAGGGGGCATATGAGAGGTTGCAAAGGTAAAACTGACAAGCCTTGAGATGTGGGGTAAGAAAAAGTGAGGAGCTGAGGATGACTCCTAGGCTGTAAGCCTGAGAGACTGAGAGGATGGTGTTGTCCTCAACAGTAACAGGGAAGTAGGATAGAAGGAGGGTTTATGGGGAAAGGTAATGAATTCTGTTTTGGACATATTAAGTTTATAATGTCTACTGGACACACAATCTGAGATTTCTGAAAGGCAATTTCCAGGTACAAGAGTGGAGGTCATCAGATTTTAGGACAGAATAGGAAGACTTGAGAATCATCAGCAAAGATATAACAATGGTCCCAGAAATGATAAATAAGAATAACCGGGGGGCTGGGGGGTGGAAGGCAACTACATGGTCAAAGCTGATCATTTCAACTGATCTCACTACCTTCATAAAGAAGAATGGCAAATAAAGGAAAAAGTATAAGAGGATACATGTTGGAGGAAATTCACAATTAATAGTCATAACTCTGCATGGAATGATCTACCTATAAACTCACAGAGGTTAAGAGAATACAAAAATATAACACTTACAGGAAATATACTTGAACCAAAGATCCACAAAGGGGCTGAAACTGAATTTATTATACTTTAGTCCAACTAAAAAAAGTAAAGGTAGCAATCAACCTCAACCAAGGCAACAATAAAAATAGACATAGTTAAAAGAGATAAACAAGGAAACTATACTATACTAAAAGGGATCATAAAAATGATGTCAAATCAATACTTAATATATATGCACCAAACTGCATATACACCTAGGCCCCAAATAGTGGGAATAATCAATTTCCTGTAGTGGTCACATTTTTCAAATCACACTGCTTATTTCCATTAGGCCAGAACCAGCTACTATATTTTACAAAATCATTAACTTCAAACTGCAAATTCAAATACAGGCAACCACTTCACGGAATTATTTACACTAACAGGGACATTATACATACATATATATAATATGAAAAATTAATCAAATCATAAATAGTAAAACTACAACAGCTGGTGACCTCAATGTAACCCTTTCAAAAATTAGACACCTTTAACAAATAAAGAAGTCAAAGAAATGCACTGCTGGTGAAGCTATGAATTGGTCTAAACATTCTTTGGAATGAATATCACTAAAATGTACATACCCATCAATTCCACTACAACGCCTCAAAGACATCAAAGAAAGACAGAAAAAAATTAGTAACAGATTTAGAAGGATCTGGGAGAACTTTGTGAACTGACATGTTATGAAACAAACAGAACCAGGGGAACAATGTATTCAACTACAATGCTATAAAGGAAAAGAACTGTGAAACATTTAAGAATTTAAGATCAATTCAACAAGTAATCATGATTTCAACAGCCTGAAGATGAAACATGCTTCCCACTTCTTGGTGGAGGCATGATTGCCTAGACTGTAGGTATAAAATGAGATATTTGTTTTTTGACACAATTGATATGACACAAATTTGTTTTCATCGATTATATTTATTTGCTACAAGAAAGGGCTTTTAATGGGGAAATGGAGAGCATGTGGGTAAAGGTGGGTGCAGTCATAGTGATCCAAAGAAAAGCGTCAATGAAATACATAAAAATACACAGAAGAGAGCAGAAAGAAATTCAGAAGGATACAAAGAAAGATAGTATTAATGCTATCATGTCAAAGTTGATAGATATTTTTAAAATAAAAGCTATACTCGGTAGATTCATGGTTTCACAGACAATCCTCCTTTTCTGTCCTTTGAATATGGAATGTTCATGTTTGTTGGTAACTATAAAGTTCATAACTTAAATATTTACTTAAAAAAAGACTTGGGGCAGGCTAGGTGGCAGAGTGGATAAAGCACCAGCCCTGGAGTCAGGAGGACCTGAGTACAAATCCAGCCTCAGACACTTGACACTAGCTTGTGACCCTGGGCAAGTCACTTAACCCTATTACCTAGCCAAAAAACCTTAAAAGTTATAATTAACACAATAAGCAATCACAATCCCAGGAAGCATGTTTCTCATCTGCTGATAGCAATGGATACTGATGGACAAGAAGTACAGAATGACATATTTTCAGACATTATCAATGTGTGGTTTGTTTTCCTTTACTACACTTACAAAAGATGGTTTTTTTTGGGGGGGATTAACTGTAGAGAAAGGAGGTGGATAATAATAATGATATCAAGAAAGGAAAAAGTATCAACAAAATTAACTGAACAGAGTAAGAGAGCTGGCTGAATTACCTTTGGAAAACTGTACACTGCTTTTAATGACCCTAAACTTCTGCCTGAAACAAAGATCCAACTCTTTAATAGTAATATTCAAGTGGTGCTACATGGCATCAAATCATGGAACACCAGTCTTTGGCATTAAAGCTGTGAGTCACCCAAAGAGCAATGTTAAAGAGCATGACAACACATTACCAATTACTACTGCATAAGTTAAGCAGTATAAAGGATATCATTATAGAGATGTATGACAGGGGAAAAGCTGACCAGTTCCCTTTTCCTTTTCTTCACTCCCACCATCTCCACACAATCCAAACCACATGATTATGTTTTCTGGGTTTTATCTGCAAGTTAAGAGCAGTGTGTTATAATGGAAATAGAGCTGGCCTCTGAGCCAGCTTGGTTCAATTCCCATCTCAATCAGATACTGGCTATTTAACCCTGGGCAAGTCATTTAATTTCTCAGTGCTCTAAGCAATGCCCTGAGACTATAAATTGTAGAAAGAAAAGTGCCAAACACCATGGATAGAGAGTTTCTTCATCCAAGAATTTTCTGTACCAATAACATTACAGGTTTATTCCTTTTCCCTATTTCAAGGGTAAAAGAAAACATACAAATTCAGAATATATCAAGGTAAAATACTCAGAAGTACAGATAAAGTATATACTGCCTTAGTTCTTAATTTATCCAAAAGGTTTTCCCAGACCTACCCCTAGACACCATGATTCCCCATCACCTGGGGATGACATATCTCTTAAATCTGTTGTCCTCACAGTTCCAGGAGAGAATGGCTTTTCTCTTCAAAATATAGTCAGTTTGAATTTGGGATCTGCCTCCTTAGGAAAAACGCATGGAATTTATCATGCAGTAGATTACAATACAGCAATTTATGGTGGTTAGATAGCAACATAGCAATTTATGGTAGCTCGGTTGCAGCACAGCAATTTATGGTGGCCTAAATATTTGTTTAACAGATCTAGTTAGAGAAAAAGAATGACAACAGACTTGTATGTGTGCATGTTTAGACAAAGAGAGTTATATTAACTGCCCTTTTAAAGGTCATCCAGCATCTAAAGTTTCAGCATATAATGACCCCGGGTGGGGGGAAGGTGTTTAGGGATAAAAATGGGAGTAGACTTTAGACCTCAATTTAACATTTACAATATACAACAATGGTTACTCATCAATCTCAAGGAGAGGTTCCAGTTTAAAGTCAGTGACACAGAAAGAAACAGGAAATAAGAAATTCAAGAAAAAAAAAGTGTTACCTGTTGCCCATTCCATGCTGAATCTGGTCCTGCCACGCACGAAGCTAGTGTACCTTCACTATTTAAAGCAGTTGGGATTGATGGCACAGGAGCCATTATATTCACAGTGCCACCTCCTGCTTCTCCACTTCCATCAGACTTATCAGATACCAATATTTTAGGTTCCAGCCGCCCATGACCTGGATTAAGTTTATAATGTCGTGCTAGTCCTCCTTGTCCTATATATGACTTTTCACAAGTCTGACACTTAAAAGTTTTAGGCTTCAGGTAATCACTTGAAGAATTAAATAATGTATCTTTCCCCCTTTTGTCATCTTCTTCTTCCACGTTAAGTTCTGAATAGTCATCTGAATCTGACTGGTGCCCATCAGCTAAATCCTCAGTTTTGATGAACTTGTAATCTTTAGCTTTATATTTTGGTGGCCGTGAAATTCTCCCTGATCGGGTTTTCACTTTTAAAGATTTTTTTAACTTTTCAGTGCACTCACTCTCAGGGGTGGAAATAAGCAAATCTGCTGAACTGGACATAACTGCCGATGATGTAATTTTTGACGTGTTAGAAGCAGACAAAGGAACAAATGTAGCCCTTTGTCCATTCAGCATTTTATGTGCCATAAACTTCTCCACAGAAACTGGTCCAAGAGGAGGTAGTGGTCTCTGCACAAGAAGTTGAAGAGGAGGTGGAGGTGAAGTATTTGTCAAATCCTGTGGTTCACTTCTCATAAGAGGCTGTATCCGAATAATCGGAGGATTAACAACGCTTAATCCTAACAAATCTGTATTCCCATTCAATGGTTGACTCAAAGTTATTGTTTTGGGCTGGATTGCTGCAAGAGGTGGCATTGGCCTTTCTCCGGATTTTACCTTGACACGAATGGCTTCTAGTTCCTTAAACACAGAAAATTTTAAAAAAGGAATAAATACAAAGTTATGTTCTTTTCTAAACTGCTGCAACACAGCTCTCATGACCTTAAATCCAACATTCAGCATTAAGACCATAATAATGTCACTTCTAAATAAGCACTACAAAGATATTATAACTAAAGTCTTTTTGAACTATGAAGATTTTAAAGTCCACATAGGTTTAAAGTTCGAATCAATTTTGTTCAAATGATATAGGGCTGGAAAGGACCTTATTGATCCATCTGGCCCAACCTCTTCATTTTTATATGAAGAAACTGAAACTCAGAAAGATTGAATGACTTGCTGGAGGGTCCCACAGCAAAACTGTAATTCAAACCCAGGTCCTTTCACTCGAAATCCAGAGGGTTTTTCTCATAACATTATGCTGCCTCCCTGGACATTACCTAATGAAACACGTGCAGATATACAAGAGTATGTATATATCTTCCACCTAAGTTCTCCCCTGATACTTCATCACAGTAGGGAAGTAACCAACCTAGGTTCTTGGCCGCAGAGTCTGGAAGGTCCTACCAAGGTGGAAAACTTTCAAGTACAGGCCAAGCATCAGACTGTTGTCTGTTATCTGAGGATAAGTATGGAATCTTTATCTCAGGTAATTATTATTGGTTTTCTGCCCACAGAAATTTATAAAACAATCAATTCAATCATGGAGGAGTTCCAATCTGTCTCAATATAGGGACACCCATACCATCATGGGTCTTTTTAAGTAGTGAAGAAATATGTACATATTTTACAAGCTGCCAACATTATATAGGTAGGAAAAAAATGATTTAATAATGTCCAGGTATAAGTTGTACTGGATTTGAACAAGTAGCTCTCTGAAAATGTCACTATTCACATCTTCCTGTTTGCTATTGATAACTGCATTCATAGCAAAACAGTAACTATACTTGTGTATCCAAGCTTTACTCTACATGTAACAGAGTTTTTGTTAACCCACATGTAGCAGTCAATGTGATGGGTATCTTGATGTTGTAAAGTGTTGAGTGACACCCCTCAGGTGCTCTCAGGGACAAAGACATCAAACCTCTCTCCCCCTCAGCCTAATACTTGGTTCATTAGCTTATTAATTCTCTCACACTGGGTTCATAAGCAATCAAGAGTTATGTTCTGATATTTCCTCATAAATTGTAATAACTGTAATAACTCTCTCATAAAATTAATTACCATTGAACCCCTCCCACCCCAGTTTGTAAAAACTGGAGAAACCTCTTTTCCCAGAGGTTTTCTCTTTCCTCTATTCACCCTACTCACACAATCTCAAACCCCAGTCTCATATAGGCTTAGACAAACATCAATGTTACTAGTTACATCATTAATAAACAGATAATAAAGATAAATTTGTCTATAAATATATGTAGATAAATATTGTTAGCTAAATTATCAATAGATAATAAAGATACATAGAAATCTCTATCTACATAAGCAAAAGTCACCTTCACCTCTAACTATGGCAGCAACTTGTTTCCTCACACAAGAACCACAGTCCAACAATTCAGTTCTCTCAGTATGGGAATTTAGCCTCTCAGGATGTCTTCTCCACAGAATAAAAGTTAAATTCAGTTCTACTAAATTGTGTCTCAAAAATTACACTTAAGTCTCATAATCTCTCACAGATTAGTTCTCTCTCACATTTAACTATTCAACTCTCAAGAAAGATTTTCTCCTAGTCTTCTCTGTTCTCTCACAGACTACTCAAAGTAGATAGTTAACTCTCTCAAGATGACGATTAACTCTTTTTCCAAGATTCTTCTCTCTCTTAAATAAAAAACATAATAATTTCTGAAGTCTCTCTGAGAGTCTATTGAAGCTAAGATTATATTTCTCCTTGCAGCCAAAAACTTTGCAATCTCTAAAGAAAAAAAAGCACACACCAAATTCATATTAATACTCTATGCACTACATCTATCACACTGCAAAGCACCATTTGACAAGCTACTTCAATTATTAAATGTCTAAATTATTTAAACAACACAGATACACATAATAATATATACACAATCACAATCAGCAACCAAAGCAAATGATCAGAAATAGAAATAAAAAGCAATGCAACACTAGTAATAGATATGTAGAATAACACACACATAACACTACACATAAACAAAGAGGTATGTGTCAATAAGCCATAATATAATAGCATAGCACTGCATAGTGAAACATGCAATTTCTATAAAACACATAAAAACCTAAGTTGTAACTATGTGAGTACCCCATGTTTCCCATTTTTATGGAAGCATTATAAATAAATCTGGCCACAGGTTGAATGAGTCTCTCTCTTTGGTGTTAATGCTCTTTCTACATCTGTATCTAACCTGGCTGTTGGTATAAGCTAATTATTAGCCATTCTCACTTTTACTCTTATTCCTTCCACATTGCAACTTTCCCCACTGTAGTTTCAATATATCACAGATAGGCATAAAAAATTAAGTGGGAATTTGGGGGGTGTTTTGCAGAAACCAGCAGACAACACAGAGCCTATGACCAAATACCTAACCCAAATTTTACAGTAATGTACTGTACACACCCCACAAAAGAAAAAAATTCAGACTACTTCTCTTATGAAGGGAGGGCCAAAAAATTTTACATGGATTTTCCAGATTATGGGGCACCACATCACCCAAGATGTGGAAGGGAAAACCGTATATACTGTTTCTGTATCCTAAGGAGATGTCTTGGACTAAAAAGTGCTACACCTGTAAATGCGAACCTGATTCGTTTTTTAAAGAAAACATGAAAAATGTTTTAAGTCAAAAGTCTTCCCTCAAAGTACTCTTGTCTTATGATAGGAAAGAAAGTTACATAAACTTTAGCTGATGAATTTAAAAAGCAGTTTATGCGACCAATTTAGGTCAGGCTGAATTAGAAATTTTTATGAAGAGTACTTTCACTGAATCCTCAGTAAAACTTTGCTGTTCACAAATTGGATAAAATTATTCAAAGCAGTAATTTTTAGACAACCTAGTGAATAAAGCAATGTACATGTGAGTGAAAGAGTAATAGTTGGTATCCATAAAACTTAGTTTAGAAAGCAGTTCACATAAAGAAATCACAGATTCTCTAAAGTAGAAATAGCTTCAAAGGCCTCAAAAACCATTTATTCTAGCCATAACGGCAGAACAAGAGTCCCTTCGCTACAATATAACTCAGTAAGTGGTCATCCAGTGTCTGCTTAAAAATTTCAGAAAGAATAATTTATCAGATTTAAAACTGTCGTCAATTTTACAAGGAAACCAATACTTCTCAAAGTACACTCTAATGGTCAAGAAGTTTCCAATCCAATTCAACAAACATCCGTTTATTAAACACCTACTGTGTGTTAGGTACCAGTAGAAGACAAAAACAAACCTAACAGTCTCTACCCTCAAGAAGCTTACATTCTATTGGAGGGAAAACACATACAGATGATAATGGGGGGGGAAGAACACTAACAACTGTCAGAATCAGGCAAAGCTTAGGAAATAAAACTAAAGAAAACTAAGGATTAGAAATTGTGAAGGTGACTCAGGAGTGCATTTCAGGAATGAGCAACAGCAAAGGCACAAGGGGTAAAAGAAGGAGTGCCAATTATAGGAACAACAGTCAAGGTTGAAAGCACATGATAGGGAGTAATATGCAATAAAGTCTAATTGTGAAAGGTTTTAATTGACAAGCTGATGAGTTTGTATTTTATTCATAAGACAACTGAAGTTTCTTGAGTAGACGGATGACGAAATCAGACTTTTGGAAGATTTTCTCGGCAGCAGTACAGAGGATGCTTTGGGGAGGAGAGAGACTAGAAAGCAGAAGTCCAATTAGGATGCTATGGCAACAGTCCAGGTGAGAAGTCTGGTAGTTTTTTTTTCCCCTTGTATCAACCAGAAATTTGCCTCTCTCTACCTTTTGCCAATTACTCCTAATTCTGTCTCATGGAGAAAAGCAGAACAAATCTAATCACTCTTCCACATGACAACCCTTCAAATACTTGAATACAGTTAATATATCTCTTAAACTAAACAGTTCCAGTTCTTTCAATAAATTCTCACATGGCATGATCTCTAGGCCCTTCACCACCTTCTCTGAAAACTCTAGCTAATAATAATAGCTCACGTTAATTTGGTTCTTTGATACTTAAAAAAATGAAAATAAACTTAAAAAAATAAAAGTTAAAAAAAAAAGACTTGGTTGACTCAGAGGACTAAAGGCTCAGACTGTTGACTAGTCAGAGGCTAGGCTGGAGAATCACAATGAATAACGGAGGCAAGGGAACTTTCCTCAGGCAAAAAACTCCAGGTGTCCTCAAAGCTTATCCTCACAGAGTAGCCTCTAGCTTAAGGCTAAATACATTTTTTTGTTAACTGTTTAATGACTTAAGAGTATCTCATTTTGTTTTGGTAAATAACCCTTAAGAGTCCCTAGGGACTAATCAGGACAACTCCAGCACAAGTATCCAACCAGATGAAATTTGGTAACATTAATGTGTGGTGGACCATGACTTCTTTAAACAGCACTGGAGTACCAACTTATGATGCTGCTTTTTTTTGGAAGGGAAGGGAAGTGTATAATTTGGCTATATTCAAATAAGGCAGTGAACATATACTCAAAATCAGTGTTAAACTAACAGTTTATGTCAAAAGTATAACATATACAGTCATGTAAACTAATAACAATATTAAAACTTTGAGAGAGAAGAAATAATGTTTATTGAGACATACTCAAATGGATCTGTGATTTAATGGCATGGATGCTTCCTCCAACAACACAGATCCCAACCTACCCATGCTTTGCCAATCCTGTGCAATTCTTGCCCGCATCTTCTCCTAAGTTCACTAGAGAGGAAGCCACCCAATGTGCTGGAGGCCTTCTTTGCTTTTTCCTGACATCTCCTGGAAACCAAAGGAGCACTCTGACTGTTTACCTGTCATCTCTTATCTTCACTACATGACCAGCCCAGCCTATTTTTTCTACCCTGATATCTTTTGTACATTTCCTTGATATCTTTTACTCTTTTTCTTCTTTGAAGTTCCATATTGGTTATATGTTGCAGCCTAAGCACTCCTACCATGATCTACATTGCTCTCTGGTGCGATTTTCATTTTCAGTTCTTCAGGAATTATCATATTCCATGTTCTGTTGCCACACAGCAACATTAATACAAGACATTAATACAAGTCATTTCATGGTATATACAAAAGAAGAAATGGATTACAATCCCTTGGTGCTTTGGCTCCAGGGAGAATGTTACTCACAAAAAGAAACAGAACAATTTTTTTCAACGCGTCCAATAACTTTGTTCACCAACTATTCTAATATAAGTTGAGGCAAGATCACACTTACCTAGCTTATTAATGAACATGTCATTTCGGCACAATAATGAAAAGTACTGAAAGCCTGGTAAACACACCTAAAGCTCCCAGTTGTATATGTAACTTGTTACACTATCATAAAAAAAATGTGAAACCTAGGCATGGAGGGAGCATCAGAAACAAATATGATTATAATGTAGGAGAAGTCCCCATTTCTTTAGGTGCTAAAGTGGGATAACTAGCTGTATTATGATGTATCTCAAGTGTAATATTTGTAACTTCCCTCTTTCCAAATTATTCTTTATACCAGTGCCATAATGAATGACCTTCTTTATACATAGATCTAATCTTTTCACTCCTCTCTTCAAAACCTCAGTAGCTTCATATTACTAACTTGATTCAATATTCAATTCCTTTGCCTCATGGCTCTTCACAGTTCCTCATGATCTGACACTACGGTACGCTTCCAGTCCTAGTTCACGTTATTCCCCACCATGCACTCTTACACTCCACCAAAACAATACTATTCTTCCCCTCGTAAAGTTAACTTTCCCACCTCTGGGTCTTAGCTTATACAATGAACCTGGACTGTCTTCCCTCCACCTTCTCTCCCTATTGGATTCCTACCCACCCTTGAAAGCCCAACTAAAAAGCCACCTCTTTCAGGAAGTCTTCCTCGATCCTCCAATTGGTAACCTTTTCCCATACAGATACAATAAAATAGCATTGTTTTCCAACTCTTCAAAAGACTTGTGTAATATTACGTATTACAGTTATTTGTATTTGTGTTTTATCACCCTTATAAAGCACAAGCTCCATGCTGGTCAGGGCCCACTCTTATCTAAATCAAAAGTTTCAAAAATGCTAGGCTCAAGACATTCTGAGTGCCCTCCAAACCAGATTAAAATTAACTGGAAAATATTTAACAAAAAAAAAAATAGAATAAAACATTGATAATATCACATTTTATAACTAAGTGATTATCTGCGGTGATCCTTATGTATGGATTAGTGGCCCCCATTTCTACTTGAGTTTGACACCACTGATCTAAACCATTTTACTCAACGTTCTCCATGTTCCAGCTACTTCTATGTCAGTGTTGGACCCCTTTGTGGAATAGAAAAAGCTCTGGACGTGGGTTCTAGTCCTTGCTCTGCCACAAATATTTATTTAACCC
The DNA here is from genome assembly GCF_900497805.2 of Vombatus ursinus. NCBI lineage: Eukaryota > Metazoa > Chordata > Mammalia > Diprotodontia > Vombatidae > Vombatus > Vombatus ursinus. Next base: position 10,075,907 of record NW_020947062.1, on the reverse strand, counting down.
CTATGGGCAAGGCACTGCACTAAGCACTATGCGGATACACTGAAGAATAAGAGGTCACTAATCTCAAGGAGTTTAGAGTTTAAGGGAAGTGGCAAGACATGTTGTTCATCTTTCATTTTTGAAGAGGACCAATGACATCATGGGGTAATGTCGTGACCACCAAATTGGATTTAAGAGAGGCAGAATTGCACAAAGTCTTCAGTCTCACTTTCTATTCCAGAGTCATCAAAGTCCAGCGGCAAGACAAAACTCAAGACAACTGGTGATGGCCCAAGATGCAATGGATAACCTTAGAGTCTTGAATGTCTGACCAAGCTCTAAGCGCCCTACTGAATCTGCTTCAGCCACCTTCATGGCCATCAGGACAAACTGTTCTCATCCACCCATTCCACAAGGGGGAAGTCTTCACATGCTTGGGAAAGACATCCTAAGTCATAGATGGGTATGAGGCCTATAGGTTACCCTCAACTTGGTTAAACCTGCTTGCCACACAGTTTAGCAGGGTGTGGCCATTGAGCATGCTATAGCTTCTTGGAGCAACAGGTGAGAACTAGATGACAGCTGGACACTAAAGGTGGATGAGCAACCCTGAAAAGGGCTCAGCAAGCTCTCAAACCAGAGGTACTAGTCCTGCCTGAACATCAAATACACCCCAGTAAATATAAGATACAACTGTATTTCCCATTACTGAAGGTCTTAAGGCAGGGTTAGACAATTACCTTTCACAGACTGATACAGAAGGAATTCTTTTCAGATAGAAGTTGAAACAGATGACCTATTCATAGATAAAAAGGCTCAAATACAGTATACCAAAACATTTTTTAGCAGCATTTTTTGTGGTAGAAAAAAGCTGGAAACAATGTTGATACCCAATGACTGGAGAATGATGAAACAAGCTATAGTACAAGAATGTAATAGAAATATCATTACACTATGGGAAGTGAATATGAATACAGAGAAGCCCGGAAAGACAAGAACAAGTGAAATGGGCAGAGCAACATACAAACACTATAGTGAAAATTGAGAGAAATGATTATTAATAACCAATGATTTGGGGACATTCAGATTTCCCCCTTTTTCTTTTATCCTCATTTCAAGACCTCAATCTCTGAAGGTTGAACTAACCTTCTTCTCTTATCAGATCCCACCCAGGTGGGAAAGCCATAGTGTTCCACTCAGGTTTGGGTGGGGATAAATTCTTTGAACAGATTGTCCAAGGCTAAGGGTAACTTAAGAAATAAATAACATAATCAAGAGTTCAGGGTCAGTCCCTCACTGTAATGTTCATTCTCACTGGTTAGTTGTTAACCAATCAAAGTTGGTTGCCATCCTCAGAACACTCCTCTTCCAATGGCCTTTAGTCTAAGAGAGAGAGGACCAAATGACCATCCTTTTATTAAAATGCTGGCATTATTAATAAAATGGTTAAATTACCCAGAAAATTATATCTTTCAAACCTTTTAAAAGGCCACAAAATGGGAAAAAAAAACACTAATAAAACAATCAGAAGTGAATGTCTCAAAGTTATAGAGAGCAGGTGTGGCAACAAAAAGAAGAGAGAAGACACCTTCCCCACCCCTTTGCAGAGGTAGGGATGGATCCATGGTTGTGGAATTGCAAATAATATCAAATTTTTTCAATGTATTGATTTGATTTTGCTCAATTTTTTTCCTTTTCTGCCTTCTTTCTAAAAGAAAAATTCTTTGTTATTAAAAAAAATACTCTATAGGAAAGGGAAGGGGAAAAGACAGGAAAATTTAGACGATGTAAAAATAAAAGACATCATTAAAAAAGTTATTTTTTAAAATGACCTCTGATGACCTTTTTAGTTCTGAAAGCATGATTCTAGATAAAAGTTTGAGAAAAGAGATAACAAACATTTGTGACAGTTCAGAGGTATCAGAGATTACTTCATGCTTGAAGTCAAGCAAGGCTTTCTAGAAAAACTGATACCCTATATTCCTTGATTTCCTCCATAACACAGGTTGTACCTTTTCTCATACCTATGATATACTTCTCCTGGAAGGAGAGCTGGAATACTCATTATTCCCCAAGGGCACTTCCTGATTCTCCCCTTACCTTATCCCTCAGTAAGTTTTCCAACTTTGAAGTCCACTCATACGAAATTTTCCACCCAATCTACCCTGTAGTATAACCCCTGGTCGTTCTCTCTTTCTCAAGGAGTTCAGCATCTGGCTCAGTATCTTTCTTTCCTCCCCAACTCCTACCATTATCTAAGCAACCTGAATATTTACAAAGGCGCTCCCCCAAACTCCTTAACCTCCCAATTCAACTTCTTAAATCCCATATCCTATTCCTTCAATTCCACCTCAGCCATAAAGATTGTTATACTTTAGACCTCATAATTAGCCACATCTCCTTAATTAGAAACCCTGACACTTGTCTATCTAACTATAATCCATCATTCTACCTCTCCCTATGCCTCTCCCTCTCTTAAATCTCTTCTCCATACTAAGAAAACCTCTGATCTTTCAGTACTTTCTAAGGCTACGACATCTGCCTTGACTTAACTTTCCTCCCTTACATCAACTTAGTATGTAGCCAATTCAGCTCTATACAATCCTCTGCTTTTGAATCCCCTGCCTTCTTGGTCCTATCAGGGCCCTCTTCTCTTGCTAAACCTCAGCTCCGGTTTACTCCCACTATCTGAATCTGTTCTTACTCACACACCACTGAACAAAACTGGAAGAAATCTCACAACCATAAAAACTAGATGCATTACAAATTCAAGCTATCAAACCTTAATACCTCACTTCGGCAAGGGAATCCTTTTATTATCCCACAACTGAATGTCTATCTCGTGCCCCACATAAACTGTTACAAACCTTCTCTTCTCTCCTCAAGCTTCCCAAACTTCTTCCCCAATCCCCATTCTCTGCTGAAGATCTTGGCTGTTACTTTACCGAGAAAAGGTGAGCTTCCTCTTCATCTCTAAACAACCAGAAATCATCTCCTACTCTCCTCCTTCCCCCCAGACTCGGTCAGAGTTGGCCCATCTCCTTACTAAGGTCAACCCCTCTCACATCTGCACTTGATCCTATCCCCTCCTGTCTTCTCTACTCTCTGATTCTCAACCTCTCCCTATCCACTGGTTCCATCCTTAATGCCTTCAAACATGGCCAAGTTTCCCACCTTCTTTAACAAACAAACAAAAAAAAACCTTCACTAGACATTTGTATCATCTCAACCTATCATTCTGCATCTCTCCTCCTTTTCTCAACCAAAGGCCTTAAAAAAGCTATTCTAGGCATCTTCATTGCCTCCACTTCTCATCTCTCACTCCTCAACTTTTTGCAATCTGGCTTCTGACCTCAATGAAATAAAACTGCTCTCCAAAGTTACCAACAATCCTAACCCTAACTGCCAAATCTGATGGTCTTTTCTCAGTCCTTATCCTTCTTGACCTATCTGTTGCTTCTGACAATAATGACTCTCCTCTTCTCAAAGATACTCCTGCTCAACAAACTTTTATTCTTTAAACATCCCAAATACTTACTAAAGGTCAAACTCCTTAGTCTGGAAATCAAGGCCCTCCACAACCTAGCCCCCCTATTTTTCCAGTCTTTTTCTTACACTATTATTCTCTAAGTACTACATGTTCCTGACAAATGGAAAATTGCCATCTCTTAACACACCATAATGTTTCCAGGCTCTCTGTATTTGCTTATGTCACCTGCTCCTACTAAACTGAGTTCCACACATGTAGGAATCCAATTTTATCTAAACTTTGGAAAGCCTCAGGACCTCTACATACTGCTGGTTAAAAATAAATTTCTGCTGAATTTAATATATTTCAGCTAAATGTTTAGCAAAGCATACTACAACCAAAAATTAGGGTTGCAAAAAAAAATTGGTAATTTTTTTTCTGATAGATAAAAAAGTTCCCTATAATCAGAAATGTTGTAAAGCAGAAGAAAGGGACTGTATCACTTCTGAAATTCCTCCTAGCTCAGATTCTGCGATTGAAACATGTAAAGTGAACCTGAGTACAGCAATCTAGATCTAGACCCAGCTCTGCTAGCCCACAGTGTTTGGCACCGAGTAGGAAGACCTGTGTTGAAAACAGGTTTCAGACACTTACTGGCTTATGTGGTCCTGAGCAAGTCATTTAACCTCTGTATGCCTCAGTTTCCTCAACTGTAAAGTGAAAATAACAGTAGTACCTTCCTCCCAGGGTTGTTGTGAGAATCAAATGAGTTATTTGTAAAGCGCTTAGCAGTGTCTGACAACATAACAGGTTACATGCTTAATCAATGCTTGTTCCCTTAATAAATATTTTCTTTCTTAAGCTACTTGTCTGTGTGCCCTGGGTAAATCACTTCTTCTACCAGTGCCTAGGTGTCCCTATATGCAAAATGAGGGAGTAGGAACGAGTGTTCCCTTCATCTCTACAGTCACTTCCAATTCTGAAGACCCCACAGTTCACGAACCCTGGAAAACCGTTAGCAATCACTGCAGGGGGCCGGGAGAAGGCGGTGCCTCACCTTGGGTGGCAGCAGCCGCGGCGGCGGCGGCGGGGGGTCCGGACCCCAGTGCTGGGCCACCTGTTGGGCTGCGTCCTGCAGCCGCCGGGCCGCATCGTGCACGACGCTAAAGCCGCAGCTCCCGCGCGGCCCGAGGCCCGCAGTCCCGTGGGGGCGGGGCGGCGGCGGCGGCGCTTTCTTCACCTGCTCCAGCACCCGCTGGAGGTCCTCGGGCGCGAGGGGAGCCGGGGGAGAGAAGAAGCCGGGCTGCGGCGGCTCGGCCTCCGCCCACGGGGCCGGGATCTCTGCCAGACTCCCCGCCGGTGGGATGCAGACAGCGGTCCTGCCGGGAACTGGAGTCGAGAGCTCCCGGAAGACGTCGCCCTCTTCGCCGTTCTCCTCTGCCTCCGCTTCAGCCATAGCTCAGCCTGGAAGGCGCGGCGGGAGCGGGAGCGGGAGCGCGAGCGCGAGCTCGAGTTCGAGCTCAAAACCCGGGAACTGCACGAGCGCAGCCGAAGTGACGACATCCTCAGGCGCCGAAGCCATTGGATGGCGACTTCGTTGAGCATCATGGAGGGGGAGGGGTTGGGGCTACGGGTTCCTCCAAGGACAATATTCCTCTGAAGACAACCTTCACCTAGGAGATAATTAGCAGATTGCTGAGGTCGCAGGATTTCAGAGGGCCCCTAGTTTAACTCATACGATTCGCTCATGTGCTCTTCCTTTTCTTGAAGGCCACCCCAAATCCCAGAACACTAGATTCGGAGTCTGAAGATGTAAGTTTGAATCACTTCCATCCTGCGGATTTCTCGTTCCTCCTCCTGGACCTTTATTTTGCCCATTTTTGCCTCCTCCTGATTTATACTTGATTATATTCTGATAGAGTGCTAGACCTGGAGTCTGGAAGCTCCGAGTTCAAGTTCGGACCTCAGACATGCGTTGTGTGACCCTGGGCACTACACAACCCCTTGTCTCCCTCAGTTTCCTCATCAGTAAAATGGGAACAGATGTGGGGGTGGAAAGGGGAGGTTGTAAGTCTAAAGTGAGATCATATTTGTTAAGTGTTTTACAAACGTGAAAGCGCTGTATAAGTGCTAGCTATTTTTATTATTCTTTACCCCTTCATTTGAAAGCATTGATCTGTCTTTTTATCAGCAGCCTGATGGGAAGCCTTAACATTGCAAAGTCTTAGCATTTATTGAATGAATGAGGGATAGGACAAGGACAGGATGTAAACTCAATCAGCATTGATCACCCAGGCACCATTTTAGGTCAGAGCCCAATCACTTCTCCCTGGACTGTTATAATTGATATATAATTGGTCTGTTTTCCTCAAGGCTTTCCCTTCTACAATCCACAGCACACATTATTGCCAAAATTATTTTCCTAAAGAGTGAGTACACTCAATAGACTCGAGGGGTTCCCTTTTATCCCTAGGATCACTATAAACTTTAAAGTTCTTCATTATCCTACCTCTTCACATCTTTCCACTGTTCTTATACATTACTTTTTCCACCTGCTTTATGGTTCAGCCAGACTAATATATTTTCAATTTGGTTTTCCTCTTTAAAAAAAAAAATCAGATTAACTAATGATTTATGTTTCATTGGATTTTTTTTAAAAACAGCTTTTATTTTAATCTGTCAGATGAAATCAAATGAAGTAATGTATAGTGCTTTGCAAACCTTAAAGACCTATATAACTACTAGCCATTGTTATTATTTAACAATTCAGTGGGGTTTTGATTTTTTGTATTTATCTTTTCTTCAATTTGTAGTTTCTTTACCTTTTAAGTTGCATGCTCAGTTCATTGATTTGTTCTTGCTTTTTTTTGGTTACATTTTGAGTTCCAAATTTTCTCCTTCCCTTCCTCCCAACTCAGCATTAGAGAAGGCCAATATTTGGGGTGTGTGTGTGTGTAACAATACATATACATTATAATATATTAATATTAACATATATTAATATATATATAACTATACAATACATATGCCCATATATCACTTCTTTCTCTGGAGGAGGATAGCATTTTCATTTATAAAGTCCTTCGTAGATGATTTGAATCATCATATTACACTCAGAATGGTTTAGTCATTCACATTTATTCTTCACACAATACTGATATTACTATATATAATGTTTTCATAGTTATATTCATTTCACTTTGCATTATTGATAAGTCTTTTCATGTTTTCTAAAACCAACCTGCCTGTCATTTCTTACAGCAGAGTAATATTCCATCACAATCATATACCATACCTTATTCAGCCATTCCCCAATTGATGGGCATCTCCTCATTTTCAAGTTCTTTGCTCCCACAAAGACAGCTGCTACAAATACCTTAAAACACATAGGTTGAATAAAACCTATGTAGCCAAGAATAGAAGAAATGCAGAAAATTGAGGAAAAAAACTTTCATAGACAATCCTTCAGATAGGATGTGATTGAATTGGAATATTGCTGTGGTATAGGAAATGATGAGCTGGTTGACCTAGAAAAACATGGAAAGACTTGGACTTATGAAGGAAGATGCTATCCACCTTCAAAAAAAACATGATAGGAAGAAATAAGCATGGTATGGTCTTACATATATATGTATGAGTGTGTATGTGTATGCATGTATATATTTATAGGTAGATATGTACATGTATATATATCCAAGCTTAATTGTAGCCTTCTTTAGGGTGGTGGGGGGAGAGAGAGGAAAAAAAATAAAGTAAAAAGTGAACAGCAAAGAACAAAAGAAAACCAACAAGGAAGCAAAGCTGGGCATCTCTGAAAACAATGTGCAGAATTTATTATATAGATTTTCTTGAAATGGAAATGTATTGTTATATATTGAATCCTCTCTTATGGTCTACTGTGCACATGGCAATGTTGGGTTTTTTTTTCTTTTCTCATTTTGTATTTAAGTTTAAAATAAAAAATTGTATTAAAACAATAGGAAAAATAAATAAAATAAATGTTAAAATTGTCTTTACATATTTAAAAAAAAAAGAACGTATAGGTTCTTTTCCTTTTCCCCTGATCACCTTGGGAAACAAAGGACATACACAGTTTTATAATTCTTTGGGCATAATTCCAAATTGCTCTTCAAAATGGTTGGATCAAGGGGCAGCTACGTGGCACAGTGGTTGGAGCCCTGGCCCTGAATTCAGGAGTACCTGAGTTCAAATCTGGCCTCAGATCAAACACTTGACACTTACTAGCCGTGTGACCCTAGGCAAGTTACTTAACCCCAATTGCCTAAAACAAAAAAAAAAAAAGGTTGGATCAGTTAACAATTCCACCAACAGTCCCAATTTTTCCATATCCCCTCCATTATTTGTCACTTTTTTCTTCTATCATTTTAACCAATCTGATAGATGTGAGATATCTCAAAGCTGTTTTAATTTGCATTTCTCTAATCAAGAATGATTTAGGGCATTTTTTCATATGACTATATGTAGCTTTGATTTCTTCATCCAAAAACTGCCAGATCATATCCTTTGACCATTTGTCAATGGGAGGATGACTCTTGTTCGTATAAATTTGACAAAGTTCTCTATAATTTGAGATGTGGGACCTTTATGCAAGAAACTGGCTATAAAATTTTTTCCCCAATTTTCTACTTTGGCTACATAGCTTTTATTTGTACAAAACAATTTGATGTAATAAAAATGCTCTCTGTTTTGTTTATTCATAAATTATTTTCCTATCCATAAATCTGATAGGTAATATGTTCCATGCTTTTCTAATTTACTTATGATATCTTCCATTATGTCTAAGTCATGTATCTATTTTGACCTTATCTTGGTAAATGGTATAAGATATTGTTCTATATATAGTTTCTGCCAGACTAGTTTTTACTTTGCCTAGCAATTTTTACCAAATAGTGAGTACTTATCCCAGAAGCTTAGATCTTTGCATTTAACAAACACAAGGTTGCTATAAGCTACTCTATATTATATATCTACTCTATTCCACTGATCCATTATTTTATTGCTTAGTCAGCACCAGATAGTTTTGATAATTACCACTTTATAATACAGTCTAAGATCTGGTACTGCTAATTCTTTGATATTCTTGGCCTTTTGTTCTTCTAAATGAATTCTATTATTTTTTCTAGCTCAGTAAAATAATTTTTGGTAGTTTAATTGGGATGCCACTGAATATGTAAGTTAGTTTAGGTAGTATTGTCATTTTTATTATATTGCCTCAGCCCACCAATGAACAGTTAATATTTCTTCAATTATTTAAATCTAACTTTGTTATGGTTTCATGGTGTGTGTTGTGGCAGCACCATCTCAAAGAATTCAGTCAGACAACCTCTAATCCAAGTGTAGGCATTTATTGAGGATTGACACCCCTCAAAAGCAGACTAGGTTCCAAGAGGAACCAGCAACTTAGTAAGACAAGACAGATAATTTTATAGTGTAATGATGCTAATTACACAACAGGAATTATGAATATTAAAAAGACAGGAGGGGTTTGTTAAGGGATTAGGTAATAGGGAAGGGATCCCTTCTACAGTTCAGTGGTCAAACATCCTGGTCGTGCCGCCTTGTGATTGGCTAGCTACTGTGGTCCTGTCTTGGGCTAAATGGATGATGTCATTGTGGTTGAGTACAAGAATATACCTGTTCAAATATGTTAATTGGATCTGGGGACAGTGGCTAGCTAGGGGCAATGGCTATATTGAGTCTGGAGGCCTGAGGTGTGGTTAAAGCCAGATTGTGTGATTAAATCAGGACATGCCTGCTATTCAGTGGGGCCCATAAGGAAGTTAGATTATTGGCGCTGGGGGCAGCTTTATTAGGGTTCCATCAACTTCATTTCTATAAAATGTGTTTTGTAATTATGTTCATATAGTTCCTAGGTATAGTCCCAGGTATTTTATATTGTCTATGATTATTTTAAATGAATCTCTTATTATTTCTTCTTGCAAGGTTTTGTTGGTGATATGTGGAAATGCTGATGATTTATCTGAGTTTATTTTATATTCTTCTACTTTGCTAAAATTATTAATTGTTTCAACTAGCTTTTTAGTTGAATCTCTAGGATTTTCCAAGTATACTATCATATCATCTGCAAAAGGAGATAGTTTTATTTCCTCATTGCCCATTCTGATTCCTTCCACTTCTATTTCTTCTCTTATTGTTATTGCTAGCATTTCTAGTGCAATATTGAATCGTATTTTTGCTCCTTTTTTGTTGATGAAGATGTTTAAAAGGATAAATTTTCACCTGAGGAATGCTATAACTGTATACCAAAAGTTTTGCTATTTTCTCATTGTTGTTTTCTTTAGTGTAATTATCTATTTTTACTTCTTCTTTGATTCACTAATTCTCTGGGATTAAGTTACTTAGTTTCCATTTAAATTTTAATCCTTTATTGTAATACCCTTTATTGATTATAAATTTTGTTGTATTGTGGTCAGTAAAGGATTTTTGCTTTTCTACCTTTGTGTTTAACATGTTTATACACTGTCACATCATCAGTCTTTGTAAAGGTTCTATGCACAGCTGAGAATATGTATATTCCTTTTCATTCCATTCATTATTCACCAGAGATTAACTATATCTAACATTTCTCAAATTTTATTCAGGTCTCTAAACTTCGTTATGAAACGACTCATTTTAAAGATAAGGAAACTGGGACCCAAGGAAGTCAAATGATTCGCCCATTGTGGTATTCTATTATTCTAAGTCATATAGCATTACCTAAAGAAAAATACTGTTTAGTAAACAGAACCAAGAAAACAGTCCTGATTACAGGAAAAACATGTAAAGGAAAATAATACTAAAAGACTTCAGAATTCTGATCAATACAGTGACCAGTTGTGATATAGTGCAGAAAAGCAACAATGGCACACAGAGATAGATAGCTTTTAACAAAATGTTTTGCTATTCACAAGTGGAGAAGGAGAACATTTATGGCCTCAGTACCCAAAGTGGGGGGATGAAGAAGAGAATGGTCATTATCCTGAGGCATACAGCATCAGATGTGGTGAATATGTTGGTTTGGTTTTGGTTGGCTGTACTTATTTATTACAGAAAAAGTTTCTAAGGGGGTGGGATAAGAGTGTAATGGAGTCTGTAGAAAATGACTGATTTTTTTTTTTTTTAAGAAAAGAACATCAATTTGCTATAAAATTGATCTTCCTAAAGTGCAGGGCTGACTCTGTCTGTCTGTCTGTCTGTCTCTCTCTTTCTTTCTTACACACACACACACACACACACACACACACACACACACACACACCCATTCAATAAACTCCAGGGAGTTATTATATTTAGGATCAAACAGAAAATCTGCTCTTTGGCTTTTAAAACCCTTTGCCATCTGTTCCTTCCTACCTTTCCAGTCTTCTTATACTTTACTCCCCACTCCCCCACGCCCAACTTACCCTACAATACAGTAACACTGGATTCTTTACTCTTCCTCCTAGGATATATTCCCTCCTGATTCCAGGCATTTTCACTAGCTGGCCCCCATGCCTAGAATTCTTTCCTTTCTCACCTCTACCTCCTGGCTTCCTTCAAGTCTCAATTAAAATCATAGCTTCTGCAAAAAGCGTTTCCTGATCCCTCTTAATGCTAATGGCATATCTAGGTTATTCAGTGGATAGACTGGACTTGGAATCAGGAAGTCATGAGTTCAAATCCAACTTCAGACACTTAAGCAGGTAGTGTTACAGAGGATAGAGTGCTGGGCCTCGAGTCAGGAAGACCTAAATTCAAATCCAGCCTCAGATACTTAATTAGCTGTGTGACCTTGAGCAAGTCATTCAACCTCTGTTTGCCTCAGTCTCCTCCTCTGTAAAATAGGGATAATAATATCACCTATTGTTGTTGGGAGGATAGAATGCAACATTTGTAAAGCACTTAGCACAATGCCTGGCTACATAAATGCTAGCAGTTAACTATTAGTGTCTTCTCTCTGAGATTATTTCCAATTTTCCTGTCTACATTTTGTTTGTACATAGTTGTTTGCATATTGTCTCCCCTACATTAGACTGTGAGCTCCTTGAGAAAAAGAGCTATTTTTTTACTTTGTATCCTCAATACCTAGCACAATGCTTAGTACATACTAGGCACTTAATACATCCTTGTTGATTTGATTTGAAGAAAATTCTTGTTTAAAAGATGGGCTTGTTTTCACATCAGAAAGTAGCTTGAGGATGGGGGGCAGGGCAGCTAGGTAGCACAGTGGCTAGAACACCTGCCTTGGAGTAAGGAGCACCTGAGTTCAAATCCAGCCTCAGGCATATGATACTCACTAGCTGTGTGACTCTAGGCAAATCACTTAATCCGGATTTCTTCACCAAAAAAAAAAAGAAAAAGTATTTTGGGATTACTGGAAGTGCTACTCGTTTTTTCAAAATGAAATCCAGCCCCCAACCTTCCTCTTACTCCATTCTTGGCCTAACTCTATACATTAAATAAGTAAATGAGGGGTTTCTGAGTTTGTGCTTCTTTTCTTCTAATATATTTTTACACCACCAGGAATCAAAACTGCAGATCACTCAAAGGGCAATGGAGAGGTACATGATGAGTATAAAAAGGCTACAGCATATTAACGATGACAACAAAATCATCAAGAGATGCTTAACCAGAAGAGGAGGTAGACAGATCACATAGCAAGAATAAGAAACAACAAATGGACAACCCATATGCTATGCTGATAGGCACATTCTATTAAGAACACTCAAGAAAGCCCTCCGCCCATTGGGTGGATCCCCATAGAGGTATTATAGGAGTATAGAGACAGGTCACTGGATAAAAAGGCATAGAAGGTTGGATTAGCACTTTCAGACCTCAAATTATATTATAAAGCAGGAATCATCAAAACTATTTGGTGTTGGCTAAAGAAGAGAGAAATAATATATGAATAGTTCAACAAAAGAGATAAGATGTGGAAGAATAGAAATAATGGAACTCAATTCAGTATTTCATCAATTGGAAAACACAAATTACTTAGGAAAGAACTTCCTACTTGATAAGAATTGCAGGGAAAACTGGAAAGTAGTATAACAGAAATTAGGCTTAGACCAACCTCTTATATCAAATTCCACAATAAATTTTTTAAAGATTAAATGATCTGAATATTAGAGATCATGCAATAAAATAATTTTAGAAGATAAGCAGATCATATACCTTTTACAGCTGTAGGTAAGAAATGAATAAAAATATGGTCACAGGTTTTCCTTGGACAGATAGATGGAGCTGGCTAATTATACTATATACGATATACTATATACTAACTATACTAATTATACTATATACTATATACTAACTAATTATACATCTGAAGGATATAAGAAATATCATTTCATAACATACTTGATCATTAATGCTGTAGTATGTATGGTAAGTATTTACAAAAAATAAGTGTAATGACACATTATACATCTGTTATACACGTTATACATCTGTTCCAGAAGGTTTGTCAAGACATTCTACAAAAAATTTGATAAGATTCTCCCAAGTTCAATCACTCAATCACTATATACATATACATGTGTGTATGTGTATTCTAATATTTAGTGACTCCAAAGGTAGGGATGGGGAGGACAAACACACACACACACACACACACACAAAACCCCCACAACTTTGGAGTAAGAAACAAGAGAAGCAAAAGGATAGTAGACTACCCAGAAGTATCATGACTTTATCATGAATGACTTTTCTAAGAAGAAAACTGAGAAATACTAGATGGGGAAAGCATTAGGTAACATCATTAAAATGAAATTGAGTATATTTAAACTAAATAGAAATAATGGGTGTCTTAGTACAGATTTAGGAAGGTTTAGAATATCAAAAACCCAGTACAAGGAAATTTGGGCACACATGTTAGTAAAGCAAGCCAGCTTTATGAAGGGGAGATACTCACAAAATGAAAGGGCAATCAAGGAAGAGGGTAGAAGCCAGTCAGGTCTGCTGAGTGCCCAATGGAATTGAGCACCCTCCTAGGGCCCTAGAAGCACCCTTTCCCAAATCAGTAGAATCTGGTGGATTTATAGAGGGTTCTTATCTAGGTCTAGGGAGACCAGTGATTGGAGGAAGGGAATGGAGGAAGGCCCGAGGACTGGTTCTGATTCATCCTAATAGAAGGGAAGGGAAGATTCCTAGGGAATAAGAAAATAGTTGATATTCAGACTTCCTGCCAGGATGAAATGGACTTTGGTCTGTTACTTCTGGTCTTAACTCTAACAAGGTAACTCAGTTTCCTGTCATGGGTTTTTCAGCTTCCCTGAGGTTTCTTTGTTTAACCAATTGGGGAGGCTGCTGTATTCCTTACAATGTATTACGGATGTAGGAGTTATTTCCAAATCAGCTGTTTGTGTATAGTCATTGATTTATTAGAACAAAAATTAAAATCATACCGAGTTAGAAGAATAAAAATGAGAAGATATGGTATGCAATTGAGACAACTCCAACCTGACGTATTTGAATAAGCTGTTTATGCCAGAAAAGGAAAAGTGTATTAAAAAATTTGACACAAACCATTATCATTTTTAAAGGAATTTTAACTAATGTAAATCAATTACCAAAATAGGAAGGCCAAAAGAGCCTAGATGAAACCAGTGCCAATAAACATTTGATCTCTCTTGCCAAACAGTGACATATTAGCGAAGAGCAGTATCAGTTTACAATAAAAACTCACTTGTATTATGTTACAAAGGAAAGTCATAAAAAGTTATGAGCAGTATTGCCTAATAAAACAGTAATAAGTAGGAAAAAGAAACAAGTTTACAAAACGCTTGGCAAGAAAGCTAATTATGCCAGATCAAGTATAATCAGGAGGGTAACAACATACAAACAAATAATGAAAAAGATCTGTCAAGATTTTTAAAAATTAAATTAAATTTTTTGTTACATTTTATGTTCCAAACTTTCTCCCTCTTTCCCTCCCTCCCCACCCCACACTAGAGAAGGCCACCATTTCTCACACATACATACATATATACACACGTGTACATTTGATACAGATTTTATATATATATATGTATATTTATATGCAAAACCATACTGTGCATACTTCTATTTATGAGTTCTTTCTTCTCTGGCAGTAGATCCATGGAAGTAGAATCATGGTCCTTTATAGATGATTTGAATATACTCAGAATTGCTTAGTTGTTCATAGTTATTCTTCGAACAACATTGTTGTTACTGTATACAATGTTCTCTTGGTTCTGCTCCTTTCACTTTTCATTATTTTCTGCAAGTCTTTCCATGGTTTTCTAAAATCAACCTGCTCATCATTTCTTACAGCATAGTAATCCTACAGCATAGTAGGATTCCATCACAACATATACCACAACTTGTTTAGCCATTCCCCAATTAAGGGGCCTCCTCTCCATTTCTAGTTCTTTGCCACCACAAAAAGAGCTGCTATAAATATTTTACAACATATAGGTTCTTTCCTTTTTTCCTGATCACCTTGGGAAACAGACCAAATAGTGGTATTTCTGGGTCAAAGCGTATACTCAATTTTATAATTCTTTAGGCACAATTCCAGATTGCTCTTTAAAATGGTCAGATTAGGGGCAGCTAGGTGGTGCAGTGGATAGAACACGGGCCCTGGAGTCAGGAAGACCTGAGTACAAATCTGGTCTCAGACCAGACATTTGATACTAGCTGTGTGACCTTGGGCAAGTCACTTAACCCCAATTGCCTTGCACAAAAAAAAAAAATGGTCAGATCGGTTCACAGTTCTACCAACAGTCCCAATTTTTCCACATCCTCTCTATCATTTGTCACTTTCTCCTTCTATCATTTTAGTCAAAAGGATAGGTGTAAGGTGATATATCCAAGTTGTTTTAATTTGCATTCTCGAATCAATAATGATTTATAGCATTTTTTCAAATGACTATATATAGCTTTGATTTTCTCATCCAAAAACTGACTTCATATTTTTTAACCATTTGTCAATAGGTGGGATGACTCATATTTTAGTGAATTTGACAGTTCTCTATATATTTCAGATATGAGACCTTTATCAAGAAACTGTCTATAAAATCCCCCCCCATTATCTGCTTTCCTTTTCATCTTGGCTACACTGATTTTATTTATATAAAAACTTTTTAATTTAATGTAATCAAAATTATTCATTTCATATCTCACAATGCTATCTCTTATTTATTCATAAATTCTTCTATCTATAAGTCTGATAGGTAATATGTTCTATGTTCTTCTAATTTACTTCTCAAGATTTTTCTAAAAAACTCTTTTCTCCATCAAGTATAGGGGTGCTACCACATTTGGACTCTAACATCACAATCCCTGATGTCTTGAATGAGGAAGTAGAAATAGCTGTAAACAAAGATGCAAAGAGACCAAGTATGAACAAAAGGTTCCTAGACTGGAACTGATACAAATT
The DNA here is from genome assembly GCF_900497805.2 of Vombatus ursinus. Classification (NCBI taxonomy): domain Eukaryota; kingdom Metazoa; phylum Chordata; class Mammalia; order Diprotodontia; family Vombatidae; genus Vombatus; species Vombatus ursinus. The sequence goes on along the minus strand of NW_020947062.1, from coordinate 10,060,056 downwards.
TCAAGGCATCAAGGGGTCCCATCAATTTACCAGATATCTGAAAGAGGAAAGGATACTAAATATTAGGAAAAAATCAAGGAACACCTCTTCTCAGATCTTGGTGAATCCAGCCCAGGACCCAGAGCTTCAATATTGGAAACAGTTTTATCAATGGAAAATCCATTAAAGAAGACACATTACTATTTATTTTGCCACTGTACCCTATGGACCATTGGGCCTTTCTATCTGCCTTGCAGTAAAAACCACCTATGTGTGTTGTCCTCCTCTCTCAGAAAGTGAGATTTTTGTTTCTCTTTTTGTATCCCTGTGCTTAGCACAGAGCTTTACACATAGTAAACTCTTAATCAATTCTTTTTACATTCATTCATTACTAATTTTAAAAGGTTTGAGAAAATGTCTGTAACTACTGAAGCATATGCCTACTTTCCCATCTCTATAAAATTTTTATTAAAGTAATCTACAACCATGTCAGGGGGAGGGCATCCCTGATGAAGAAATGAGTAGGAGGCCAGCAGGCGTATTTTACAAAAGATCAGATCTTTACAATCATACAATTGACAAAAAATGTAATTAATTCAAGATCCCACTATGCTTGTTTGCTGCTATAAAAAAGTATTTGATTTTATAAAAAAAAATAGTACCTCTTCTTCAACATCTCCTATGTATATGCCATGCTTGTGTAAGATTTTTTATAAAGATTTAACAACAGGAATAATTTTGTTGACCCTCTGGTTATAAAACAGGGAGACCTATGTTTGACATGTGTGTTTGTCGCTGTCATACAGAACATCCAGCAGAGTACAAATGAGTGTTGGGGTTGAAATTCTACAGTGTTCCTATTTGAAAATGGCATCATACTGCTTTCATGAAGGCCCAGAACATTGCAGAGCGTCCTAAATGAGATCCTTAATAACCTAAAAAAGTTCTCCATAACTATTCACAGAGGAAAAACCAAATGGCTATAAAATGCCTTTTGTTCAGATTTTAATATCAATAAATCAATAAGCATTTTATAAGTCCTTAATATGTACCAGGCACTGTGCTAAATGAATGAGATCTGCCTTTCCCTGCTCCCCCCAAAAAAGCAAAAAAAAAGTACCTGCTCTGAAGGAGCTTACATTCTAGTAGGGAAGACAACATATATGAGTTGTTGTATATGAGATATATACAAAGTAGATGGGAGACACCCTCAGAGGAGAAGTCACCAGCAACTAGGGGAATCAGGAAAGTCTTCCTGTAGGAAATTATATTTGAGCTAAGTCTTAAAAGTATCCAGGTAATCTAAGAGGCAGGAATTAGGAGGAAGAGCATTCTAGGTATTCCACAGCCAGTAGAAAGTCATGGAGATAAAATATGAAGCTTTGTGTTATATAAGGAATAACATATAAAGGAATATAAGGAATAACAAATAAAACAGTGTGGTTAGATTGCAGAGTGAAGAAGGGGAGTAATGTATAAAAAGCCTGGAAAGATAAGAAGCAGCCAGGTTGCTGAGATCTAAATGTCAAACTAAGGAGTCTATATTTGATCCTAAAGGTAGTGGTGGCCACTGGAGTTTACTGAGTAGGAAGATAAAATAGACCTACACTTTAGCAAATCAATTTGTCAGCTGTATAAAGGATGGATTAGACTGGGTAGAGAATTGAGGTACTTGAGCTACCTATGAAGGAATATGCTGGTTGTCAACTTCAGCCTCTATTCCACACTTTTTTAAATACTCAATTCCGAAGGGGCATTTTGGACATGGAACTGGGATCATGTTCAATAGGAATTGAGATAAACTATAAACCTAATCCCCTTCCTTTCCCCAGAGACTGAGGTGGTACAAGCAGGAAATGGAAGCATTATGCCTCCTACATGTTGAGGAAGTACATTTGTATATTTTTGATCACCTTTTGAAGTATTTCTGTGTAGAAGCTACTCTCATAGCTAACTGAGATTTGGGGACCACTCCCTACAAGTGAAGGAACACCATGGTGGGGGCTGGGGCCAAGTGAAAACAGCCTAGACATGCCCCAAGCCCCTGAAGAGTATGGGAGAACCCCAGGGTAAAATGGTGAAATCTAGCCTACCTGGCCTTCTAGGCAGTGGGGACCAGTAAGTTCTGTTTTAAACAACTATGGACAAACAAGCTAGGGAAAGAATTGGAAATACTCAACAGAGGAAAGACATCCTTACTCAAATGATAACCAGGGATAGAAGCCTAGACTCTGGGCTTCAGCAATTCAAATCAGGGGTGTTCATTCACCATAAGCTAGGGTGAAGTCTCTGACAGAGAGAACTAAATCAGTAATACAAAACTCCAAGTGCCTGAGGTTAAGAATCTTCTGCTGCAATTGAGAGTCCTCTGTTACCAAAACTGTAAAGGGCAATAGTTATAAAAAAAGCTGAGAAGGTTTGGAATTTCTCCCCCTCCCAAAGGAGCCATTCATTTGCTGGTTCATGGCTAAGGCAGTTGCTTTTCTAAAACAGCTTTTGAAATAAAAGGGCATTGTTTTCTTCTAATAGAGAAGAGATAACATTATAGCCAAGGACTTCAGCTAAAGCAAGAAGTGAGAAGTAGTTTGACAGCCTCATGGCAAGTCAGGACCTACCAGCATCCAGTCGAAACTGCCTGTCCAGCAAAGCATCATCTAGCCAAGCTAATATATCCAGTGGAGCAGTAGTGTTTCACAGAGACCACATGCCTGACAGAGACAACTGGAGAACAGGCCTGGCAGAAACAGTGCAGTTACATTACTAGAAGATACTAGTCCTGAACAGTCAGAGAATGGAGCTGTCCTTCCATAGTGTGTTTCCCAAAACTGTGTCCCTCCTTGCAGGCACCCTGGTCATATGTTTCCCATATATGTTCTTCTTCACGTATGTTCTCTCTAATGATGTGTGTATTTGTGTGATAGTGTTCCCCAGGTTTATGATGAAACATTTTATTTCTACTTTTCCTACCATGTTATTTCAATAAATGCTTTTATTTGAACTAGGTATACTTTCTGGCTGATTATTAAAGATAAACATGTCAATGGGGGCTCCAGGGCTATGATTTTAATGGATTAAAAACCCACAAAGCACCTTAAACATTGGGATACCTATATCTGGAGTATCTACCTGGTGAGTTGGTGGATACCATCAGGTATCATTAGTCTTTTGGAATTATCTTAAATCATTGCATTTTTGAGAAGAACTAAGTCTATCAAAGTTGGTCATCGCACTATGTTGCTGTTGCTGTGTACGATGTTCTCCTGGTTCTGCTCACTTCACCTAGCATCAGTTCATGAAAGTCTTTCCAGGTTTTAGAACTGGGGATATTGACAAAAGTTTTCTGAGGACAGGCAGGGGTGCTGTACAGGTTTTAAGTTTCCTCATAGAGGTGAGTAATCCTGAGCTGGACATTTCTGGTTTTGGTGGCAGCCTTGTGAGTTTAACATATCAGGAACTCCTGGGTCCCTCAGTGGATACCAGTTGGCAGCACAAACTTTGAGCTAAAATCAGTTTCTCTGAGATTGCTACCCTGTTCTGGGTGGGGCCTGACTCAAACCAGTCCCTTGGTAATTTAGGTTCAATACTGGAACAAAATGAGACATTCATAAATCATTCAAGAAATAACAAAAGATTTAATTATCCATAATAGGAGGATAGTCCACAAAGACACGTATTAAAGACACTGTTAGTTGATTCAGCTAAGTTAAGTTCCCTGATCTAAGGTGCCCATCATTTTCCACCAGCTAAGTATCAATGAGTTTAAGGAGCTCCTGTATTCAGGCAACCGGGAAAGAACGCCAATAACCTGAGCCTTTAGTTCCAGAGCCAACCAAGACTCAAAGAGTGTTTCAACATCCCTTAAGGAAAAACCAGTCTAATTTTCATAGGAGGAGTTAGGCTCTACCACATTTTATTCTTTGTTTGTTATGTCTTCAAGGTCTTCTAGACCACTTAAATGAATTTAGGGCTATTATTGTTCAACCCAACCTTCGATATTCAAGAAGCCTGATAGAGGCTGAACTTTAAGAGGATAAGAAAAACAATAACAGCAGTACAGCAAAACCAGAACAATGTAAAAGTTCTCTGAAGGAGTGACTGAATCTGGGAGAGTCCCAGAAAGATCAGAACCCCTGGTCTAAAGGATCAGGTCCACGTGGTAGGGGATGCTAAATCTTTGCAGTTCACCATGGCTCTTTCCATATAAAAAAGGTGACCATAAGAAAGTATAGCACCAAAAATATCAGGGCTTGAGCAAAGATGATAAAATTTCCTGCAAAGTCACAGATCAGGGAGAATTGACCTGTACCATCACACACTTAGTTTCTCTTAACTCAGAAACCAGGACCCCCCCCCCACCCTAGGAGCCCCATGGTGGTGGCAGAATATAAAAGTATTGCTCCAAGAGATGCTTTTGATGAATTGCTTCCATTTTTCTATGGGAGCGAGACACCTTCACCTCCTTCATGTTGCTAGAAATTAAGTCACCTTCCAACAATGCCACCCATTGGTCCTTCAGTCCCTCCTAGGAAGGTGATGAAGAGTGATCACTGGCTGTTAACTGGCAGCAACTTGAAGAGACCAATTAATTTTACATTACAGTAAGTAACAGATTGTAATGGGGCCTGCCTTTTGTCTCTGCACATGCCAGTGTCCATTCTTCTGCCACTGGGAGCTGCTCCAGTGTTTATTTCCTCTGGGGCCCACATTTGTGCCCACTGCCACCCAGCCAGCACTGCTGGGGCCTACCCCTTTGCCCACTGCTCACTCTGACAGGATCAACTGTTCTACCTCTGTGCTGAGGATCAGGCAACTGCCATTACAGATGGCTTAACTTTTCCTCTCCAATGCTACTTTATAGTGTTGATATAGGCCTGAGTACTCTACTCTTCTGCTGCCACCACTGACTCCTGACTCCACCCTACTGTGGGCAGGCTTGATTCTGCCTCAACATGCCAATGATGGCTGTGGTCCTGAGCTGCCATTATGTTCCTGTGCTCAGCAGGCTACTGGGCCTAACTATACCCTGCTATGGGGGCTGGGGGCAGCAGGCCAGAGTGGGCCTGCCCCAGCCTAGTCCATCATAATTGATAAAGTCAGAAAGTGCCACATGAAATGGATCAACATGCTAGGGTGTAGATTTCTCTAGCCAGTGGTCATCCTCCACAATGCAGGAAATTTCTCCTGCTGCCAACTGGTATCCACTGAGGGATCCAGGAGTTCCTGATATGTTAAACTCACAAAGCTGCCACCAAAACCAGAAATGTCCAGCTCAGGATCACTCACTTCTATGAGGAAACTTAAAACCTATACAGCACCCCTGCCTGTCTTCAGAAAACTTTTGTCAATATCCCCAATTCTAAAACCTGGAAAGACTTTCATGAACTGATGCTAGGTGAAGTGAGCAGAACCAGGAGAACATCATACACAGTAACAGCAACACAGTGCGATGACCAACTTTGATTGACTTAGCACTTCTCAAAAATGCAATGATTATCTTAAATCAGATTCCAAAAGACTAATGATGGAAGATGCTATCCACATCCAGAGAAAGAACTATGGAGTCTGAATGCAGATCAAAGCATACTATTTTCTCTCTCTCTCTTTTTTTTCCTTCTCATAGTTTTTCCCTTTTGTTCTGATTCTTCTTTTACAATATGACAAATGTGGAAATATGTTTAATGTGATTGTACATTATAGCCTATATCAGATTGCATGCCATCTTGGGGAAGGGTGAGGAAGGGAAGGAGAAGAAAAAAACAGGAACTCAAAATCTTATATAAGTGAATGTTGAAAACTAGAAATAAATTAGTTAATTAATTTAAAAAATATCCCCAATTCTAGAAAAGTCTGAGGGCTTCTGAGGAGAATGTGCTTTCAATGTCCTTTCAAGTACTTTACCCAATGGCTTACACTAAAAAAATCACAATAAAATTCACATGACACAATTCCATTTGATCTTTCAAATGCCAAATTAAAAAAAAACAAGCAGAATTAAAATAGTTTCTTCCTTACAGTTGTTAAACAATCCTAAAATTCCAGAGATCTTCTTAGCTTTGCATTCACTGACTGCTGCAGATTCTTCATGCCATCGCTTGATTGACTGGCTATGTCCATATACAATTTCCAAAAAGTCATTCAAAACCAAACAGTTCTTTCCCCATTTACATATAAATATAATTTCCTTATAGCCAGGAGGGACCTTCTTTCAGTAGACCTTTCCTGAGGCAACTAGGAATTATTAATCAATTAAACTAAAATTGCTTTTTAAAAAACCTAATAAAATAGATGAATCATTAGCTAATCTGATCCAAAAAAGAGAGGGAAATCAAATGTCTAGCATTAAAAATGAAAAGGGAAAACTCCCAACAAATGAAGAAGAAATAAAGGAAATCATTGCAAACTATTGTGGCCAACTATATGTCAACAAAATTGATAAATTAAATAAAATTAATAAATATGTATAAAACTATAATATCTAAATTGACAGAACAAGAAATAGAAAACTTAAAGAACTCAATCTCAGAAAAAGAATTTGAACAAACCATAAAGGAACTCCAAAGGAAAAAATTCCAGGACCATCTGTATTTACAAAGACAATTAATATTCAAATATTCAAAGGACAATTAATTACAGTATTACATAAATTATTTGCAAAATTAGGAAAGACGGGATCATATCAAATTCTATGAGACAAATATGGTCTTGGTGCCTAATCCAAGGAGAGACAGAGCAGAGAAAGAAAACTGGGGACACTCTCTAATGAATATTTATGCAAAAATGTTGATTAAAATATTACCAAAGAGGTTCCAGATACATATTTTAAAAAATTATACACTAAAACTAGGTTGGGTTTGTACTAAGAACACAGAGTTGTTTCAATATTAGGTACACCATAAACACAGGAGACCCTATTAACTGAAAAATAACAAAGATTGCATGATTGATCAGTATATACAGAAAAGGCTTTTTTTTCCTGTTAAACATTTTCACATTAGTTATGTTGTAGCTAAGAATTAGAACCAATAGGAGGAACTCCCAGAAAGAGGAGACAAAACACAACAGAAGAAAAAAAAAATAGCAAATAGCATGCTTCGATCTGCATTCAAACTCCATAGTTCTTTCTTTGGCTGTGGATAGCATTTTCCATCGTGAGGCTTTTGGAGATGTCTTAGATCCTTGTATTGCTGCAAAGGGTTAAGTCTATCAATATTAGTCATTGCACAACTGGCTGTTACTGTGTACAATGTTCTCCTGGTTCTGCTCATTTCACTCAGCATCAGACCATACAAGTCTGCCTGTTTTTCTCAAGTCAGCCTGTTCATCATTTCTTATAGCACAATAGTATTCCATCACATTCATATACCACAACTTGCTCAGCCATTTCCCAATTGATGGGCATCCTCTCAATTTCCAATTCTTTGCCACCACAAAAAGAGCTGCTATAAATATTTTTGTACATGTAGGTCCTTTCCCCATTTGTATAATCTCTCTGGGATATAGACAGAAAAGGCTTTTTAACAAAATAGGACACCATTTCTGTTAAATATACCAAAAAGCATAGGAATAGGTGGTATTGATAAGCAATATTTATCTAAGACCAAGAGCTATCATTATCTAAAGGGTAGAGGATTTTCTAATAAGGGAAAAGCAAGAATGTCTACTATCGCCATTATTATTTGATAGAGTGCCAGAAATGTTCATTGTAGTAAGCCCCCTCCAGGGTCTTCAGTGCCTCTGGTCTGTTTACAATTTTTACTTTACACCCACATTATATAACTCCACACTTCACCCAAAGGGTCTCCTTAGGTGGTTATGGAAACTCTTCTTTCTTGTTTATTTGTTTTGCAAATGGATTTCTTTTTTTTGTTTTTTTTTGTTTTTTGCTTTGTCATTCCAAGTCAGTTTAGGGCTAGTCTAGCTGCACATTTCCACTACTCCCCATAGCCTGGACAGCATGCTCCCCATTCATATCAGCCCCTCCCACTGCATCTCTTGTGTTTCATAAAATCACTCCTGCGGTCTTTCTTTCAGTCTTTCCAGCTTTTGTCTTCTTCCAGAGCAGCTGGATCAGATAATATAAATTACCTGCGGACATTTCTTCAAACATCTCCACTAGCCCATCAAAGACTCAGTAAGGGAGGGGGTAACTCCTTGCTCTAAATGTATATGCAAATAGACATAATACAAAAGAGAAAATGCATTAATGGTACATGCACACAAGATGTTATGAGAATTTTGAGAAGGGTTAGGATCAGAGGGAGTCATTTGAACTGGTTCTTGAAGCTGGGAGGGATTGACTTTTGGAGGATATCCTACGGTGGTATGTGAAGAGACACTCCTGATATGCTTCAAGCAGCTTTCTGCCACTGAACCCCAATGGGTTTCTTCTTTCTCTCCTGCTGCCACCAGCCTATCCCTAAACTCAGAGGAACCCTAACTAATTTCCCCTAGTCCCAGGTAAGAGTATCATTGAACCCTTTTTCTCTTAACTCCCCGGAGAAAAGATCCAAATTGAAAAGCTTCACTAAAGAATTAAAGGAAAAAGTAGCACAAAATAATTCCTCTTTCTAGGAGGAACAACAAAGGAACATAACAGACAAGACGTGCCTTCCTTGGATTTTAGAGTCCTTAAATCGGACAGATTACAAACTACAGGCCAAGGGACAAATCCGGCCACGGCTGAAAATGTGAAAACCCATTCTTAGCTCACAAGCCGCGCAAAAACAGGTGGTGGGCCGGATTTGGTTTGTATAGCACCTTAAAAGGCAAGCCGGGGAGTTTGTACTTCATCCTGGTGGTCAGAAGAAGCCAGGCTCTAGGAACAGGTGAGTCAGCTGGCCAGACCTGTGCCTGGGGAAGAAGCTACGGGGAAGAAGGACAGGAGAAGGGGAAGCCTGGAAGCAAGGAGATCAATTAAAAGGTTTTTATCATAGTCCCAGTCCCGAAGGAGTTGCTGACGGGCTTGGACTGGGGTCAATGAGTCAATCAATAAACATTCATTAAGCACCTACTTAATAAATTTAGGCACCTGCAACAGCTAGGATAGTGTGCAGGTCCTGAAGTCAGAAAGACTTCTTGAGTTCAAATTCGGCCTCCCACACTTACTAGCTGCGTGACTCTGGGCAAGTCACTTAACCTGGTTTGCCTCAGTTTCCTCCTCGGTAAAATGAGCCGGAGAAGGAAATGTTAACCCATTCTAGTATCTCTGCCAAGAAAACTGGGATCACGAAGAGTCAGATACGACTGAAAAACGACTGAACAAGTACCTACTGTGTGCCAGGCACTGTACTGAGGATACAAAGAAAAGCAGTAGATAAATACGCTCCCAATGTGTCTTGCATTTTCTTTTTATCCCGTGTACAGCTTGTTTGTATGCCGTCTGTCCCATCAGACTGCTTGAGAGCCAGGCATATAGTTGGCGCTTAATAAATGCTTATCGACTAGTAAATATGTCATCTTCCAAAATGTCAGTCTTAGATTGTAAACCTGTCACTATTTTGTGCCTCTATCTCCTTAGCAGAGGGAGGGCGCGCGGCAGTTTTTCAGACACAATATTATGCAAAAATATCGGAGCTGACGATACGTCTGGAGGGCGGCTAGGGCCCTCCGTGGAGAATGCGGGATTCGCGGAGCCCCTTCCTCCTTTCCTTCCTTCCTTCCTTCCTCCCTTCCTCCTTCCCAGCGCCCCAGCGGGGCCTCTCCGGCTCCCGGGCTCCCTCCACCCCACGGCTGCGTGCGACACTCGCCTCTAGCCTCCTTTTCCATTATCCGGGTCAGAGCAGCCGCTTCTTTTCCAAATGAATCTAGAACGATACCAAGATTATTTAAAAACAAAGCAAAACAAAACAAAGCAACAGGAACAACTCCAAAGATGAGAAAGCGGGGAAAAAAAGAAAGAACCCAATAGACAGAAGCTCGTGGATCTTCTATTAGAGACCAAAAAGGCGAGCTGCCGAGCGGTGGCCGGTTAGCTCAGTTGGTTAGAGCGTGGTGCTAATAACGCCAAGGTCGCGGGTTCGATCCCCGTACGGGCCATGGGAATGGGTAACATTTTTTTTTTTCCCCTCGCTTTTTAAAAAAAATAATTCCCAAATCACTACAAAAAGAGAAATGAACGAAAATAACCCAAGGTACGCGGAGCACTTGAATTTAAAAGCAAAATGTGCCAAGTCTAGTTATGGCTGGTTGTCTCGGAAGTCGCCAGAGCGGCCCGTGGGAAGCAGGTTCTTAGCCTGCGGCTCCCTGCGTCAGCTCCTCCAGCCCCAGCTCTGCGCCCCTTCGCCCGGGACCCAGTTGCCTAAGTGTTCCACCTTCTCCAGCCTGGGGTTCCCTTATTGCACAAGACACACAACCCCACACTCACAAACGCTCCCTTATTAGACAAGAAACCGCCCCCTCCCGTACATTTACACCCCCATCCCACCTCACCCCCACCCGGTGAGGGTCGTACCCCAATATCCAAACAACTCACAGGTCTTTGCAAAACCCTTTCTGCACGACAACGCCCCGAGGTAGAGCGTGCAAAAATTATTTATCTCTACTTGCAGAAAAGGAAACCTGTGCGATCACCGCTAAATACCAAAATCAAAATTCAAACTTCCTGATTCCAAGTCCAGGACCTTTTTCACTAACAATAACATCAGTTTTAGAAAAGTATCAAGTCAAGTCCGCAAGTATTTATTAAATGCCCGCTGTGTGCCAGATATTGTGCTAAGCACTGGGGATACAAAGAAAGGCAATAGCCAGTCCCTGCTCTCAAGGGACTAAGTTTATCCTGTATTTATCTTGCATGAAATTGAGTTGTTTGCAAGTTGTCTTTCTCATTAAATTGTAAGCTCCTTGAGGGCAGAGACTATCTTTTGCCTCTTTTTGTATCCCCAGGGCTAGGCACCTCGTAGGCTCTTAGTAAATGATTGATTGATATCAGGTCGCTTCACACAGGAACTTGGCAAAGATAACAAAAGAAAGGAATAGTTAATATTGGAGGGGTTGTGGAAATTCAGGCATAGTATGAATTGTTAGTGCAGCTGTGAATTGGTACAACCATTTTCTGGAATATATTGGGATTATGAAGATAAAGTGCCTAAAAATGCACCCTTTGACTAGGACATGTTGGGAATATACTCTAAGGAGATCACTGACCAAAAACAGACTCCATAACCACCAAAAATGTTTATAGCAGAATTTTTTGTGATATCAAAAATTGTAAACAATTTAGATGCCCATCAATTGGGGAATGGCAAAACATTATGATACATGAATGTAGTCACAGGTGTGTTGATAAAGGTTTAACAGATTCTTAGGGAGAAATGAAAGCACAAGTATTTTTTAATTTGAATTATTAACACTTTCTTAACTCTAGATAATTAGCAAAACTAAAATCAAGCCCTGACTTGTAGTGATTGCTGATTTCTAAGGTTCAAATGCTTCAACTGAAAATTTAACAATCAGCTCTTGCAGGCCAATTAGAACTGGCTCCATCACACCACTGAATGTAATGGACTATTATTGTGCTGTAAGAAATCACTGGCATAACGAATACATAAAAGCATGAAAATATTTGCTTAAACTGGGGCAGAATGACATAAGCAGTTTCAGAAAAACAAAATACATAATGACTACTACAAGGTAAATCCAAAGAACAACAATCACAAAACAATTTTTAAAAAGTAAATGTTGCAAAATTATAAAGAATAAGTTTGACTCTAAAGAAGAATTATAGGGGCAACTAGATGGTATAGTAGCTAGAGCTCTGGTCTTGGAATCAAGAGGACCTGAATTCAAATCCATCCTCAGAAACATAACATTATCTGTGTGATCCTGGGCAAGTCACTCAACCCCAATTGCCTCACCAAAACAAAAAGGAAGAAGAGATATGAATAGATACTTCCTCCTGCTTCTTTGCAGAGGTCTAGGTCTAAAAGCTTTTTTTTTTAATGTGTTGATCAGTTTTGCTCATTTTTTAAAAGTTTCTTTTAGAAAAAAAAATTCTTAATTCCAAGAGATGACTCTCTAGGAGCAGGGAGGAAGGGAAGAAGGAATGAAAGTCTAGGTGATAAATTATATTAATAAAAATCTATTAAAATGTGTGTTTATCGGTCTTCTGTATTTTAAATATTTCTATGTAGTGGAGGAAGTAAATAGCTCTCCTGTATCTGATATCTACTACTCTATAGTCTATACAATGAGTACTGTTCGAAAAGTGATTCTATAAGTATCTGTTAGAGGAGAGCCTACACATGAAACCAAGCTAAGTATTTTTTAAAAGAAAAATTTCTTAGTATGACCAGGTGTGGTCATACTGAGCCTGAGATTTGGAGAAAAGCCACATCCACTTTCTTACAGTAAGTCAAACTACTTTAGAACTAAACCTAATCCATTTCAGCCTAGAGCAAGGGCATCCAGTGGGATAGGGCACCTCCATTCTTTCCCACTCCACCTTGCTCCCTCAGGCTTTATACTAGTATACTTCATAGTATATACATATATATATATATATATATATATATGTACATAGTATAGTATACTTTATACTATACTAATGTTCAAGATGGAATAGGAAGTACATGTGGTCCCAGGCAATTGCAAAGATCAATTGTTTTTCTTTTAAATTTTTTTAAATTTTAATTAATTTATTTTGAATCATTAACAATCACTTCCATAAGCTTTTGAGTTTTAATTTTTCTCCTCCTTCCCCACGTCCCTCCCCAAGACAGCAAGATATCTGATATAGGCTATACATATACATTCCTATTAACCATATTTTCACGTTAGCGATGTTGTAAGAATTAGAACCAATAGGAGGAATCACCAGAAAGAGAAAACAAAACACAACAGAAGAAAAAAAATAGCAAATAGTATGCTTCAATCTGCATTCAAACTCCATAGTTCTTTCTTTGGATGTGAATAGCATTTTTTAAAATTTTTAATTCTGAACTTAAACATAAACAAAGCATTTCATAGGTAAAACAGAATACAAGAGTATTTTGTATGCATTTCATGCCACTGCTCCCAACCCTTTCTGCATATTTCTCCCATACTTCAATTATGAGAAGTAACAAATTCTATACCCTTTTTTCCTTTCTATACTAATGTATTCTTCATTTTACCCTCAGAACAGAATTAATCTCCCCTTACCTCTTTTTCTTATTTAACTCCCTCAGTATCCTTTGAATACATTAAGGTTCTGAAAGGACACTTGTTTCTTCTCTCTCTACTAAAATGTTAGTACTACATTATCATATAGGTTCTTCCAATTACTCAAATAAATTTAACTTTCTAGGTTTCTCTGGACTTGAGTTTTTACATATCAAAGTTTCCACTGAGATCCAGTCTTTTTGTCTGAAATACTTGAAAGTCTTCTATTCCGTTAAAGATCCATTTCTCCCCTGTAAAATTATATCCAGTTTTGCAGGATAAACTATTCTTGGTTGTATGTCTATTCTATTTGACTATTAGAATATTGTATTTCAAGATCTCTTTTGGTTTTTAGTAGAAACTTGCACATCTTGTGTACCTGACTATGATCCCTTGGTACATTGGTGTTTCTTTTCTGGATGCTTGCAGAATTTTTTGTTTGATGTTGGAGGTCTGTGGTTCGTCCATATTATTCCTGGAACTTTTCCTTCTAGGAGATTATTAGTGGATTTTTTTTTAATCTTTATTTGGCTTTCTGATTCTAATAGATTTGCACAGTTTTCATTTATGGTTTCTGGAAATATAGTGATCGTGGTTTTTAGGGAGTCAAGTGATCTCTTTTTGACCTGCTTTCCAGGACAATTGTTTTTGATATCAGCTGACATTTTTATCCTTTTTTCAGTGCTTTGATTTTGTCCCTATATTTTTTGCTGCTTTATATGTCATCATTGATTTATGATTTGCCTATTCCAGTTTTCAGGGATTTCATTCTTGGGTAAGGTTTACCTCTTTCTCTTCTAAGCTACTTATTCTTCTTCCAGTTTTTTCTTTAAGAGCTTTTTTTTCCCTTCTTTTCTCATATTTTATATCCTACTTCGTTTCTTCTAGATATTCATGTAGTCCTTGTGGAAAAGCCATGTCTTTGCTTACAGTTGTTAAGGAGTTAAATTTGCAATAATTTATGATACTCCTTGGTGTTTTCTTTGATTTACTCATTTTTCAGCTTTCCTTCCAGTTCAACAATTGAGGCTTTGTGTCAGGGCCTAGTTCTTTCCCCTTAACCCTCCTTGCAGTTTTGGGTGTCCTGGTTGGCCTTCATTGTTCTTGTCTTGGATCCTGGAGTACTTGTTCTGATTTCTACTTCCTGGTGTTAGGCTCCCTGAATCATTGAGGTTTGGAATAGTATACCTTTCTCTGATGTAGGTAGTAGGTCTCTCTTTAATGTCTCAGGACAGAGTTTTAAGGACCTCATTTTCTCTTCAGTTTTTGAAGTCAAGAAGAATGAGAATTGAGAAAAGGCCATTAGTTTTGGCAATTAAGAGACCTAAGAACTCTGAGGTATCACCTCACACCTATCAGATGTGACAGAAAAGGAAAATAATAATATAACAGAAAAGAAAAATGACAAATGTTGGAAGGGATGTGGAAAAACTGGGACACTAATGCACTGTTGGTGGAATTGTGAACTGATCCAACCATTCTGAAGAACAATTTGGAACTATGCCCAAAGGGCTGTAAAACTGTGCATTTCCTTTGACCCAAGAATACCACTTCTAGGCATGTATCACAAAAAGATTTAAAAAAAAAAAAAGGAAAAGGACCTGTATGTGTAAACAAATTTACAGCAGCTCTTTTATTGTAGTAGCAAAGAATTGGAAATTGAGGGGATGCTCATCAGTTGGCGAATGGCTAACCAAGTTGTGGTATATAATTGTGATGGAATACTATTGTGTTACAAGAAATGATGAACAGGATGGTTTCAGAAAAACCTGGGAAGATTGATATGAACTGATACAAAATGAAATGAGCAGAACCAGTAGAACATTGTACCCAGTAACAGCAATATTGCACGATGATCAACTGTGAATGACTTAGTTATTCTCAGCAATACAATAATAAGACGATTTCAAAGGACTTATGATGAAAAATGCTATCCATCTCCAGAAAAAGAACTAATGGAGTCTGAATGCAGATTGAAGCATACTATTTTTTACTTTCTTCATTTTTCTTGAGTGTTTTTTTTGTTTGTATTTTCTTTTGCAACATGACTAACATGGAAATATGTTTTGCATGACTGCACATGTATAATCTATATTAAATTGTTTGCCTTCTCAAGGAGGGGGGAAGAAAGAGAGGGAGAGAGAGAATTTGGAACTCAAAACATTTTTTAAAATGAATGTTGAAAATTGTTTTTACATGTAATTGGAAAAAAATAAAACACAAACATTTTCACTAGGGAATAAAAAGAGACTATTAGGAATTTTGGACCAAGCTGTTTCAGGTGCATGCTGAGATCAGAAACCAAACTACAGAGAGTTAAGAAGAGAGTGAGAAGAAGTGAAGTGGAGGCTCCTGTTGTAGATAGTCTTCTCAAGGAATGTAGCCACAAAAAGTGAGAGATATGTAGATAATAGGAATGGTCAGATCTGAGGGTTTCTTTAAGAATTGGGGAGACATATATTAGAAAGTAGCAGGTAGGGCACCAGTAAATTGGGAGAAATTGAAGATAAGAGTGGTAAGAATAAGATAAGATAATTGGGATGACAGAGGGGGCAATGTACCAGAGAAATGGGATAGGATCAAGTGTGCACCTTGAGGAGTTTGCCTTGGCAAGAGCAAGAACTGGACCTTCCTGATGATGGTATAACTTGCAAAATAGGATACTGTTCCTCTAAATGTTTATTCATATGCTAGTTTGTGCTTCAAATAAACCTTGATTGATTGATTGATTTACTGTTCTGTGTCAGAGTTTATGGTTATAGGGACTGAAACTCGGGGTTGGGGAAAGTGAGCAGAAACCCTTTAATGTGTGATTATTTTCCCTCCCCTCAGCACGAACTAGGGATGGAGGCTAGAGCTGAGCGAATGAGTCTTATGGTTCCATAACTTTTCAAATGAATCTTAATCCAGAGCTAGACAAGGAAGAGGAGTAAAAAGTCCAAGCTGGTTGGAGAATTGGCACTTCTGTAGCTGAGGTTGCCAAGGCCACCTGGAAAGCGAAGGCCTGTTGGGGCATAGCCTGAGGGCAGAGGCTGCCTGAATAGCGAAAGATGTTAGGGTTTATGCTAGTCTGTCTAGCAGGACTAGCGGTCCCTGGAACATACACCCCCAACGTGTACCATTTCATCATGAAATGTCTTACAATTCACTGTGCTTTTATTAATTTACATTTTGAAAAAGCACTGATTTAGCAGTATCCTTTCGCTAAGGAGACTTAAGTGATGTGGAGAGACCTTACTCTGGCTTCTTTCCAGTGGTAGAAGGAGCTGACCGTAGACTCTCTCCTTTTATAAAAAGTAGAATGCTTGCTGCTTGAATTTCTTTCAGTTCTGGTATTTTGTAACCAGCATGCACCTTCACTGACCATTCATTGCAAATGCTACTTCCCTTCCTAGCCTGTTTCCTCAACTGTGAAATGGGAGTAATAATATTTCACTGCCTACTTAATAAGTTATAGAGAGGACTAGATGAGATAATGGATGTAAAGCACATTACGTTGTAAACCATAAACATTATGAAAATATTAGCTAATATTATCATTCATCATTTCTAGAATGAAAATTAGCTGCCAAGAATGATTTGTTTAGGGGCAGCTAGGTGGCGCAATGGATAGAACACCAGCCCTGAAGTCAGGAGGACCTGAGCTCAAATCTTAGCCTCAGACCAAACACTTGACACGGTCTAGCTGTGTGACCTTGGGCAAGTCACTTAACCCCAATTACCTCACAAAAAAAAGAATGATTTGTTTAGCTTTTAAAAAAAATCTCAGTTAAAATAAAGGGCCAGAGCAGAATCTAATATTCTTTAGCTAAACTATAAAAGGCAGGGGCAGCAATCATGATCTCAGACAAAGCAAAAGCAAAACTAGACCCAATTAAAAGAGATAATCAGGGAAACTACATTATGCTAAAAAAAAAGTACCATAGACAATGCAGCAATATAAAAATTTTTTAGAGCAAGTGTCTCTGATGAAGGCCTCATATTTCAAATATATACTGTCTAGAACTGAGTCAAATTTATAAAAAATAAGAGCCATTCTCCAGTTGATAAATAGTCAAAGGATATAAACAGGCAGTTTTCAGAAGAAGAAACCAAAGCTATTTAAAGTCATATGAAAAAATGCTCTAAATCATTATTGATTAGAGAAATGTAAATTAAAATAACTCTGAGGTACCACCCATCTATCAGACACAACAGATGCTGGAGGGGATGAGGGAAAAACAGGTACACTAACGAACTGTTGGTACAGTTGTGAACTGGTCCAACCATTATGGAGAACAATCTGAAACTCCCAAAGGGTTATAAAACTGCATATACCCTTTGATCCAGGAATACCACTACTAGGACTATATCCCAAAGAGCTCAAAGAAAAGGAAGAAGACCTATATGTACAAAAATATTTATAGCAGATCTTTTTGTGGTGGCAAAGAATTGAAAATTGACTGGATGTTCATTAATTGGGGAATAGCTGAACAAGTTATGGCATGTGATTGAGGTGGAGTACTATTGTGCCACAAGAAATGATGAGGGGGTCGGTTTCAGGAAAATATGGCAAGTCCTATATGAACTGATGCAAAATGAAATGAGAAGAACTGGGAGATCATTGTGTACAGTAACAGCAATGCTGTAATGATGATCACCTGTGAAAGACTTGTCTACCCTGATTGATACAATGATCCAAGACCATAACAAAGGACCCATGATGAAAAAATGCTATCCACCTCCAGAGAGACAAATGATGAACTCTGAGTACAATCGAAGTATAATTTTCTCCTGTCTTTTTTTTCCCGGAAATATGGCTAATATAGAAACATGTTTTTCATGATTTCACATGTATAATTGATATTATATTGCTTGTCCTCTCAGTGGGTATAGGAGGGAGAGAATTTGGAACTCAAAATTTAAAAAGAAAATAATGTTAAAAATAAACAAACAAGAAATCTTTGAAATCACTTATTCTTTTATTTTGTTTTCTGCTTACCCCCTTCAGTGCTCATTGCCAACAATAGGATTCTGAAAGCACACTTGTTCCTGCTTCCCCATCAGAATATAAGTTCCTCATTCTAATTTCTCAAGTGTAATTACCTCTTTAAAGTTTCTCTTGACTCTTCTTTTTGTATTTCAAAATTTGTACTCAACTCTTGTCTTTTCATCAGGAATGCTTGAAAATACTCTATTCTATTAAAAATATTTTCCCCCAAGAGATTATACTCAGTTTTGCAGGTTGTTATTCATGTAGGCCTTTTTTTCTTTTGCCTTTTGGAATATTGTATTCCAAGATTTTCTCTTTTTAAAAGTATTTGCAGCAGAGTGGTTGTTTATAAAGAAACTCTTTCTTTCTGAGTATTTAACATTTCTTTTTTCTTCTACTTGTAAGTTCTAGATCTTGGCTGCTGTGACATTCCTGGATGTTTTCAGATTGGGGTTTCTTTCTGTAGTTGACAAGTGTATTCTTTCTAATTTTACTTTGGCCTCTGATTCTAATAAATCTGAGTTTTCTTTTAGGATTTCTTGAAATGGAGTGTCCAAGTTTTTTTGTTTGTTCATGGTTTTGAGGGAATAAAATGATTCTTAAATTATCTCCCTTCAATCTGTTTTTTCAGATCAGTTGTTTCTCATAGTATATGCTTACATTAAAAAAAAATTTTTTTCAGGAGGTCACAATTTCAGTAAGGTTTTCTACCTTCAGTGCCAATGATTTTTTTTTCTCCTTTCAATTTTCTCCCTCCAGACCTTTAATTCCATTTATAATTTCATTAATTTTTTTCTCATTTTCCTTTGGTGATAGGTCCATTATTAGCATTCTAGATCAATAGCTTGAAAATATGAGTGTCATACTTGAAAAGTACTGTAATCTTATGGACCTTAACATCTCTCAGGTATTGCTGAGATTTGGATATCAGTGGATAAATGCAATTTATCCACTGGTATGTTTTATACATAGAGAGATAGATATTGATATAGATAGATGTTATAAAAGTCTTGAAGGACAAAGTAAGAGACTGCAGAATAGTCTATACAGGGATAAGGCCAAAACAATTCACTAAGAATGTGCACTAGGAATTAGAGACCCAGCTAATTACTCACAAATACTTGACAAAATCCAGATAGAGGACAACCCCTAGTGATGAGGCTGACTTCTGCCCAGCAACAATGAGAGCCTTATCTAAATCTAAATCTGTCAAGTGACAGGGGGCTCTATTTGTTGACAATAAAACCTTGTTATTTTCTGTGTATGTGACTAATCCTTATGATTTGTGCCCATATCCTTGAATGTTGCAAGTTAAGTTCCCTATTTTGTGACCACATCCCTGAACTGTTTTGTAAAGTACCCAACACATCTGCATCTCCTTTCCTGCCTCCCCTTACACCTGCTTCACTTCTCCTGACATCCTTCCCTGTGGTTAACTGCCCACATAGGAGTATACTCCTCACCCCTAGCTAAGTGCCCAAAACTTGGGTATAAAAGTAAGCCCCTGTCTTACCTCAAACAGCTAGTGCTCCTAAGGACTAGTCCGTTGCTTTTGCATCAATAAAACCCTCTTGACTAGGAGAACCTCTGCCCCCTGAATTCTTTCAAGACAACCTGACTCTGAACATCATCTACCTCTTCACTAGAAAATAATTTAAGATTCTTTTTCAGTAATGAAAATGTGTTGTAGAAAAATTGCCACATTTCCTCCTTTGGTTCTAATTCTTCTTTACAACATGACTGATGTGGAAATATGTTTAATATGATTGTACATGTATAGCCCATATCAGATTGCACACTGGCTTGGGGAAGGGGGAGCGGAGGGAGGGGGAGAAAATTTAGAACTCAGAATCTTATAGAAGTGAATGTTGAAAACTATAAACAAACAAATAAATAAAATTCTAAAAAGAAAACAAAAATTGTCACAATATTAAGTACAAGAGATGACATAGCACATCAGACAAAGCACAGGTGTATACACAGTAGAATTCCAGAATGTATAGGAAGCTGAGGCATGATTCTTAACATCAGAATCAGGCATTTCATCTGTGAGCAAGGCTGATTCCATGTCCTTTACACAAAATTTGAAAAAGATAGTTTACCAGTACATCAAGTGTGAGCAACCCTTAGACAAGATTCCTTGTTACTAGCACGAAAAAAAAATGCCCAGCATAGAAACATTCTTGGTACCCAAATTATCCTCCTACAAGAACACTCCTTAGACTTGTAGGCTGGTATGTAATTGATATTCTAAGGGGCTTGTATTATGTAGGCATCCTAGAAAGATAAGATGAATTATTTGATGAAAAATACATTTTAATACCTCTAGAAACTGAGAGACACAAACCCTAGAATTATGCACAGTAGTGTGTGAATTATTTGGGACAAAGAATAATTTTTAAATGATTTCATTTTGTGACACCAGTGGTCACAGTGCATCTTCTGACACTAGCCTCACTCAGAACATCGACATTGATCAGGTGATACCTCTTTGAGCTGATTTCCCCCATCTTTAGTTAGTTTTCTGTCAGTTGACTGCTAGATTTCATTCAATCTACATATGCTTCACTATTATCTTTTGTTGTATTTTTAAATTCTGTATTTTTAAAGAGTGGATATTATTCCAAGGAAACTTGCAAAAGTAGCTCTTAAAGACCACACTTAATGGCTACTGGAGATATCACAGCAGCTACTGGTGTGGGGAAGTCAAGCATTTCAAAGATCATTCAAACCTACAGTGAATCAGACTGAGCTGCACCAAAGTACAAAGGAAAATATGATCAAAAATGAAAAACAATGCCAAGAACTGACAAACTATTACTGAAACGTAGACTAATGAAGCTTCAGAAAACATATAAAGACCTTCACAGGGAATTGATAGATGGAAAGGTCGTTATTAATTCCATTATAATGCAGGATGAAGTTTCTTAAATTTGGAAGAAGAGTGAGAATACCAGTAAAACAAACAAAAAAACCTCCATTATTCTACATTACTACGAAGGGAAAAATATCTATTTCTAATGGTCAAGACAATAATGCCATCAACTAGGTCACATTAGCCTAACTGCTGATAAGAAAGAGAGTGAAGAACTTGACTGCTTCCAGAAATTTTGTTGTTCAGTCATTTCAGTCATGTCTAATTCTTCATGACCCTATTTGGGGTTTTCTTGGCAGAGATACTGGAATGGTTTGCCATTTCCTTCTCCTGCTCATTTTACAGATGAGGAAACTGAGGCAAACAGGGTTAAGTGACTTGCCCAGGGTCACACAGCTACTAAGTATCAGAGGCAGAATTGGAATTTGGGTCTTTCTGACTCCAGGTCTGAAGCTTATCAACTGTGCCACCTCACTGCCCCTCCCTGAAATTTAAGGAACAAATATAGGGACAGAGAGGTTGATTTGGGTTGTTTCTGATTTTTGCCATTCTCTCCTATGCTCAATATTGGAACAAAATAGGACACTGGTGGATTATTCAGCAATTAGCAAAAGGAGATTTTTTCAGCCACAACAGGATGATAGTCAACAAAAATGTGCATTGAAGACACTTTTATTTGGTTCAAGAAAGCAAGACTCCCTTACCTGTGTTACCCATAATTTTCCACCAGCCAAGTACTGTTCCAAATGCCTGACCTTGTGGCAATTTTGTGCTCAAGCAACCAGGAGGTGATGTCAACAGCCTGAGCCTTCAACCTCCTGATCCAATCAAGTATTGAGGATGGTTTCTATACCTTTTAGGGAAAAACTAGCTTAACTTGCTTGCTGGAATGAGTTAGAACATTACTCCCACCACACAAGTCGTCAGGTCACGGGAGAGCAAGGCCATTTTGATCAGTGACCAGATTAGCTTGTGATCATTCAGAGAAAAGCGAAGAAATGGTTACACAGGTATCCATCAATAATGCTAATGTTTACCAGTATAATGTGTTGCTTCGTCTGTAATTGCAAATGTTCATCAATTCAGCTACTAATTATAGCATATTTTAAGTATGCGTCTGTTTTAATATTTTCTCATGTATGTTTCATTTTATGTTTGTATCCTACAGATATTTTAGCTGCATTAGTCTATTAATTATGCATAGTTTTGCAGTTTTGTGCATATGTTGCTGTTTCTATATTTTGTTCTTTTGTATCCTACTGATGCTATTAAATGCTTTATTTCTGAATATTGTAATGTATATTTGCTTGTGTTCTATGGATAGGCATATACTGCTGATATCTGTACATGTATTACATGTAATTTAGACCCATAGTGCCTGAGTAGCTTGTCAAGCAAAGCTCTTTTACATAGCACAGTAGTACTGTGTATATTGCATGTATTGCTGATGTACATTTGCTGTGAATGGTATTTATGATAATGACCTTTACTCTTCTCTACATATTCTATGGTTCAGCAGCACTGACATTCTGGCTGCTTTTTTGTGTGTGTGCCTTTCTCTGAATTCCCTCTGTTGTCTTCTGTGCCTTAAAAATGTTTCAGGGATCCTTTTTTCTTTTTTTTCTTTTTCTTTATTGGTATCACTTTCATTAGCCTCTTTGAAAATGATATCATTGAGGTGCAGCTAGGTTGTGCAGTGGATAGAGCACTGGCCCTGAAGTCAGGAGTACCTGCATTCAAATCTGGCCTCAGACCGAACACTTTACACTTACTAGCTGTGTGACCCTGAGCAAGTCACTTAACCCCAATTGCCTCACCTAAAAAAAAAAAAATGATATCACGGGGCCATGCTGTTTAGTGACTTTTTTAAAGAATAGTTCCAAATTGATTTCAATAATGGCTGGACCAGTTCACAGCTCTGCAAATAGCACACCTGTTCTCCCAGAGCTTTTCCATTAACTGTCATTTTTGTCAACCCATCCTTCCAGATCCGTCTCAATGTTACCTCCTCTTTGAGGCCCTGCTTAATCCTTCAGTTGGCAATGGTCTTTCCTGCCTCAAACTTCATTTAACATTTTGTACATCTTTTCAATACTTGCTATGTTTAATTTTGTAATATATTTATTTGTGAACATGTTACTTTCTTTCCACAAGGTTATAAGTTCCATAAGAAGGAATCTCATCTTATTCATCTTTTTAAAAATCTTTTCTAGTACCTAAAATAATACTTTGCATATAATAAGTATTTAATAAATATATGAATTGAATAATGGGACTTAAAATTATATAGGTAGAACAAAGTCAAATAGTGGAGATATAAGACTGAAGAATTTAGACTTTGTACTGTAAACAGTGAGACAATTTTGAAAAATTTTGAGCAAGGGACTAATGTCACTTGCTCAAAACTGATGTTTTAAGAAAATTTGAAAATGTGTAGTATAATTTGGAAGGGAAAGAAACTAGAAGCAAGGAATTCAGTTAGAGAATTAAAAAAATCAAGATATGAGATAATTAGGATTTTGATTATGGCCCAATAAGACTTGGAATGCAGGATAGAGAAGCAGTAGATGTTGGTTTTGAAATTGGCATGATATTACTAAAAAAGAAATAGGAAAATTGGGAGGGGAAAATTCCTTCACAGGACAGTCATTTTTCTTAAGGTTATTTTGAGGTTGAATAAGGTGAGGGCATGCCCTAAGCCTCATTCATCTTTGTATCCATTTCCTGACCTAGGACAGGACCTGTGGTAGGTGTCTAATAGATTGATGCTTGTTGAACTATTCTTGTCTTCAAAGTGCTTGAAAATCGTCAAGGGGTTATCTGGCTTGAAAATGACAGCTTCTCAATAGTCATAAAAGTAACTCTGGACCATCATCCTTCATGCACCGCCTTCTCCCCACTTATCAATAATTTCAGAATGAAGCTCTACGCAGGCTTGTTTATGCAGGCAAATATTCCTGACAATTGTGCTTCTGCCCATTTACTTGTGAATTATGTGACTTAAAAGACCTGGGGGTCAATTCTCTGCTCTGTCACCTACTAGGGGTGTGATTGTGTTTGTCACTACAGTTCTCTGGGCTTCAGTTTCCTCACCTACACAAGGAGGAGGATGAATGCCCTCTCGGGTCCCTTTCTCCTCTTGAGCTAATTTTCTTGACGGCCAACTGACTGAATGACAAGACATAATGATTGACTGGCTGACCTGGCTAATTACATTTATGAGAGATGCACGAGAATTGTGATCAATTAATAAAAGCTATCCCACAGAGCCTCGGAGCAGCTACAATACCGTCTCCAAGAGGCTATAATTACGAAGGCCTAGGGAGAGGAGCGCAAAGCGACATTTCGATTCTGGGAACCTAGAAACCCGGGAACGCCTCGGGAAACAGGTGCTTAGCAACGGAGAAGGCGTGGAGCTGCCGCTCTGTACTGGGGCTGCGGTTGCGCCGGAGCGCGCCGGAGCTGGGAGGGGCCACAATGAGGTCAGGCGTAGACGGCCGGGGGGAGGGAAGCAGCGGGGAAGAAGGGCTCGAGGGAAGCGCCAAGCTTGTGCGCGCGTGCGCAGCTGCCCTTCCGCCCTCCCTCCAGTCCATGGGAGCTTGGGGCCTTCGTAGTTGCCAGGGTGACAGCGATACAACATGGCGGCCGGACCTTGAGGCTAGCTACCGAGGGGGCTTTAGCGGAGGGTCCAAGTCTAGGGACTCTGCCTCAGGGGACTCGGGGAGTGGAGAAGTCATCTTTCCCTCCCCCCTTCCCCTTCTCTACCTCCGCCTCCGCCCCATATCGGCGTGTAGTCTCTGGGCCACCTCAGCCAAACCCAACCCAGCCCAGCCCGGACCGGCTCAGCCCGGACCGGCCGGAGCTGAGGATGAAGAGTGAGTGAATGGAGCGGACGGGTTGGGGAGTGGGGGCTGCCCGGGTCGAGGTCGGGGGGCGGCAGGAGGCCCAGTAGGGGCGGGATGCCCCGTCTCTGCCCGCCCAGAGGTCTGAGCTGAGGGGGAGCCCAGCCGCGGAGCGGGGGGAGGGGGTGCCGGGGTCAGAGGGGGACATGGAGCAGGTGAGGAGGCTGGGGGGGGCGGGGAAGGCTCCTTAATGATTCGTCCTGGTTAATTCAACCTTCACCCATCCCCGAATTCATGAAATTTAGAACTGGAAGGAACTCCCGAAATCACTCTCGTTAAACTCCTTCGTTTTTCTTGATCGTGGGATCGTAAGATTACAGATGAGGAAACTGAGGCTGGGAGGGGGGGGCGGAATGACCTGTCCAAGGGTGCCAGTGGTAGTGAATAAATAGCAGAGCCGTGATTGGGACCCCGACTTAGGGAGCGGCTCTTCTTTCCACCGCCCCACGCTTCTATTTATTACGGCCTACTATTTGCTGGGCGCTGTGCTTGGTGTTGGAGGCAAAGATAGAGTGAAATCCAACAGAGCCTCTGCCTCTTGGGAGCTGCCAATCTAACATTTCTTGTTAAGGAACGACCCTTTAAAACGAATCTTCTCATAAAACACTTTGGACTTTCCCCCCTCCTTTTGTGATGGTGGGACAAGGAAGGTTCAGTTATGCTTGGGGGGCTTAGGGTTGAGTTTGGACTGGAGCTGACATTTTGATCCAGTTGAAGAGGGTAAGGTGGAGAAGCTGGGGATGGTTTTTGTTTTTGTTTCGTTTGTAAAACGATAGGCTTTTAGAGCTGGAAGATCACTTAAAAATCATCTTTCCACTAGACCACAAACTTCGTTTCTCCCCACTGTGACCCCCACTTCCCCTTGTGCTGCTCACGAATGAGAGCAACCTCTTATTTGAGGTAAACTCTGTGTAGTTGAAAGAGCATCAGACCAACTTACACATTTTAGAGAAGAAGAAACAACTGGCTATAGCTTTGAAATATTTGTTTCTATGCAAATTTATACAGAATGCTCTTGGAATATACAGAGATGTTAATCATGAACATTTAATAAAGTAAAATCTTGTGTTGAATTTTAATATATGTGAGTAGTTTACTCCATCCTATCCAGAATCCAAACAATCCAGAAAGCTTAACTAGGCAGAATTATTTTCCATTGCACTTAATAAATGTAATTGCTGTTCACCTTGCCACACTGAAAGTCCTGAAGGATGTATCATCAAAATAAGATTAAATTTTTGTCAGTGTGCTATCTACATTTTGAAAAAAACAATCCAGTTCTTTGAAAATTTGTCAAGGTATATGATGTAACCTGAGTGTTAAGTCAGACCATTCCATTCTTCAATCATAAAGGAGAAATGACTGTAGTTTTTAATCTTTGTTGTATATTGTTTACATCCTTCCCCTTTAATACAGTGAGGTGTTATAGAGATTATGTTACAATTTGCGGATCCATAGTACTGGAACTCCTTCCATTAAAACAATATTGCAATATTAAGTCTAATAATGATACTAATAATAGTTGATGTTTATATAATGCTTTGCCATTTACAAATTATTTTGCATATATTAAAAGTCATGATGCAGATAGCATAATAATTAATATGGTGCTTTAAGGTTTATAAAGTCCTTTAAGTATATTATCTAATTTTAGCTTTAGAACGACTTTGTGAGATAGGCATTGTTATCCCCATTTTACAGATGAGGAAACTGACTCCCAGAGAGAATCACAGAATCACATGATTTTAGAGTCAGAAAGGACCTCAGTTAGCTATCTTATATATCTTATATACCTGTAAGTGTAAGGTGTCCCTACTGTATATAACATAAAGGACAAGTGTTCCTCCAGGCTCTACTTGAAGATCTCTAGTGAAGGTATACTTACTAATTCTCAAGACTGCCTATTTCACTTTGGGACAGTTGTAAGCATTAGGAAATTTTTCCTGACATCAAGCGTCTTATGCTCTTTGAGTCGTCTCCTTTTCTCCAGGCTATACCTCTCTATCCCTTTCAACCAATCCTCTCTTATGGCATAACTTTGGGGTCCTTCACCATCTTGATAGCCCTCTTTTGGATGCTATCTAGCTTATGAAGGCCCTTTTTAAAATTGTAGTGCTCCAAACTGATCACAGTAATCCAGATAAGGTCAGACCAAGGCAGAGTACAGAGGGACTATAACCTTATTCCTGGAAGCTAATGCTGGGGAATAATTCTCTTAATTGAGAGGAATGGGATCCTTGGGATGGGGGTACAATGACTGTGAGTCAAAGATAGAAAGCCAAACTGAAAGCAAAGAAATTTATTACCATGCCAAGGAAGGCTGATATCATTGAATAGCAGCCTTCAGCATTCTAGAGGACAGATTTGATTTTTTTTAATTAAAAAAAACTTTTTTGTTATATTTGAGTTCCAAGCTGTTTCCCTCCCTCCCTCCCAACCCTGAACTAGAAAAGGCCAACATTTGACGCTATACAATATATAGTTCCATATATAATTTCTTTCTCGGGAGATGGATAGTGTCTTCCTTCATAGGTCCATTGTAGTAGATTTGGTTATTCATATAACTCAGAATAGCTTATTCATTCACATTTACTCTTTGAACAGTATTGCTGTTACTATATACAATATTCTCATGGTTTTGCTCATCTCAGTCTTCATGTTATATAAAACCTTTTTAATTTAATATAATCAAAATTATTCACTTTACATCTCACAGTGCTCTCCATGTCTTGTTTATTCATAAATTCTTCTCCTATCCATAATTCTTATAGGTAATATGTTTTATATTTTTCCAATTTACTTATATCTCCCTTTCTGTTTAGGTTATGTATCTGTTTTGACCTTATAATGATAAAGAGTGACCTTATGAAGATAAAGATAAAGATATTGGTCTATACTTAGTTTCTGTCAGATTGCTTTCCGGTTTTCCCAATAATTTTTTACCAAACAGTGAATAACTGTAAAGATTTAAGCTTTAGGGATCAGAATTCACTTTTGTACCTCTTTTTCTGTTTCTGATTCTGCTTTTTAAGAAGTTCTTCTCTTCAGTGAATTTTTGTATATATTTTTCCATTTGGCCAGTTCTGCTTTTCAAGGCCTTCTTGTCATTGGATTTTTGTGCCTCTTTTTCCTTTTGGCCTATTCCTTTTTTTTAAGGGGCTGTTTTCTTCAGTATTTTTTTGTGTCTCCTTTACCAAGCTTTTGACTCTTTTTTCATGATTTTCTTGCATCACTTTCATTTCTCTTCCCAATTTTTCCTCTGCCTCTCTTACTTGATTTTAAAAATCCTTTTTGAACTCCTCCATGGCCTGGAGCCTATTCATATTTTTTCTTTGACTCTTTGGATATAGGAGTTTTGACTTTGTTGTCTTCTTCTGAGTTTGTGTTTTGATCTTCCCTGTCACCATAGTAACTTTATGTAGTTAAGATCTTTTTCTGCTTGCTCATTTCCAGCCTATTTCTTGACTTTTAACTCTATGCTAAAGTGAGGCTCTGTTTCTGGAGTGGAGGGGACGCTGTCCCAAGCTTCCGGTTGTTTTGTGCAGCTGTTTACAGAGGTAATTCTGGGGTCCTGTAAGTTTTTGGTTCTTCCAAGGTGGTATGATCTAGGGAGAAGTGTGTTTACTATGCTTCTGTACTGTGCTCTGGTCTATGAGTGACCACAAGTATTCTTTTCCACCCTGGAACTGTGACCAAGGTCCCCATTCCCCTCTGGCTGAAAGCTCTGATGTGCTAGTGCTCCTCCTTGCCCTGAGACTGAGACCCATGATTGTGACATAGATCCAAGTATGGGCAATGCAACAAAATCCTGCCCCTGGTGCAAGCAAAGGGATACCTGTGATCTCCTTCTGACTAGTTGTTCGATCCCTTTACCATCTGTGGGCTGAGAGTTCTGGAAACAACTACTGCTGGCACTGATTCAGTCTCCCCCAAGGCCTGCTGGTTTGCTGGGGCCCAGCCTGTGCTGGTACAGCTTGCATTGGACTATACTTCTTTCTCACCCTGGTACATCAGACTTTTCCTGCCCACCTTCTAAGTTGTCTTGGACTGTAAAATTGTTTTACTCCATCCTTTTGTGGGTTCTGCCACTCTAGAATTTGTTTTGAGGCATCATTTAAAGATATTTGGAGATGTTTAGGGGAGAGCTCAGGCACATCCCTACCTTTTCTCTGCCATCTTGGCTGTCTTCAATTGCTTTGATAATCTTGATCTTAAGTTCTTCCAAATAAATTTTGTTGGTTATTTTTTTCCTAGCTCAATAAAATAATTTTTTGGTAATTTAATTGAAATGACACTGAATAAGCAGATTAATTTAGGTACAATTGTAATTTTTATTACATTGACTCAGCCTGCCCATGAACAATTAATATTTCTCCATTTATTTAAATCTGACTTTATTTGTATAAAAATATTTCATAATTATGTTCATGTAGTTCCTGGGTTTGTTATGGCAGATATACTCCCAGGTATTTTATGTATTGTTTATGATTATTTTGTTTTTATTATTTTTTCTGACTTTTTTGTATTTTATTTTCTCCTCCAATTTCATGTCAAGGCAATTTTTAGCATTCATTTTTTGCAAGATTTTGAGTTCCAAATTTTTCTCCCTCCCTTCTTCCCCTACCTTTTTCCTAAAATGGTAGGTAATATGATATACATGTTTTATCATGAAAAACATATTTCCATATTAGTCACAGTTGTGAATGAAGAAAGATCAAGAGAAAAAAAAACACGAAAAAGAAGAGAAAAGATGAAAAAATATGCTGCGGATCTTCATTCAGAGTTCATCAGTTCTTTATCTGGATGTGGATAGCATTTTCTTTCCTGAGTCCTTTGTACTAGTCTTAGATCTTTGTGTTGCTGAGAAGAGCAGAGTTATTCATAGTTGATCATCACACAATGTTGCAGAAAATGTGTACAGTGTTATCCTGGTTCTGCTCATTTCACTTTGTATCAGTTCATATAAGTCTTTCCAGGTTTTTCTGAAATCTGCCTGCTCATCATTTCTTATTGCACAATAGTATTCTATTACATTCATATACCACAGCTTGTTCAGTCATTCCCCAGTTGAAGGTATTCTATCAGTTTTCAATATTTTGCCACTATGAAAAGGACTGCTGTAAATATTTTTGCACATGTAGGTCCTTTCCCCTTTTTTATGATCTCTTTGGGATATGGACCTAGTGGTGGTATTGCTGGATCAAAAGGTATGCACAGTTTGGTTGCCCTTTGGGCATAATTCCAAATTGCTTTCCAGAATGGTTGGATCAGTTCACAACTCCACAAACAATGTATTGTTGTCTCAATTTTCCCACATCCTCTCCAACATTTATCATTTTCCTTTTTTGTCATATTAGCCAATCTGACAGGTGTGAGGTGGTACCTCAGAGTTGTTTTAATTTGCATTTCTCTAATCAAAAGTGATTTAAAGCATTTTTCATATGACTATAGAACTTTGATTTTTTTTTTTTGGCTAGGCAATGGGGTGAAGTGACTTGCTCAAGGTCACACAGCTAGTAAGTGTCAAGTGTCTGAATCCAGATTTGAACTAAGGTCTTCCTGAATCCAGGGCTGGTGCTCTATCTGCTGTGCTATCTAGCTGCCCCATGGCTTTGATTTCTTCATCTGAAAACTACCTGTTCATATCATTTGACCATTTATCAATTGGAGAATGACTTGCATTCTTATAAGTTTGACTCAGTTATCTATATATTTGAAAAATGAGGCTTTTATGAGAGATACTTGCTATAAAGATTGTTTCCCAGCTTTCTTCTTTCCTTCTAATCTTGGTTGCATTAGTTTTGTTTGTGCAAAGGCTTTTTAATTTAATATAATCAAAATAATCTATTTTACATTTTGTAATGCTTTCTATCTCTTGTTTGATCATGAATTCTTCCCTTCTCCATAAATCTGACAGGTAGACTATTACTTGCTCTTCTAATTTGCCTATGGTGTCACCTTTTATGTCTAAATCATGTACTTATTTTGATCTTATCTTGGTATATGGTGTGACATGTTGGTCTATACCTAGTTTCTGTTGTACTGTTTTCCAGTTTTTGTCAAACAGTGAGTTCTTATCCCAAAGGCTGGTGTCTTTGGGTTTATCAAACGCTAGATTATTATGGTCATTTACTACTATGTCTTGTGTACCTAATCTATTCCACTGATCCGTCCCTGTATTTCTTAGCCAGTATCAGGTAATTTTGATGATTACTGCTTTATAATATAGTCTGAGATCTGATATTGTTAAGCCACCTTCCTGTGTATTTTTTTCCATTAATTCCTTTGATATTCTTGACCTTTTCTTCTTCCAGATCAATTTTGTTGTTATTTTTTCTAGCTCTACAAAATAATTTTTTGGTAGTTTGATTGAAATGGCATTGAATAAGTAAATTAACTTAGGTAGAATTGTCATTTTTATTTATCTTGGCTCAGCCTACCTACCCATGAACAATTGATATTTTTCCATTCGTTTATATCTGACTTTATTTGTGTGAAAAGTGTTTTGTAATTGTGTTCATGTAGTTCCTTGGTTTGTCTTGGCAGGTAGACTCCCAAGTATTTTATATTGTCTACAGTTATTTTAAATGGAATTTCTCTTTCTATCTCTTGCTGCTGGGTTTTGTTAGTAATATATAGAAATGCTGATGATTTATGTGGGTTTGTTTTATGTCCTGCAACTTTTCCAAAGTTGTTATTTCTAGTAGTTTTTTAGTTGATTCTCTAGGGGTCTTTAAGTATACCATCATCTTCAGAGTGATAGTTTTGTTTCCTCATTGCCTATTCTAATTCGTTTGATTCCTTTTTCTTCTCTTATTGCTATAGCTAACATTTCTAGTATTATAATGAGTAATAGTGGTGATAATGGGCATCCTTGCTTCACTCTTGATCTTATTGGGAAGGCTTCTAGCTTATCCCTATTATAGGTAATGCCTGCTAGTAGTTTTAGACAGATACTGCTTATCATTTTAAGGAATGTTCCCTTTATTCCTATGTTTGATTGGGTGCTGTATTTTTCCAGCATCTATTGAGATAATACATGATTTCTGTTGGTTTTATTATTGATATGGTCAGTTATGTCGATAGTTTTCCTAATATTGAACCAACCCTGCATTCTTGGTGTAAATCCCACCTGGTGTTAGTGTATAATCCTTGTGATATATTGCTGTAATTGCCTTGATAATATTTTGTTCAGAATTTTTGCATTGATATTAATTAGGGAAATTGGCCTATAATTTTTTTTCTCTGTTTTAGTTCTTCCTGGTTTAGGTATCAGCACCATATTTATGTCAGAAAAGGGATTTGGTAGGACTCCTTCTTTGCCTATTTTTCCAAATATTTTATATAGTATTGGAATTTATTCTTTAAATGTTTGGTAGAATTCACTTGTAAACCTATCTGGCCCTGGGAATTTTTTCTTAGGCAGTTCATTAATGGCATGTTCAATTTCTTTTTCTAAGATGGGGTTATTTAGGCATTCTGTTTCCTGATCTGTTAATCTAGGTAATTCATATTTTCATAAACATTCATTGATTTTGCTCAGATTGTCACATATATTTACATATAGTTGGGCAAAATATTCTCTAATGATTGCTTTAATTTCTTCTTCATTGATGATGATTTTACCCTTGTCATTGTTGATACCCTTGTCATTGTTGATTCTTTCTCTTTTTAATCAAATTAACCAATGGCTTATCTATCTTATTGGTTTTTTCATAAAACCCACTCCTCGTTTTTTTTTTTTACTTTAAATTTTATTAATCTTACCTTTGATTTTCAGGATTTCCAATTTGGTGCTCAATTAAGGATTTTTAATTTATTTTTTTTCCAGTTTTTTTTTTAGTTGCATGCCCAATTCATTGGTCTGCTCTTTCTCTATTTCGTTTATGTAAGAATTTAGAGAAATAAATTTTTCCCTAAGTACTGCTTTGTACAACATCCCATAAATTTTGGAATGTTGTCTCATTGTTGTCATTCTCTTTAATAAAATTATTGATTGTTTCTATGATTTGTTTTTTGACCCACTCGTTCTTTAGGATTAAATTACTTAGTTTCCAATTAATTTTTAATCTATCTTTCCACTGCCCTTTGTTGAATGTGATTTTTATTACATTATGACCTGAAAAGAATACAATTAGTATTTCTGCCTTTCTGCATTTGATTTTGAGGTTTTTATGCCCTAATACATGGTCAGTTTTTGTGTAGGTACCATATGCTGCTTAGAAAAAGATATTTTTCTTTCTGTTCCCATTCAGTTTTCTCCAAAGTTCTGTCATATCTAACTTTCTAATATTCTTTTCACCTCCTAAGTTTCTTTCTTGTTTATTTTTTGGTTGGATTTATCAAGTTCTGAGAGGAGACAGTTGAGGTCCCCTACTAGTGTAGTTTTGATATCTATTTTTTTCCTGTAACTTACTTAGCTTCTCTTTTCAGAATTTGAATGCTATGCCACTTGGTGCATTACTTCATTGTCTATGGTGCCTTTTAGCAAGATGTAGTTTCCTTCCATATCTCTTTTAATTAGGTCTGTTTTTGCTTTTGCTTTGACATCAGGATTGCTACCCTTACTTTTTTTCACTTCAGCTGAAGCATAATAGATTCTGCTCCAGCCCCTTATCTTTACTTTGTGTGTGTCTTTCTTCTTCAAGTGTGTTTCTTGTAAACATATTATAGGATTCTGGTTTTTTATGCCCTCTGTTATCTGCTTCTGCTTTACAGGAGAGTTCATCCCATTCCCATTCATAGTTATGATTACTGTGTATTTCCCTCCTGTGTTTTTTCTCCTGTTTATCCTTTCTCTCCTTTAACCCTTTTCTTCCTCAACAGTGTTTTGCTTCTATCTACCACCTCCTTCCCCATCTGCCTTCTCTTCTATTAGCTCCCCCCTCCACCTTCATTTAATCTCCTCCCCTCATACTTCCCTGTTGGGTAAGATAGATTTCTATATTCAACTGATTATGTATATTATTCCCTCTTTGAACCCCTACTGATGACAGTAAGGTTCAAGTGATGTCCATCGCCCACTCTCCCATCTTTTCCTCCATTGTAATAAGTTTTTTGCCCCTCTTCATGAGAAATAATTTACCCTGTTCTACCTCTCTCTTTCTTCTGCACCCAGTGTAGTCCTCTTTCTCATCCCTTAATTATTTTTTTTTGTCATTCCCTCAAATTCACCTTATATCTATGCCTTCTGTCTATGTATGTTCCTTCTAGCTGTACTATTAGTACTATAATAAGTATCATCTTCCCATTTAGGGAGGTAAACAGTTTAGCTCTATTGAATCCCTTGTTTTCTTTTCCCCTTTGACCTTTTTAGGCTTCTCAATTTTTTGTTCATTTCTGGTCTTCTCCTTATGAAAGCTTTGAAATCCTTCTATTTCACTGAATGACTCTTTTTTTCCCCTTGAAGTATTATGCTTAATTTTGCTGGATAGGGGATTCTTGGTTGTAATCATAGCTCCTTTGCTGTGTTCATGGTTATTTTAAATGAACTCTTACTATCTCTTCTTGCAGGGCTTTGTTGGTGACATATAAAAATGCTGATGTTTTTATGGATTTATTTTATGTTCTGTTACTTTGTTAAAATTATTAATTGTTTCAACTAGCTTTTTAGTTGACTATAGGCTTTTCCAAGTATACCATCATATTGTCTGCAAAAAAAAAAGATAGTTTTATTGCCTCATTGCCCATTCCGAATCCTTCAATTTATTTTTCTTATTGCTATTGCTAGCAATTCTAGTAGAATATTGAATAATATTGGTGATAATGGGCATCATTGTTTCCCTCTTGAGCTTATTGGGAAGGCTAGTAGCTTATTCCCATTACAGATAATGTTTGCTGATTGCTTTTTTATCACTTTAAGAAAAAAATCAATTTTATATATATGTTTTCAAGTGTTTTTAATAGGAATGAATGTAGTGTTTTGTTAAAAGCTTTTTTTTGTATCTATGATATTATCAGGTGATTTTTATTACTTTTGTTATTGATATAATCAATTATGTTAATAGTTTTCCTTATATTAAACAAGTCCTGAATTCCTGGTATAAATCCCAATAGGTCATAATGAATAATCTTTGTACTAAAATTCTTGTAGTCTCCTAACTAGTATTTTATTTAGGATTTTTGCATCAATATACATTAGTGAAATTGGTCTATAATTTTCTTTCTCTGTTTTTGCTTTTCCTGGTTTAGGTATCAGCACCGTATTTGTTACATAAAAGGAGTTTAGTAGAAATCCTTTGCCTATCATTCCAAATAATTTATTTAATATTAGAATTAGTTTATCTTTAACTGTTTGGTAGAATTTACTTGTAAATCCATATGGTCCTGATGCTTTTTTCTTAGGGAGATCACTTATGGCCCATTCAATTCCTTTTTCTAAAATAGGTTAATTTAGATATTCTATTTCCTCTTTCTGTTAATCTAAGCAGTTTATGTTTTTGTAAATAGTCTTCCATTTCACTTCCATTGTTAAATGTATTGGCATGTAATTGGGCTAAATAACTCCTGATAATTGCTTTAATTTCATCTTTGTTAGTGATATATTCCCCCTTTTCATTTTTAATACTGGTGATTTGGTTTTCTTCTCTCTTTTAAAACATCACATTAACTGATAGTTTATTTCGTTAATTTTTTTCATAGATCTAACTCCTAGTTTTATTTATTAATTAAATTTTTTTGCATTCAGTTTTTTTTTTTAAGAAACACTTGTTTTTCATTCTAAACAGAGGGAGATAGATCAGCTAAAATAAACACTGGTTTAGAATACCTTTTAAAAATATCAAGGAGGAGAATAGAAGATTCCAAACAATAAATCATTTCACAAAATAGCAATGCCAACAGCAACAACAGCAGCAGCAACATCAACAACAACAAAAAATATTTGAGGAAACAATAAGCCTCAAACCATTTGATACATGGGCCAAACTAAGCCATATCATCCATCTGGAGATGAAAGTTAGAGATAAAATTGGAAAAGCAACAAATAAATGTTAAATGGAAGAGATCTCCCAACATTATTATGATCTATCCTCAATAGCAATGAGATACGTTTGGACTTTCTCATCCAATGTACACTTTGAATAAGAGACAGATACACTAAAGAAAGTAAAATGGGAAAGATCATATATCAAAGAACTGCAAGGGATCTTAGAGGTCATCTAGTCTAACCCCCTCATTTTATTTTATTTTGTTTTGTTGTGAAAAACTAAGTATATTTCCCTTCATCCTATCCCACCCACCCCCATTCTATTCTCTCCTTTGACCTTGTCCCTCCTCAAAAGTGTTTGCTTCTGATTACCCCTCCCCCAATCTGCCCTCCCTTCTATCATCCCAACCTCTCTTATCCCCTTCCACCCTATTTTCCTGTAGGGTAAGATAGATTTCCATACCCAATTGAGTGTGTATGTTATTCCCTCCTTAAGCCAAATCTAATGAGAATAAGATTCACTCATTCCCTTTCACCTTCCCCCACTTCCCCTCCACTGTAAAAGCTTTTTCTTGTCTGTTTTACATGAGATAATTTATCCCATTCTACCTCTCTCTTTCTCCTCCCAATATAATCCTCTCTCATCCCTTAATTTTATTTTTTAGATATCACCCCTTCATCTTCAACTTACCCTGTGCTATCTATCTATCTATCTCTCCATATATTTTTTCCCTCCAACTACCCTAATACTGAAAAAGGTCTCATGAGTTATAAATATCATCTTTCCATGTAGGAATGTAGACAGTTTAACTTTAATAAGTACCTTATGATTTCTCTTTCCTGTTTATCTCTTCATGCTTCTCTTGAGTCTTGTATTTGAAAGTCAAATTTTCTATTAGCTCTGGTCTTTTCATCAAGAATCCTTGAAAGTCTTCTATTTCACTGAATGACCATTTTTTCCCCTGAAGGATTATATTCAGTTTTGCTAGGTAGGTGATTCTTGGTTGTAATTCTATCTCGTTTGACCTTTGGAATATCATATTACAAGCTCTCTGGTCCCTTAATGTAGAAGCTGCTAAATCTTGTGTTATCTTGATTGTGTTTCCACAATACTTGAATTGTTTCTTTCTGGCTACTTGCACTATTTTCTCCTTGACCTGGGAACTCTGGAATTTGGCTATAACATTCCTAGGAGTTTTCCTTTGGGGATCTCTTTCAGGAGGTGATTGGTGGATTCTTTCAATTTCTATTTTCCTCTCTCGTTCTAGAATATGAGGGCAGTTTTCCTTGATAATTTCTTGAAAGATGATGTCTAGGCTTTTTTTTTGATCATGACTTTCAGGTAGTTCAATAATTTTTAAATTATTTCTCCTGGATCTATTTTCCAGGTCAGCTATTTTTCCAATGAGATATTTCACATTGACTTCTATTTTTTAATTCTTTTGGTTTTGTTTTACAATGTCTTGATTTCTCATAAAGTCACTAGCTTCCATTTGCTCCATTCTAATTTTTAAGGAAGTATTTTCTTCAGTGAGCTTTTGGATTTCCTTTTCCATTAGGCCAGTTCTGCTTTTGAAGGCATTCTTCTCCTCATTGGCTTTTTGGACCTCTTTTGTCATTTGGGTTAGTCTATTTTTTAAGGTGTTATTTTCTTCACTATTTTTTTGGGTCTCCTTTAGCAAGCTATTGACTTGTTTTTCGTGATTTTCTTGCATCATTCTCATTTCTCTTCCCAGTTTTTCCTCTACTTCTCTTGCTTCTCAAAATCCTTTTTGAGCTCTTCCATGGCCTGGGACTGATTCATATTTTTCTTGGAGACTTTGGATGTAGGAGCTTTGATTTTATTGTCTTCTTCTGGTTATATGTTTTGATCTTCTTTGTCACCAAAGTAAGATTCTATGGTATGACTTTT
The DNA here is from genome assembly GCF_900497805.2 of Vombatus ursinus. NCBI lineage: Eukaryota > Metazoa > Chordata > Mammalia > Diprotodontia > Vombatidae > Vombatus > Vombatus ursinus. Next base: position 10,022,352 of record NW_020947062.1, on the reverse strand, counting down.
TTTTTGCATTGTTTGCTCATGTTCCCAGCCAATTATTTGACTTTTAAACTCTTTGCCAAGATAGGGTCTGCTTCCAGTGTGGAGAATGTACTGTTCCAAGCTTTGCGGGTTTTGTGCAACTGTTTTCAGAGATAATTCTAGGGATCTGTAAATTTTTTGTTCTTCCAAGGTGGTATGATCAAAGGCGACAGTAAGGGGCTGTGCCAAGACTGGGGCTGGACAGAGCTCCTCTCTCACCGCAGTCATAGACCTTTCCTACTGACCTTCTAAGTTGTCCTTGGCCTTTGTGGGTTGAGAAGTCTGGAAATCATAGCTGCCTGTGATTCAGTCTCCTGAGATCTGCTTCAGGAATCACTGAGGCCTGGTCTTTTTCTGTGGGGCCCACGCTGAACTGCATTCCTGTCCCAGCTCGGCACAATAGACCTTTCCTGCCGACCTGCCAGGTTTTGTTGGGCTGGAAATTTGTTTCACTCTGTCTTTTTGTGGGTTCTGCTGCTCTCGAATTTGTTTAGAGCCATTTTTTACAGGTATTTGGAGGGATTTTTACTCCACCATCTTGATTCCTAATCCCATTCAGTTTTATTAATTTCACTTTTAATTTTCAGAATTTCCAAGGTGTTTGATTGGGGATTTTTAATTTGTTCTTTTTCTAGTTTTTAAATTATATATCCAATTCTTTGATCTACTCTTTCTCCACCATCTTTCATCGCATAATCGTTGCACTCTGTTTTTTCAGTCCACAAATTGGTTTATAACTTTTCATTGCGTAATTGTCATGTGGTATAATTCTGTTAGTCACTGTGCTTGAAAGGTAAGCAGAGCAGCATTGTATTCACCAATGGCATATGGATACGCATTTCTCTCTCATGCATTGTGAGCCACAAGCCTAGAATTCTCAGCACATGCACATTGTTAGTATTCAATTTCAAATCTTGCACCAAAGACAGTTTAGTAATAAATGATTTTTAAGTAATACCAGTGCAAAATTTAAAAAAAAAGCTTCACATAACGGTCACACCCTACTTTTTTGCAAAAAAATTTTGTATAAAATCTGCAATGAGTATGTGGTGAAATGTGGTATTTTATTGATGTAAATATTTAGAAATATAAATTTCCCTTTTATTACTGCTTTTACTGCATCCCATAAGTTTTGACATATTGTCTCATCATTCTCTTTAATAAAATTAATTATTTCACTGACTTGTTCTTTAGCCCACTCATTCTTTAAGATTAAATTAGTTTCTAATTAATTTTTAATTATTTCTTGTATTATTGTATTCAGGACCCATGGAGATAAGGGCTGCCAGTGCTGTGGAAAATGTAGTGCTACTACTAACTGCTTTCATAACCTTGGTTCCTTAATGAGATTGTGTTGAAAAGGAGCAGTGGAATGAAGTGGCTACATGCAGCTTGGAACAGAAGAGTCACTCTACAGCCTTCCAGTGACTTTTGATTGTGATCCAGTGACCGTGACTTTTGATCTTCCCAGCCCCTTTCAAAGATTGTAATGAAGATACTGTCCAGTATTTTTACCATTTGACCCTATTCTTCTGAACAACTAGAAACCTAATTAACTGGTACTTTCTTTCCTATGATTAGCAAACTTTTACCCCTCTAGTATTTGTGATTCATGATTCAGTGTCACCATCTGCTGAGGTGAAAATCCCTTTTCCCTGCTACCTCTCTTCAAACTTTTATCTCTGTCCCTCCCCAATTCCTGTCCTCCTCATTCCTCACCTTTCTCTGTGCCCTCTGCAATACCTGCTGTGTTGTTAACAAATTCCCAGTCATCCTTGATTTCTTCTCAAACTCTTCCATTTTTCATTCATAGAAATTTGGCTTTCTTTGGATGATACTTCATCTCTGTACACCTCCTCCAGTGCTTGGTTGTTCATTCCCTTATGCTCCTTGACATTTCAGTCCAGGCAGAGGAATTAGCATTTTGTTGCTTTATTTCCACTGTCACTCTTTTTATGTAGTACTTTCACTCAGAAATCTTTCCTCCTTTGAGGTTTACTCTCTCTATGTAGTAGAATAAGTACTAAATAAGTGCTGGACTTGACTTAAACATAAATCTCACCTGCAACATTTACTAATTGTATGACCATGGGAACCTAACTTATCTGGATCTTTCTCTATGAGAGGGATAATAGTTATAATGTCTTCATTGCAGTAGATGAGAATCAAAAGAGATAATGAACATTTATTATGTAACTACTATGTGTCAAGAACTATGCTAGACACTGGGTCTATAAAAACAAAAATGAAAAAGTCCCTGCCTTCAAGATAGTTACATTTTATTAGAGGAGATAATGCATATGAAATGTTTTATGAACCTTAAATTGCTACATATTATCTTTATATCATGCTGTTCTAGATCCTTATTGTTTTCCTCCTCTAGCCTCTCAGTCATTCTCCCTTTTTGCTCCAAGAGTTAAATTCACTGTCTTTCTGCCCCAGTCCCTGTCCTCATACTTGGAATCTTTGCTACTCTTGTAGATATACCCTTGAATTCTTGGCTTCCCAGATTATCATCTTCCCCAATTCCCAACACAAATTCATTCTGCCCTCAGCCAACTACAGGGGTGGTCATACCTTAGACTTCAATGTTGCTTCAAACTGTACCAATTAATCTTGAACTCTGAAATTTTTCTCTTCTGATCATAAGATCTTGACTTTTCTTCTCTCTCTCTCTTCATAAACCTATTCTTTTTTTTTTTTTTTCGTTGGTCAACCAGACCTGTGATTTCATTGGTGTATAAGAAGCTTCCACTGAAGAACTTTCTCTACGAATGCAGATCACTGCTGTCTCTGCATCTTGTAGTCTTAGAAAGTTTCTTGGGTCCCAGTCAGTAGTAGCCAGCACCACATGTAGGCTTTGGATGTTCCCCCTTTTTTCTGTTCCCTTGTCTTCCTCTTGGTTCTAATTTCTGTAACTAAAATAGAGCTCAGCCTTGGATTAAGCAAAAATGAAAGAAGAAATTGCTTTTGTCATTGACAATGGCTCTGGCATGTGCAAAACTGGCTTTACTGGGGATGATGCTTCTCAGACTGTGTTCCCCTCCACTGTTAGACACCCAGGACACCAGGGTGTCATGGTGGTAATGGGGTTGAACAGTTATGTTGGTGATGAGACCCAGAGTAGGAGAGGTATCCTGACTGTGAAGTATCCTATTGAACATGGTATTGTTACCAGCTGGAATGACATGGAGAAAATCTGGCCTCTTACCTTCTACAGTGAACTTCATGTAGCCCATGAGGAATAACCTGCTCTGCTTACAGAAGCTCCTGTAAAACCCAAAACCAACAGAGGGAAGATGTCACATCATGTTTGAGACCTTCAGTACCTCAGTCACGTATGTTGCTATTCAGGCTGCGTTGTCTGTGTGTGCTTCAGATTGTATATACCATTGGTTTCATTATGAACTCTAGCAATATGTCACCCACATTATGCCCACCTGTGAGGGTTATGCCCTTTCCCATGCCATCTTTCCTCTAGACTTGGCTGACCGTAACCTGACAAATTACCTCATGAAGATACTGACAGAAAGAAGATACTGGCTTTACTGCTGCGGCGTAAAGGGAAGTTGTTCATGACATCAAAGAGAAGCTGTGCTATGTTGTCCTTGACCAGAGGTGGTGGCCCTCTCGGTCCTCAAGTACTGCCCTTTGACCGTATCCAAACTTCATAGAACAAATCCTTTTATTAAGGGGTCTGGGCTTTGAGTGTCAGAGAGCTATTTTCTTCCCTCATGAAGAGCTATCAATTTCCTTATGGTTAGGTGATCACCTTTGGCAATGAGAGGTTCAGGTATCCAAAGGCCCTCTCTCAGCCATCTTTTTTGGATATGAAATCCTGTGCTATTCATGAGACCACTTTCAATTCTGTTGTAATATATGATGTTGATAACCAAAAAGGAGATCTGTATGCCAACACAGTATTGTCTGGTAGTACTACTATGTACCCTGATACTGCTTACAGAATACAGAAGAAAATCACAGCCATGGCACTTGGCGCAATGAAAATTAAGACCATTGCTTTTCCTGGAGCAAATCCATTTTATTGTGGCTTCCCTCTCCATCTTAGAGCAGATGTAGATCAGCAAGCAGGAGTATGATGAATTTGTCCATCCATTGTCCATTGCAAAATGCTTCTAAATGGGCTGCTAGCAGATTTGTAACATTTGCTGTATGAGTATTCACAAAATATAGATTTGCCCTGGCAAATATATGCCTCAAATTCACTCCATGAAGCTGGAATAAATCTTCTTTGAAAAGAAAAAGTTATCCTTGGAGAAATTTATATATGATATTAGACAAATTTCAGTACTTTTTAGATTGTTGAACCATTACTGATTTAATCTTGTATTCAAGTTAACAGTTCCGTTGGTGTTCATTTAAGTATATCTTGTTGATATCTTTGATCTAAACCCTTATACAGGTCACTTCATGTGATAAGTAAGGCTAAGAGTTAACTTCTATAGAGAATCAACCTGATAATATGTCTATATAATATCTATATGGCTGGTTGACACTCAATAACTTTTCAGTTTAGTTCTCTAAAGCATCACGTCTGTACAGGATATCTAATGGTCACATTTCTAGCATCTAAATGAACTGACTTCCTGAGTTTTTCTTCTAAGGCTGGCAAGAAATAGTTTATTAAAGAGTATTACATCTTGCCAGCATCCTAGCAGGAATACATTGAATCCAAACCTTAGAAACCAGTTTTTTTTTCCTTAACCCACTGTTATCCCCCAAAGTCATAAGGTTAAGCTATTTAGCCTTGGAAAAAAGTTTGCATTTGCAACCTGTAAATTTGTGCATCTAGTTAATTTATGTAAGAGTTTTGTATGTTGCTTTAATGTTCTCATTCTCACAACACAATAGAAAGCCAAAATTTGTAGGTTACCTAAGCATTGTGAATTGTAATGCCCAACATGCAATTATGTAAGTAAAAATAAAAGTATTATAAGTAAACTTGAAGAAAAAAAAAGGTTTCTTGGGTCACTGAGAGGTTAAATGACTTGTGCAAGGTCACACAGCCAGGGTGCAGGTCTTGAACCCAAGTGTTGCTGCCTCTCAAGTCAACTTTCTGTCCACTACTGTACACTTTCTTCTCATATGATCCCCCTAGTCTTTCCATTTTCCTTGTTTTCTCAGACCATCAGTCCTTATCTGGATGCATTATCCACTTTTTAATCTTGGCTCTATGATTAATCAATTCTACTATGCCAGCCACCCTTGACTTCCTACTCCCCTTGTGCTTCTGTTATTCATATGCATCTTGTCCTCAGTCTTATGGTATCCTGATCATTCATTGTGTTAGCTCTTACTCCTGAGCTATTAGATGGTCCTTGAGGAAGCTGTATAACCATGGTGACTGGCTTTACCACAGATTCTTATTATATTATCTCAGCTGGACTACAAGGCAATCCTTTTATCACTGTCTCTATAGTGGCTATTTCAAACTCTCTTTCTTTTCAAGCCTTTTTTGCTGTCTCCTTGCACTGAGTAGATGATCCTTCTTCCTCCTCGTGAGAGAAAATCAAGGCCATCTGTCATGACTTACTTCATCAACTCTACTCTATGTCTTAAAACACTTCTCTTTTCTCTTTCTTCCTTTAATTCCTGAAGAAGTCTTTTGCCAAAGTTAAGTAGCCTGAATTTTTGTAACCTTGCTCCTTTGGGAATTTGCCCTATCAATCATTTTCTCATCTTCAATCTTTACCTATCTGTTGTCTCTTTCCTTACTGCTTACAACATGCTCAGGTGTCCCTCATCCTTAAAAAAAAAAACAAAAAACAAAAAAAAAACCAAGAAAAAACAAAATTTTGCTTAACCCTCCCCATCTCTTCAAACTGTTGTCTTGTGTCTCCTACCTTTCACTGCTTAATTTCTGGAAAGAGTGGTCTTTATTTGCTGCCTCTTTTTTCTTAGCACCCATTTTTTTTTCATTCATTCACTTTTTAATTTGTTGCAATCTGGCTTCTGTTGAAACCATTCAATTGAAACTGCCCTCACCAGGTGTGCAATGGCTTTTTCTTAGTTGTCATCTTCCATGACTTTATCTGCTGTTTCTCATGTGGCTGACCATCTCTTCCTCCTGGATATTTCTTTTTATTGCATTCTGTGACACTGTTTTCTCCTGGTTCTTTTACTGATCTGCCCTTTTCAACCTCTTTTGCTGAATCATCATCTATCTCCTCGTTTCTTAGTGTAAGCATACCCCAAGGTGCATTTTTGAACTCTCTTCTCATATTTCTTTATGCTCTCTTCCATGGTAATCTCATTAGCTTCTGTGAGTTCATTTGTCATTTCCAAGGAAATGATTCTCACATTCGTATATCAACCCCTAATCTTCCTTCTGGATTCCAGTCTGGAATGACCAATTTTAAACTTGTTGGCATTTTAAGCTCAATATGTCCATGATAGAGCTGATCAACTTTGTCCCTAAACCTACACGTTCAAACTTTCCTTTAATTTGTTGAAGATATTGCCCTCCTCATAGTTACTCAGATTGTTAACTTCAGAGTCATAGGATCATAGATTTAGAGCTGGAAGGAACCTTATGGGTTATCTTGACCAACCCTTTGATTTTACATATGAGGAAACTGAGGCCCAAAGAAGTTGAGTGATTTGCTTAAGGTCATATAGATTTTAAATGTCAGAATTGGGGTTTGACCCCGGGTCCCCTGAATCTATCTATTGGCTTTTTCATTGTACCACAGTGTCATTTTATACCCATTTGTTTTTCACTTCCTATATCCATTCAGTTGCCAAATCTTGCCTTCATAGCTTCTCTTTAATCTTTCCTCTTTTCTTTAGGTACACATCGTTACCCTAGTTCCTTTTTAATGTTCTTACACTTTACTCCCTGCCATGTACTCATCAGTTCAGTGATACTGCTGGCTTCCTAGCTGTTCCTCATACAAGACACTCTCACTCTTGGCTCTGGACATTTTCTCTGGCTGTCCCCTGTACCTGGAATGCTTCCCTCTCATCTCAGCCTACTGGCTTATTTCAAATCCCAAGTAAAAACCCATCTTCTATATGAAGCCTTTTCCAGCCCCTTTTAATTCTAATGCTACCCCTTTTCCAATTATTCCTTATTTTTCCTGTATATAGCTTGTTTGTACATATTTGTTTTCTTGTTATCTCTCATTAGATTGTGAGCTCCCTGAGGGCAGAGACTGTCTGTAGCCTCTTTTTGTATTTCCAGCACTTAGCTCAGTGCCTGGCACATAATAGGTGCTTAATAAATGTTTATTAACTGACTGACTCTGGTTAAGGCCTCAACAACTCTTGCCTGAACCTCTTAATTGATCTCCTTGCTTCCAGTCTACCTCTGATCCAGTTCATCTTTCACATGACTTCCCAAAGCATAGGCCTGACAGCAGATTCACCTGTTCATAGTGGCTTCCTGTCTTACCACTAGGATAAAGTACAAACTCTTTAGCTTGGCATTTATGGTGCTATGTAAACTGGTTCTAACCTGCCTTTCCATTTTTATTAGACACTATTCCACTTAACATTCTACATTCCAGCTAACCTGAAAAATTAGCTGTTCCTCCAACTCAGCATTTCATGCTTTACCACTATTTATTTTCACAAGTTGTCCTCTGTGCCATTAATGTGCTTCACTCAACCTTATTTCTGCCAATCTCTTTTCCTTTAACTCAGCTCAGGTGTAATTTCATCTGTGAAACCTTCTCTAATTCTATTCCTTACCTCCCAGTTTGTTATAGTCTTTCCTTCCCTAAGTAATCTTGTGTTTACTTTTCTATGAACAAGTATTTCCATAGCAGAAATCAAGCTCTTTGGGGGCTAGGACTTCCTCATTTTTGGCTTTTTATTCGTAGCACTTAGCAGAGTAATAGGTCCTCAGTGAATGCAGTTGAATTCAGTTGAAAGTAATTGAAGAAAAAAAATATTATCCTTTTACTTCCCTCCATGCCACTCATCACACTGACTTTTTAATAGTTATTTGTGTACGTATGTTATCTCAGTACTAGACTGAACTTTTGTAGAGGCTAGGGACTGTCTTATTTATCTTTGTATACTCCATAGTGCCTAATACAGATACTTGCACGTAGTAGCTGTTTAGTAAATGTTTATTGAATAAATTTCTTTTTTTTTCTTTTGTAAGCAATTGGGGTTAAGTGACTTGCCCAGGGTCACACAGCTAAAAAGTGTCACGTATTTGGTCTTATTTGTTCCTTCAGAATTGATTTTTAGGAAGAAAGTATAAGGTGGCTATCAATCACAGTTCCCAATTTTCTCCTTCTAAATAGAACCATTTAACTTTATATAGCATTGTGAGATATCAGTTTGGGAAAGAGGCAGCATCATGGAGGGCAAAAAAATACTGGACTTAGAGGCCAGGCTCTGAGACTATGTAACTATGGACAGGTCATTTAACGTCTCAGAACCTCAGTTTCTTCATCTGTAAAATGTGGGTAGCGAGATTGTTAAAACAAGATTGTTTTAAGAAAGAACATTAGTATAAACTCTACAGAAATGTGAACTATTATTCTTAGGAAACAGGACCTTATTTAAAATAAACTTGTGGAAAATCCTTTGCTTATGTCCTCCAATTTATACTTAATACTGCTATCAGAATAATATTTCTTATGCATAAATCTGGCCATGACACTTGTCTGTTCAAAAGACTTTAGTGGACCTCTATTGTTTATAGAGTCAAGTACAAATTTGTCTGCCTCCCAAGGCTCTCCATCGTTTCTAGCTTTATCTTATTACTCTACTATGCACTTTGCTTTTAGTCAGTCTTGATTATTCTCTGTCCCCTTGCCCCCACCTCTCATTTTTTTTTGTAATTTTGCAATGTACTTATCAATCATTCAACCAATAGTTATTAATCACCTACCATATGTCCTCAGGCACTGTCCTGGGGTGAAGACAAAATAAGTTATGAAACCAAGACAGCCTCCTTAACCTCAAGGAACTTACTTTATGTTAAAATCCTTGTATAATTTCGGCCTGCTTGTTATGAGACTTATCCGTATGTGACATACATACTTAATATTTGTGGTCCATATCTAGATGTTTTCCTTGTTAGAAGACAATGTGATTAAATGCCCAATGTTAAGGCATTCCGATGTTAGTGTAGGGCAGTGCAGTGTTCCACCTTGCTGCAAAATTCAAAGAATATACAGAAACAAGGGAAAATCTCTATGAAATGATTCATGCGAAGTAGGAAAATAACTAGGATTACTTCATACATACTACCTGCAGGCATGGATTGTGGGTCCTTCCCCCACCAATGCAGAATATATGTCTGTCACTTAGCAGACAGTCTTTGAGAGTTGCTGTGGCCAAAAATTCATCACCCTGTGGCCACCTTAGCAATGAACTTATAAACTTGGCTAGCCTGATCCTTGGGCCACAGACACACCATTCATCACCTAGGTGGAGATAGTGTGGTACAGTGCAAAGAGCAACAGATTTGTAAATGGCCTGAATTCAAATACCCTACCTCGTGGGACCTTGGACAAATCATTCTGGGTTTCATCTTTCTCATCTATAAAAAGGAGTGGGTTATTCTGTATAAGTGATGACTTTCAGAATGGGCTGCTTTGGGAAATAGAGTACTTCACTCTCATTAGAGGTCTTTAATCAAAGCTTAAGACCACTGGTCAGGTAGGTTGCAGAGGGGATTCTCTTTTAGTTATGGATTCAACTAGATGGCCTTATGGTCTCCTTTAACTCTGAGATTGTGTGGTTGTGAGATTATATTAGAAGTCTTTCCAGATTGGGAAGCCCTGTCAGAGGTTGGGTTCCTCTCTTATAGTTTTTGAGAGCTCAGGATCTTCCTGAGCTTCCACACCATACCACACCACACCATACCACAACACTTCCACACCACAGTGAGGCAATCATTGGTGCAGGATTTTAATGGAAGATGGAAAGATCTGTATAGATGCATGTGTATGGTAAAATACGCATGCATATACACATACATATACACACACACACACATATGTATATGTATGTATAAATACACACACATATGTGTGTATTTATGGATATACATGTTATATATGTATATGTATATGCATATTATATATTATGTATTCACAAATACATAAATATGTGATCAGAAAAGGTTATCTGTAGTGTTTTTTTTCATTGCTATGTTCCTACTGACATTCACATACTTAAGTTGATTAACCTCTTGCTTCAAGGAAATGTAATTTCATCAGTCTGGTCTCTCCTTGCATCAACACAGATTACAACTTAGTAGGAGGCTGTATGGAATAGTGGATAAAAGTTGAACTTCAAGTCAAGAGCACCTGAACTCAAATCTTTCCTCCGACACCTACTAGCCATGAAAATTTGGCGAGTCATTTAACTTCTTTGAGCCTTAGTTTCCTTATCTATAAAATGGGAATAATAATACCTATAGCAGCCATCTCAAAAAATTGTTATAAATGAAGCTCAAATCAGATAATATATGCAAAGAGCTTCGCAACCTTTAAAACACAACATAAATGTCAGTCATTATTATTCCGATAATGACTAGGCATGTGATTTCATTGGTACTGGGAACTCCCTGGTAAAGAGGCTCCTTCAACCAATTCAGGTTGGCGCCTTCTCTAGAGTCTTCCAGTTTCCCAGAATCCCACAGACAGGATGTGTCAGAGGCTGGAGATTTTCCTGGCTCCAAGGCCAGTTTTCTATCTACTGTGCAATATTTTCTTGCTTTTTAGATGACTTTTATGAGTTGCTATAACCAAAACAAATTACTTACTTGGTGGCTTTCTAGTGATAATACTGTCAGATCATTGTTATGCTAATCCTTAGACACACAGGGCAGCTAGGTGGTACAGTGGATAGAGTGCCGGACTTCGAGTCAGGAAGACTTGAGTTTAAATTCAGCTTCAGACACTAGCTTTGTGACCCTGGGCAAATAAATTAACCTCATTTGCCACAGTTTCTTCATCTGTAAAATGAACTAGAGAAGAAAATGCAAGTCACGCCAGTATCTTTGCTAAGAAAACCCCTAATGGGTTCATGAAGAATAGAACTTGGTGAAAAGACTGAGCTATAGCTCAGTAGGTACACACTTGATTCCCAGGCCAGCATGCAAAGCCTTTCCAGTTTGAGATGATGTGCCTGAACTTTTGCTTTATTGGCATAGCCCTCAAGAGTCCAGGGTTACTCCCACTCCATGAGGACCCTAATGCACTGAAGCTCCTATCATGTATTATAGCTTGTCTGTTGGTATTTTATCTCCATATTAGGCTGTGATTCTGGGCAAGTCACTTAACCTCTCAGTGCTCTGGGCAACTTTCGAAGATTATTAATTGCAGAGAAGGTATCTTTTTTTTTTTTTTTTTTGGCTAGGCAATGGGGTTAAGTGATTTGCTCAGGGTCACACAGCTAGTAAGTGTTATGTGTCTGAGGCTGGATTTGAACTCAGATCCTCCTGAATCCAGGGCCAGTCCTCTATCCACTGTGCCACCTAGCTGCCCCGAGAAGGTATCTTCTTGCGTTGGTGGAGGGAGCTTTCTCTTGGAGGAGTGGGGAGTTCACTAATACAGGTGAAATTATAGGTCCAGTCCCTATCCTAGCTCCTACCCCTATCTTTATTAGATAGTATGCTTCATGAGGGCAGGAACAAATCTTATTGTTTCTGTCTTCACAGTTTCTTTCTTTTTTGTCCACTTTACTCCACCACCACTCTAGTTCAGGCCCTCATCACCTCTTGCTTGAACTGTTGTGATAACCTTCTAATCATTCTCCCTGCCACTTCTCTCTCCACTCCAATCCATTCTCCACTTGGCTGCCAAAGTGATTTTCCTAAGTCCTAATAGGTCTAGCCATGTCACCTGTCTATTCAATAATCTCCACCAGATGGCTATTATCTTCAGACTCAAACATCCTGGAGAACATTAGGCATTTAAAGCTCCTTATAAACTGAACCCTTCCTATCTTTTCCAGTATTTTAACAATTAACTCCCTTCTGTTTACTCCATAATCTACCCACATTGGCCTTCTTGCTTTTCCTTGCATGTAACAGTCCATCTATAGTCTCCTTGAATTCAGTAGCTATTTTTGCCTTACTTTATGTCCTCAGCACTTAACACAGTGCTTGGAACATAATAGGTGTTTAATAAATGCTTTTTGACTGACTGATCTAGCACAGTGCTCTGCACACAGGTGTTTAATATGTATTTATTGGATGAATGAATGTTTTATAAATTGGGATTTTTCTGTAGATCAGATTGTCTAAAAATAAGGAATACATGCACTTTAATAATGACATTTTCCTATTAAAGATTAAAAATCAAGGATATTTGAATCCATTTTACATGTTTATGTTGTCAAATATGAGTGTAAAAATCAATACTTCAATGACAGCTTACATATCAACTTATTTTTGTTTGTAGAATATAAAGCAATTGGCAAAATAGGAGAAGGAACATTTTCTGAAGTTATAAAGATGCAGAACCTAAAAGATGGAAGTTATTATGCATGTAAACAGATGAAACAGCATTTCGAAAGGTAAGCAAAAATCAGAAAGTTCAAATAAACAACTACAAAATAATGTGCTATGTCATTTTTTGGGAAAACAAACATTTGTATATGGCAATATGTAACCTGATTCTTCAGGCGATGTAGAGTATGGGCTAATTTTTTGTGATTTATTAGATGTCATCCAGTTGGAGTACAACTCTAATTAAAGATGATAGACTCCTTAGAACACAAGGTATTCCTCAGTTACTTAATAGATATCTTCCTGAAAAGCTATGTATAAATTGTGTATTTGCAAATCACATCCTATCTGAAATTCTTTAGGGATGTTTCCAGTTGAAAAGAGAACTATTGTGAGCTCTTTCATAATTTGGAGAAACACATCAGGAATGGGGAACTCCTTGTTTGTGGGCCAGATCTAGGCCATGTCTTTCTGTTGATTCGTTTATAGTCATATAAATTATGACTATACTCAAGGAGTAAAATTTCCACTATTATATTCCATCAAGTATTGCCATTATACCCCAATTAGATTAAAACGCTGGTTTTGATTAGGAGAGAAAAAAATGGCTTTTGGAAGAAATAAAACTTGTTTCATCGAAACTTTTAAACATTTGTGAGATGAGACAATATTAATTTCTCAACAAAGATAAGGAAACATTGATGCCTTTTTAATATTAAAGGAACTTTTAGGTCTAGATAGTAAATTGAATGTCCCTCTAAGGATCTAAAATTAATTTCTAAAACCTAAGTCATGTCTTTGTATTCTGGGTAAACAAAGTTTCAAAAGTTGGTGGGATATTAAACTTTAAAGCTTGAACATAAAAAGAGAAACACAGTTTCTTAGTTCATAAGGAACATACTGGATGGGTAAGGGGACATTTCAAAGCATAGTAATAACTGTCCATATTCCAAATAAAATGCCAGAAGTTTACCTAACATTAATAAATGTCCGTGCTTAGCATTTTTCTGTGATTTTCCTCCTTGTCTCCCTTGATGTATCTTGTTTTCTTCTCTGTATGTCTATCTGTCTTTGAAACTCTTTCCTGTAGTCTTCCCTTAACTGATCATGAGACAGATCTAAAGTACAGTAATGCTTTCTAGTTAGCAAGAGGTCAGACTCTTTGAAACTTCCAGGGCACAGCACCACAGGGCACAGTAAGCAAAAAGAAAGAGAAAAGAAAAAGAAAAAAAATACTCCAAGAAACAGTTGTCAAAAAAAATCTACGTATCTTGCGCTTAGGAGAGGCCCAAAGTCAGCCACCCTGAGACTCTTACTCTATTATTGATTTAGACCTGTATGTGAAATAAGGGTGCAGGATGAAAATAGGGAGATACAGATTGTAGCAAATAGTGACATCAGTAGACAGAACAATAGAAAACAGACATAAGGACTAAAAAAACACATCACTCTGACCATTTCATAGGCTCTAAATAGCCTTATATATCTCAATTTACCTTCTAGGAATTACAGCATAGTTCAGTGATTGATATTCACAATAATGAATCATCAAGAAGAGAGTGCTTTATTTATAGTAATTTAGGCAAGCGTGCAACACATTTTAGAAAGACTTCTACCAAAATACTCAAATAATTATGTGAACTCATTGATTTCCATATTCAGTCCAATGATTCAGATTGTAACCCTTTCTTGCTGCTTGCCCAGCTTGTGTGACTCATCTGTGTACTCCCATAGCTTCACCCTAGGGTGTCTGTTCAGCATGCTAGAGGCCTTCCTCGTTTTCAACCCCATGAAACTTTTTTTTTTTTGGTTGGGCAGTGGGGTTAAGTGACTTGCCCAGGGTCACATACCTAGTAAGTGTTATGTGTCTGAGGTCGAATTTGAACTCAGGTCCTCCTGAATCCAGGGCCGGTGCTCTATCCACTGCACCACCTAGCTGCCTCCCCGCCCCCCCCCACCTTCCCCCCCCATGAAACATTTGCCAAAAATGGTTGACAATTTTTTTTAAAGTTCTAATGCTTAAGGTGTTAAGCCTCATTTATTTAGAAAATTTGCTTATAAGGAAAGCCTTCTTTCCTGATGATGCTATGTGAATGATATGTTATGTAAATGTATTTTAAAAAGTTATTAACTAGTCTTTCATGTTTTTCTTAATTTAAAAAGCTAATGAATTTTACATTTTATTTTATTTCTCTGTTAAAAAGACATAAAAACAAAGGTCCAAATTGATTTTTATTTGTGTTTGTGGTTTTTAAATGATTTTTTTCTCCTCTGGGTTATTGATCTTTATAGAAGAAAAGTTCATTAGTTTCTTTTATTTTTTTAAATCAGAGTTTTCATATGTTGGAGTTTTTAAAAGTGTGCTCCATTTGAACTTCTTTGTTTTTTTCCCCACACAGTTATTGGTAGAGCCTGTGCTGAATTTTGACAAAGATTTTATATGTCTTCAGAAAAAAAATAGTGATTAGCTAGCCTGGCAATCTTTCGGTACAAGAAGAAATAGCTTTTGGGGCTCCAGGTGTCAATTCTATTATCCTGATCAAAACAATGAAAGGAATGGAATTACACATTTTACTTTTAGACTTATTCCATTGATTTAATCATTGGCACATTGTTATTTTATTTATAACAATAACTGTAAACTGTTTTCACTTGCTGGGAAAGAGAAATGCTCCCTCTCAAGGGAGGAGATCTTGAAGAAGCTGTTAAATATTTTTTTGAGTATTAATGACACTGGACAATAAGTAGTTTAATTCTGTTTTAAAGAGTTCAAGTCATTTTGCCCAATATATGTGTGTGTATATATATGCATATATGTATATATGTGTGTGTATGTATGTATATGTGTGTGTGTGTTTATAATGGGTTATTTACTCCTCAAGACTTTTAAAAGTCTCTGATTTTATCAGGGTCTTTCTCCATTGATGTCCGTTTCAACCCTCTTCATATGTCTCTAGACAATTTTTCTGAGTTGCTATGCCCAAATTAATTCATCACCAGGTGGTGAATCCTGCAGTGAAGCCTCTGTGCACTTAGCTGGGCTTCTTTCTGGACAACAGAAACAAACAGTCATTGCTGAGACTTGCTTAGAACCTTTCCAGATTTTGAAGACCTGCCAGAGTTCTTTGCTGGCATAACCATTAGGTACCTCCAAGGCATGTTGAGACATACGAATAGGATTTTAGTAGAACATTTAAAAATATTTCTATGAGGTAATATTAGGTACCTTTGTTTCCTTTTATAAACATTTTATTACATTTAAAGTTTTATGAATATTCCTTGTGGTGTTGTAAAAAAGAGCACTGGGCAGGAAATTGGAGGACTTAGGTTTTTTATTCTGATTCTGCTACTTATTCCTTATGTGACCTTGGGGAAACCTTCTCTAGACCTTGGTTTCCAATCTGGGAATTGGACTAGATCATTTCCAAGATCCCATGCAGTTCGAAACCCTATCTTTTGCCCAGTAACTTTTTGTGAATTGGGTCATTGTCGTCACACTTGATTAACAAATGAAAATGAAACTTTGGAAAGATAGGTCCTATGGAGCTCCTAGCCTCCAGTTTTGTGCTGCTTCTGCTGTCACACTTTCCTTTTTTGCTGTTGATATTGTTGGTTGGTTTTAAATGGATTTCTTGATCATTGCCAATCTAGGAAGCATTAAAATCCACACAATTCAGTGTAGGTGTAGATCAGACTAGATTATAGAATTATTCTATTTGGGAAATTGTGGATTAGTCCTTTGTCTTTTGGAAGCTAATCTCACTGTAGAAGTTTATTCAGAGGGTTAATTTGAGATGGCAAAGTTGGTCACACTTACCTCGGGTCTTATAACCTCCTTTTGGTATCTATTTTGGTGTTTTGTCATAACTTCTTTGCACTTCTCCAGAGTGAGATGTCAGTAAAAGATCATATTTGGTGAGACGACTCTTTTACCAAAAGAGTACTCTAAAGTCTCTATAATAATAATAATGTTGCTCAGAGAATAGCAAGTCTTTTGTCCTATGTCCTAAAATTTGAAATGTGGTTCCCATAAGGTCCCAAACAATAAGACTGTTGAAAATTGTCCGCATTGACCTCTGCTTTGGCTATTTTCCCTTTAGATGATAGTTAGGTATGAGGGTGCATAGTGGGGTAGGTAAAGCATTGTGCAGAAAGGTTTTGGTGTAGCAGTGACATTTTCTTAAGTCACATTAACACTTTGTGGTCCTCAAATACCCTTTGAAAAAATAAAAAGTGGAGCTTATTAGGTTATAAATAAGATCAAAGGCAAAATAAATGAGTCATACTGGAAGTTCTCTGACTTTTAGCAGCACATGTGCTTGCCTTAGAGGAGAATTCTTATTTATGTGGTTAGGAGAGGAAGGATGCAGGAGGATATTCAAATAAACCTCCTGAAAAGTAACTGCTTAAGAATGAAACCCTAATAACTTGAAAGTGCTCTTTGTGTAGAACGATCCTTGAACTTTAACTTCATATGTAATCCAATGTACATAATGTCTGTGGTCCTCAAAATCTGTATAACAATAGAATTATATTTTTGTAAATGCTAGTTCACTTATTTAAAGGCATATATAAGAAATCATTTTAAAGGGAATAATTCTTTTGTAAAGCAGGTAATTTTTTATTTGAAATTTGGATTTCCATATATTAGGTTTAATGTAGAAATAATGTAATATAGAAAGATTTAAATGAAATTTAGCAGAGGACTTTCCTTTCATATTTACTGGATTGGGCAAGTAAATTTACTTTCTACAAGATTGATGTGGATTTTGAATTTACTCTTGATCCGCCAAATACTTTTTTAAAGTAGTAGCTACTTTCTTTTTGAATTTTCAAACCTGATACTATTTTCCTTCTCCTAAAGAATAGTATTCATTACACATTTAAGTTATACATAAGATACTAAATGCTGGGGGAGAGACAATTATTTAGCTATATTATAATCCTTGCTATCAAGTGGAACTTACAGGATCTAGAACTGGAATGGGCTGTAGAATTCTTATGGAATTTGTAAACAAGGAGGGAGATAAAACACATAAACAAATAACTAACATGGAAAATGATATGTACCTAAGAGAAGTGTGTGAACTGAGGAGAGCCACTGATAGGGTTGATCATACTTGAGTTTTCTTTTAACTTCTTTTCTTTTCAGATTTTCAAATTCAACTATCCTTTGTTTTTACATTATCTTTTTTTCTGAATCTACTCCCTCTCCCCTACTCAGTGAGCCATCCCTTGTAACAAAGAATAAAAAAGAAAAAAATAGTATACCTTAGATTTTACTATCACCTATAACTGTGCTACCTCTGTATTTTGAACTCTTAAATTCCCATGATGTACATAACCTTCTGCCTTCTATATCTTCCTTTACCTCCTTCATCCTAAACTTGGTCATTCTCACCATGACCCCCATTCTCTTCTTTCTTCTCCCAGTTTATCAATCCTTCCATGACCTCACTTTCTTTTATTTCACAGTCTTCTTTTCACCCGTATAACTGACCAATTCAACTGCACACTATACTTGATTCTTGGTCATGTTGTGGATTAAAACCATACCGTTTGCTTTCTTTATTCCCACTGTCATGCTGCTGAATCTTTTTTTCTTTCTTTTTTTTTTTTTGGTGAGGCAATGGGGATTAAGTGACTTGCCCACAGTCACACAGCTAGTGAGTGTTATGTGTCATGCTGCTGAATCTTAAATGAAAGAATGAAAAAAAAAGTATTTTTAAACATTGTATGTAAAGCACTGTACTAAATGCTGGAGATACAAATAGAACTAGGCATTTTAGTGTTGTCAAGGAGTTCACATTTTAATGGGTGAGAGAATGCATGTAAGATGTTTTGGCTATAACTCAGATGGAGTGGCCCTATGGGCCTTCAGGGTAAAGTGGCAAAGCATTTGGTAATGTTTCTTCTTTAATGTCATTTCTATTGATAAAACCACATCAAGAGATATTGGAGAAGGGAAGGATTGTTACAAAACTGGAAGGATGAGGCAAGGTTTTATAGAGGAGATGGCGCCTGAGCTGAGTCTTAAAAGGATTGGTAGGGTTTGAGCAGGAAGAGATGATTGTGGAGGTGGAAAGGATGGGCATTCCAGGCATATAGGGAAGTTTTATGCAAAGGTGGGGCTTGGCTGTTGGCACTTGCCTATACCACCACATCAAGACCATTTTTCACGATGCATTACCTACTCCATTATGTGCCATTGTACCTTGCTATCATTTCTCAGACAGTATTGCCAGCAGAAGCCAAGATCAATGTATGCACTTTCCAACAGCCTTGTTTGGAAACCTAGTGGAGCCCAAAGAACTGAGCTGAGGAATTCTTCCATGTGCTAAATAATTCCTAAATGAACCTAATTACTAGTAATTGAGGGATGAGACTATGGAGTGTGGTACAGTAGAAAAAGAACTGGCTCTGGAGTTAGAGGCTTGGGTTCAAATTCCGCCTTTGATACTTACTACATATGTAACTTTAAATAAGTCACTGAACAACTCCCTGGACCTCAGTTTCCTTGTGTGTAAAATGAAGAGGTTAGACTAATTGGCCTCTTAGGTTCCTTTTTTCTCTAGATTGAGAAGAAAGAAGGGGAAACTAGGGGAGAGACAGATTAAGGGAGGGATTAGTTTTATGCAAAACAAACTATAGTTTGGATAACTAAGGAAATGCAAAAGTATTTATAACTCCTTTTAAGTTAACAAGGTATAGGAATCTGAAAGTGTCCATTGATTAGGGTATAACTGAATGAGTTAAGGCATATAAATATGATGGAATACTATTGTGTTGTAGGAAATTACAAAGGGGAGGGCTCCTAAGAAACCAGGGAAGACTTAAATGAACTGATGCTGAATAAAGTGAATGAACCAAAACCATTTCTACAATAATGACAATATTATAAAGACAAACAACTTTCAAAGATTTAGAAATTCTGATCAGCATAATAACAAATCACAATTCCAGAAGTTATATACTATCTACCTCCTGACGCAGAGGTGAAAGATTCAGGGTGTAAAATAAGATGTATCTTGATATCTAAATATGTCTAATATAATATATATGTGTTTATATATATATAGTTATATATGGATATTTGTGAATGTTCATATATATAGTTTTGCTTGCCTCTGTGTTTGTAACAGAGTTTTTGTTTTTCTTATGTTCTCAATTTGGGGGGGAGAGGTAGAGAAGATGGATTTTACTGATTGAAAAAAAATAAAATTAAAAAAAAGAAAGAAAGAAAAAAAATTTAATTTAAAAAAGGAATCAATGAAAATAAATGTGAAGGAAGATGGTTTAGTAGTAACAAATCTCAGACTGTATTACAAATCAATAACCATGAAAACTATCTGGTACAGGCTAAGAAATAGAGTGGTAGATCAATGGAATAGATTAAATACAAAATACACAGTAGGAAATGACAATAGTAATCTTGTATTTGATAAACACAAAGATTCAAGCTTTTGGGACAAAAACTCACTATTTGATGAAAACTGCTGGTAAAACTAGAAAGCAATTTGGTAGAAACTAGGTATAGACCAATACCATACACTATATACCATGATAAAGTCAAAATGGGTACATGATTTAGACATCAAGGGCGATACCATAAGCAAATTAGGGGAATATGGAATAGTTTACCTGTCAGATCTATGGATAAGGGAAGAGTTTATGACCAAAGAAGAGATAAAGAACATTACAGGATATAAAATAGATAATTTTGATTACATTAAATGAAAAAAGATTTTGCATAAACAAAACCAATGCAGCCAAGATTAGAAGGAAAGCAAAAAACTGGGGAAAAAATTTATAGCAAATATCTCTGTTAAAGACCTTATCTCTCAAATATATAGAGAACTGAATCAAATTTGTAAGAATACAAATCATTTCCCAATTGATAAATAGTCAAAGGATATAAATAGGCAGTTTTCAGGTGATGAAATCAAAGCTATCTGTAATCATATGAAAAATGCTCTAAATCACTATTGATTAAATTAATGCAAATTAAAAGAAACTCTGAAGTACCACCTCAAACCTATCAAATTGGCGAATATGACAGAAAAGGAAAATGGCTAGTGTTGGAAGGAATAGGGGAAAATTGGGACACTAATGCACTGTTGGTGGCATTGTAAACTGATCTAACCCTTCTGGAGAACAATTTGGAACTATGTCCGAAGAGCTGTAAAACTGCATATACTTTGACCCAGAAATCCCACTACTGAGTCTGTATCCCAAAGAGATTTAATTAAAAAAAAAAAAAAAGGAAAGGACCTATATGTGCAAAAACATTTATGATAGCTCTTTTTGTGATGGCAAAGAATTGGAAATTGAGGAGAAGCCCATCAATTGGAGGATGGCTGAACAAGTTTTGGTATATAATTGTCATGGAATACTATTTTGCTATAAAAATGATAAACTAGATGCTCTCAGAAAAACCTGGAAAGATTTACGTGAACTGATACAAAGTGAAGTAAGCAGAACCAGGAAAACATCATACACTGTAACAGCAATATTGCATGATGATCAACTGTGAATGACTTAGCTATTCTCAGCAATATAGTGATCTAAGACAATTCCAAAGGACTTATGATGAAAAATACTATCCACCCCTAGAGAAAGAACTGATGGCATCTGAATGCAGATTGAAGCATACTTTTTTACTTTCTTTATTTTTCTTGGTTTATTTTATTTTTTTGGTCTGTGTTTTCTTTTGCAGTATGACTGATATGGAAACATGTTTTGCATGACTGCACATGTATAACCCTATATCAGATTGCTTGCTGTCTCAGGGAGGGCAGAGGGGAGGGAGGGAGAGAATTTGGAGCTCAAAATTTAAAAAAAAGAATGTTAAATTTTACATGTAATTGGAAAATGTATTTTAAAAAAGATTTCTTGTAATATATCTAGGTTTTTTTTCTGGTTGTGGTAATCAAGCAGTCTAATGAATATTAATTTTTATTCTTGATCTGTTTTCCAGGTTAATTTTTTTTTACTCTGAAATACCTTGCATTTTTTTTTCAGTCTCGTGGAGTTATTGACTTCTATTTGGTCCATTCTAATTTTCAGGGATTTGTTGTTTGGGCAAAGTTTTGTACTACTTTTGCCAAACTGTTAATTTTTTTTCCAATTCTTCCTTACCTCTGATTTCTTTTTTAGTTTTTCCCCCCTCTCTGGTGCTCTGACATTTTTAATAAAAAATGTTCTAAACTCTTAAAAAAGAACCCAAATCTCTTTGTCTCTTCCCAGAATTCTAATTGAATTTGTCCAAGCTGTGTTTTCCTTTGAGCCTTAGCATGTAGATGTTTTAAAGTTATTCTCTTCTGGGTTTGTATCTTAAGTGTCCCTGTTATCATAATAGTTTTTTATGGTGGGATTCCTTTTTGGTTTACTCATTCTTCCAGTTTACTTCATGACTTCAGACTCTTTGTTATGGCTGGACTCTGTTTGTGGATAGTCTTGTTGCCCTGGTTCTTGGTGTATTGACTGTTGTACTGTGCCAAGCTGTCAGGGCCAGCTTAAGCTGGAGACCTGCAAGCTATCAGTGCTTTTAGAGTCGTCAAGGCGAAATGTGATAGTTGCTTCCCTGGTCTGAGATCTGCAAGTTTCTGACCTGGATTTGGTTCTGAGCAACAGTAGACTATTGTTAAACTCATCCACAATTAGCTAGTTGGGCTTTTTGTCTGGAATTCCCACTCTGGTTATTTTTCTGCAGGCCTCAGACTTGGATAGAAGTTGGAACTGAGAGCCTGCTCTGCTCCTGGGCAGGGTGGGGGGTGGTAGTGTATAAGCCATACCTGTTTGCTTCTGAACTTGCTCCTCTCTTGGTACACAGGCCAAGGCACAAGACTACTCACTCAGCCTGGAATGCCACTCCCAGGGTGCAGGTCCCCTTCTCAGTCTACCTTGGATCTATTACCCAGAATTGGGTATTGATCTACAAAGCTACAGGTTGGCATTTGTTTCTAAATCCTGCTTGAGGTCATGGCACCCCAGTAGGGCTATTGGGCCTTGTCATACCCTAGTACTCAGCATCTTCCTGTGCTAAAGTACTCTATGTGACTTGCTTCTGTCCAGATTCCATCCTTAGTGTCCAGAAACTTCTTTGTCTCCCTGTGCTCACCTGGGCTAGAAAAGAGACTCACTGTGACTTTTTCTTGGATTTACTGATCAGGTTTCAGTCTGGTGCATTTTTTTAGATCTATTTGCAGGAGTTTTGGTGGAGAGCTCATTGTACTTCTTCCCAACCCTCAACATATTTTCTGATGTTGAATCATTTGATGGTGCCAAGGATCTTGGTGGTAAGAACTTTCTTTTCTGGTTCTTCAATAGCTATTGCTGAGAAGTTGGGAGCTTAAGCATATGCAGAGGAAATTGCCAGGGAACATCTCCATAGGGGGTTATTTCCCTGTGGTTTGACATCCAGGCTAAAAGCAGGGCTGGTAATCTGAGAGAAGGTTGGGGTGGTAGTGCTGCTATTCGTAAGGTTCTTATGTTTACCTGCTAGTAAGTGGCGGCTGCTGTTAGTGGTAGTGGGAATGGTGAGCCTCTTTTCCAAAGAATGCTCTTCTCAATGTTGGCCATAAAGCAGAAGCCTAGCTGGAAGCCCAGTTGGTGGTCTTGGGGGCTCCTGGGCCATCTCCACCAGAGTTACTGAGTTGTTTTGACCCACTTGACCATGATACCACTTGTTTCTCTCTCAACGTGGCTTGTTGCCTAAGGTAGGCTTATTTACCGGTCTTGTTAGTGGCATTAGGTCAACATTTGATGTTGATGGTCACAGGTATGGCAGGTCCCTTCTCCGCAAGGGTTCCTCTTCCAGAAACGATGGCTCCATAGCAATCCTGATCTCAGACAAAGCAAAAACAAAAATAGATCTTATCAAAAGAGATGAAGAAGGAAACTACATCCTGCTAAAAGGCACCATAGACAATGAAGTAATATCATTACTAAACATATGTGCACCAAATGGTATAGCATCCACATTCTTAGAGAAGTGCAGGGAGTTATTGGAAGAAATAGACAGCAAAACTATACTAGTTGGGGACCTCAACCTCCCTCTCTCTGAACTAGATAAGTCTAACCACAAAATAAACAAGAAAGAAGTTAAGGAGGTAAATAGAATATTAGAAAAGTTAGGTATGATAGACCTCTGGAGGGGATAGAAAGGAATATACTTTTTTCTTGGCAGTACATGGCACATACACAAAAATTGCTCCTTGGTGCAGTGCTCCTCATTTGACTGCCATCAGTGCCAGTGGGAGCTCCATAACGCTCAAACTTTTAAGGTCATCATTTGGTCAGTGGTGGAGGGAGGGATAGTAGGGGAGAGAAAATAAAATTGAAATTAAGAAAACTATTGAACTAGTAAATAAAACTAAGAGCTGGTTTTATGAAAAAAAAAAACCAATTAGATAGATAAACCTTTGGTTAATTTAATTTAAAAAAAGAAAGAAGAAAACCAAATTACCAGAAATGATGGCTTCAAAGCCTTGGTTGGAAGCAGGGCCAATGCTCTGGTGGGCACTGCTATTCCTAGGCCTCTTGGGTTAATCTGCAGGAAACAGTATGTTTCTACTAAACATTTATATTATTGTAGTGAAACTCTAGACTTATACTCTATATGTACTGCTAGCAGATTGGGTCTTTGGAGTTTGGCTGTCTGCATGTCTCCATTAGGGCTCTAGGGTTACCCCTGAATGGTGTTGAGGTTCTTTCTAATGCTTTTGGCTCATTCCCCCAATTCAGTATTCCTCTCAATATTAGTGACCAGTAGTTAGTATCCCCTTATCATCTAATTAGTTAATATAACTTACTTTTACAAATGGATATTTACTGAAAAGAAATAGTAATAACAACAAAATCTCTCTTCCCCCCAAGCCAGGGCATCTCCTCTCTATCACCTTAGCCCCTGGGCAAAGGGGCTCAAATGTGAAGTAACTGCTATAAACATTTCATCTTGTCAGGGTCACTTTCAGATGTGGCAAAGCCATTGGACCAATTCTTCTCTTGCTGCAGGACACCATGTGGTGACTCCTGGGCTGGGTCTCCACAGTTTGCTCCTTGGTGTAGTGCTCCTCATTTAACTACCATCAGTGCCAGTGGGAGCTCCATGATGCTCAAATTTTTAAGGTCATCATTTGGTCAGTGGTGGAGAAGAGGGTTAGTAGGGGAGAGAAAACTTAATCCTCCTCTCTGCCCCACCCCCTGCCAAGGGCAGTTCCTTCCCAGTAGTCCTTCATCACTGGCCCTGACCGCACTACTACTGAAATCTGTGATTATGAACTGACTCCCTGGGTTCCATAGGCCCTGAGCTGTGTCAGCCAAATACAAGATATTTCCTGTATGGCATCATCTACTTTCATCCGGTGACCCAAAGTCCCACTGATCTTTTCAAATTGAAAAAAGATTGAAAATGGAAAAATTTGAGATTGAAATTCAAATCAAAAATTGAAATTCATATTAATTGAAAAAAACTTATCCGCACCTAATTTACTTTTGGTTGACTCAGTGAAGATGTCTGGGCCTTCTGCTGATTAAATTGATCTGAGGTAGACACTCTTATACTTTCTAATCTAAAGATTATTCTGCTTGGAAAAGAAAAGCAAAACTGGAGTTGAACAGTTCAGTTTATTCACTATTATATATCATCACATATTAACATTAAATCCTTGGAGGTTGTTTTTCTCTGCTAAATATTAGGCTATGGGATCATACTCATTCTTTTCTAAAATCTTTTAAAATCTAGAGTACATATCAGATTATTCCTGATGTTCCTCTCCTCCCATTCTCTATCATAGATTTCATGATAGTGTGGTCATTTGTTCTTTAAGTTCCTATCATTTCTTCTTCAACAACCAATTCCTATTTTGTGAAATAGGATCAGATTTAGAAGTAGAAGGGATTTTAGAGGTCAGTTAGTTCAGCTTCTTATTTTGGAGATAAAGAGACTAAGGCCCAAAGAGGTTGATTGACTTGTCCAACGTCACACATGGCAAAATCAATATTTGAACCCAGATCCCCAGACTCTAATCACATCATTCTTTCTACTGTTGGGATGTTGTAGGAGGTATTTTTTTTTTCTGGTAGGGATTGAGTTAGATTAGTTTTGAAATCCTATGATTATTCCATCAACACAGATTGTAACTCCTATAATAATTTAGTAGATGTTCTTTGGGAGTTTCTGTGGCCAAAAAATTCATCACTCTGTGGTGAGAACCAAACAGCTAGTTTGGTCCTCAGACAGCAGGTGTACTGCCCATTGTTGAGGCCATGTTCAATCCTGTCTTTCCAGCTTGGTTTGCTTTGCTTTATCTGGCAGAGCTTTTGAGAAGCCAGGCCATGTTTTCACTAGGATTTTAGCTGAAGGAGAATATTGGTGAAAAAAAGAAGATGGACTTTTGTGCCAAGGAGTAAATTACCTTGTATTTATTTTTGTATACACTTAGGTGTATTACATGTTGTTTCTTCCAAAAATAATGTAAGCTCCTTGAAGACAGGGATTATTTTATGTTTTTTTATATGTGCTCCCAGTGCACACCACAGTGTCTGACACCTAGTAGGCACTTAATAAATGCTTGTCTTAATCTAATTTATTAATTTATTTTACCTCTTCTTTTGCCCCTTTTCTTTCCCTGCTCAGTTAAGCAAGTGGTTCAAAAATCTTCTCTCCCTACTTCTCCATCAGCCTCTTAAGTAGGTTTCTTTTGCTGTCTTCTTTTTCAAGAAGCGTTTCTTTGATTTGTCCTCATTATTTCTCTTCACTTCCAGTTTATTCTGAATTACTTTCTGATTCATGGCCTGAACCATTATTTGTTCCTTCTTTATTTTCTGTTTTTGTAATGAGATTAAAACTTCTTAAGTACAAAATATGAGGAATAGGCTTAGCTCAAAAGAAAGAATTCTCACTGCAGAATTAAAAAAAAACACAAACAGCGGAGTAGGAAAAATTAAATATATGATATGAGATCTTTTCAAAGAATCAAAGTTCTGAGACAGAAAATAGCAGATATAAAAGTACTGAAATGGAGGAAAATGACAGAAGAGAAGTAAAAGGCAGCAATATTAAAAAAAGTCAGTGTGTGGGGTACAGAGACCCTTACCAATAAATCGGAAACTCAGAGATATTAACAAAAAGAAAGTTTTCTTTATTAACTTTCTTGAGAAAGGGCACCCTCCCTCTGCCTAAGACGGGTGTGCTCAGCAAAGACAGATTATATAGCCTCCTAACCACAACTCCTCCTCCCTAACCCCCTTTTCTCAGTTCATTGGTGCAAGCCTTGAGGGCACAGTCTATTTTCTGCCGGTCTACCCCAGCAACAGAGAACAAACAAAACCAAAAAACAGTTGCCTAGAGACAAGGGGAAAAAAAAACCAGGAAACAGTTTTGGGGGGGGGGTTATTCCTCCTTGCTATGTGCTTAAAAACAAGTTTGGGAAGGGGGAGGGGTCTGATAAAGTACAGGATGTGTTGAAAAGAATGTCTCTTTACAAGGTCAAACGATTAACTCTTTGAGGAGGCTTCACTCCTGAGATCCTCAGAGCTCATCTCTCACATCAGGGATGATTAGGTAAAATCTACAATGGCAATAACAGAGATGGGATAGAAGAGGTCGATCAAACTTGGTATTTCTGAGACTTTCTTCTCATGAGGGACATAAAGAGAATAAAGAAACAAGTAGCCCATGGATCAGAATACAAAATTTAAAAATAGATTGGAAGAGAAGAGAAATATCAAGGAGGATAAAGAAAAACTTTTTAGAAAATTGAATAGCAAAATAGAGTACTTAACTAAAGGTTTGGAGGGAAGGCAAAGAGGAAGGACTTCGAATCATTTTTTTAACTGGGCAAAGAAGAAGAGTCAAAAAGAGAGGGGAAAATTGATTTTATTTATCCTTCAGTAAACATTTTTTAAGCATCTCCTATGTACCAAGCACTCTGTTAGCTGTTAGGGATACAAAGATGTAAATGAAACAGTCTTTTCCCTTGAAGTTCTTACAATCTGGAGGAGACAACATCTATTACAGGATAGTTTTTGTGAGGAAGGTGCTTGTAGCTGGGTAACTAAAGAAAGGATTCATGTAGAAAATCTTACTTGATCTGAGAGTGGAAGTGATACAAAGGATTCTAAGTGGCAAAGGTGAGAAAGAAATGCATTCTGGTTAGTGAAAAGGCATGGAGATGAGAGAGAGAGTATTGTGAAGAACAAAAAGAAGGCCAACTTGGGGGGGATTGTAGCATACATGAAGGGGAGTAATATGTAATAAGACCTGACAGTATGTTGGGGCTAGTTTGTGAGGGGTTTTAAATGTCAAACTGAGTTTATATTTGATTTTAGGAGTACTAGGGAGTCATTTGAGCTATCTGAGAGCATGATCAGATCTGTGCTTTAAGAATATCACGTTTGTAGCTGAGTAAAAGCTGATGAGGCAGGATACTAGTTAAGAGGCTGTTGGGATAGTATAAATGAGAGGTCAGTCAATTTTCCAGTAAACAGTATTAAGCACCTACTATTTTCCAGGCACTATTCAGACATTTCCTGCTCTCAAGGAACTCACAGTCTAATGGGGGAGATAACATGTAAACAACTATGTATAAACAAGCTAAATGCAGAATAAATTGGAAATAATCAACAGAGAGAGCGACTAATGTTGAGGCTTCCTGTAGAAAGTGGGCTTTCAGCTGGTCTTAAAGGAATCCAGGGAAGCCAGGAATTTGAGATGAGGAGGGAGAGTATTCCAGGCATTTGGGACAGCCAGAGGGAATGCCCAGTTGAGATATCTTGTTCAAGAAACAGCAAGGAGGCCAGTGTCACTTGACCTAAGAGTACTTTGTGGAGAACAAGGTATAAGATGACTGGAAAGGGGTGGGGAGAAATAATGAAGGGCTTTGAATGCCAAATAGAGGATTTTACATTTGATCCTGGAGGTGGTAGGGAACCCCTGAAATGTATTGAATAGATGAGAGATATGATCAGACCTGCACTTTAGTAAGATTAACTGTGGTAGAGAGACCAACCAGTAGGCCATTGCAATACTCCAAGCATAAGGTGATGAAGGCTGGAACTAGGGTGGAGGCAGTGTTCTTAGAGACAAAGAGATAAATGTGATAAATATTGTAGAGGTATAATTGATAAGCTTTGTAACTGATCAGATATGTGGGTGAAGGAGTGTGAGGAAGTGAGAGTGAAAGAAAGAGAAATGAACAACTTTAGTAAATTCAGAAGAACTTGGGATAAGGCAGGTAAATGGGGCTGAGTGTGGGAGTGAGTCTATAGGAAGAACATCTGAATACTAACATCAAAGTAGTATAACAAAAGAAAGGGAACCTAGAGAGGATTCTGGGAAAATGGCGGAGTAGGTCAGAAAATTCCAAGCTCTCAAGATTTTCTCCCACAAAGGTGACAAAATAGCACCACAGGTCAAAAAAAGTGTAAGTAAAAATAAATAAGAATAGAGGCATGACAGGTGTCTTCCTGGGACAATTTGAGAAGATCAGAAGAAAAATCCTGGGATGAGGTTTGGTCCCTGAGAAGACAAAACACCTCCAGGCTCGGCGCCCCATTAACAAGTGGCAAGCCCTGGGGTTAGCTGGTTTAGGAAGCTGCCTTGGCCCTAACTACAGAAACTTTTACCTCTGGGATAGTGAAGGGAGTTGGGTGTCTGAGCCCAGGAAAATCGAAGGAACCTCTGCTGACAAGGAACGCCAGACCCAGCTGTGCTACGTAGAGCCCCAGGGTGAGAAGGAACCAGCACATGCCCAGTGAGCACAGAAGCAGTGGGGCATAAGGCCCCTAGCTGTGTGTACTTACTGGAGGCTGGAGGTTTGGCTTTGGTTCCAGGCTAGAGGGGAGAACGAAAGATCTGGGGCAAGAAGCACCATCCCCTATACCCCAGGGCTAGAGGTGATTACAAAAATTAAGCTATTACTACAAAAAATGCAAAGGCAAAGGAGAAAGAATCCAACCATGGAAAGCTATTATGGGAATATATAGAAGACCAGGGCTCATCTTCAGAGGAGGATATTGAAGCAAAGAAGCCCCCTTCTACCCCAAAGAGTAACGTCAAACAGTAATGTCAACCTGCCCAAAAAGAATTCATAGAACTTAAAAAAGACTTTAAAAACTGAATGAAAGAGACTGAGGAAAAACTAAAAAAAAAAAAAAAAAAAGAACAATTCCAGAAAAACAAGACTGTGAAAGGAAAGTCAGCTAATTACAAAAGGAGATCCAGAATCTTTTTAAATTTAAATTTTTTTTTTAATTTTTAGGCAATTGGAGTTAAATGACTTGCCTAGGGTCACACAGCCAAAGTATCAAGTGTTTGATCTGAGGCCAGATTTGAACTCAGGTCCTCCTGACTTCAGGGCCTTGCGCTCTATCCACTGCCCCACCTAGCTTGCCTCAGAGATCCAGAATCTTTTTTTTTTTTTTTTTTTTTTAGGCAGTTGGGATTAAGTGAAGAGATCCAGAATCTTAAGGAAGAAAATGACACCTTGAAAATTAGAATTGGGCAAGGTGAAGCCAGCGAAATTATAAGAGATCAAGAAATAATTTTTAAAATATGAAAAATAGAAGAGAAAATAAAATGTCTTATAAGTAAAATAACAGATATAGAGTATAGATCAAGAAGAGAAAATATAAAAATATCAGATTAACTGAAAGCTATGATCAAAAAAGAATCTTGATACAATAATACAAGAAATAATTATAGTCAATTGTCCTGAAGCATTAGAACAAAGGAGAAAAGTAGAAATAGAAAAAATCCATTGCTCATCACTTAAAAGAGATCCTACGAGGAAAACTCATAGAAATATTATAATCAAATTCTGAAACCCCCAGCTCGAGGATAAAATAAACAACAAGAAAAAATCAATTTAAATATGATGGTGCCACAATTGGAATCACACAAGACTTAGCAGTGGACACACTAAAGGACTACAGGTCTTGGACCACTATATATTGTAAAGCAAAAGAACCGGGGCTCCAGCCTAAAATATCATACCTGGCAAAGTTAAGTATAATCCTGAATGAAAAATATGGACATTTGATCAACTGTCAGACTTTCAAGATTTTGTTAAAAAAAAAACCCAAAACCTGAACTTAATAGAAGATTTGACATACAAGAGCCAAGAGAAACATAAAGTGCATACCAAATACTGATTACAAGGGATTCAATGAGGACAGGCTGTTTACTTTTTATATATGTAAAATGCAAAATGTATGTCTAAAATTTTTATTAATAATTGGGTAGCTCATAAGAAAGATTGGGGTAGATCTGAGCATGATGTGACTTTAAAATGTAAAACCATTTAGCACAGCTAAAAAGAGGAATTCTTTTATACAAATGAGGTGCAAGACAAAGAATTGATACTGGGGAATTAGATGGGGGATGGGGGCTGGTAGTTCCAATCACCTACTTTCACTGGGAATGGGTTTAAGAGGGAACAATACATATATATTTAGAAGAGTATAAAAGTCTTCTAAATTTAGAAGAAATAAGAAGGTGAGGGGATAGCAAGGGGGGAGAGGATAAGGGAGGGATCTCTAGAGGGAGGGTGAGGGAATAGGTTTTAGGGGGCTATAGAAGGGTGTTTAGATTTATGGGAATGGGAGGATAGGGGAAGGATCCTTGGAAAAAGGTAGGCTAAGTAACAGAAGGGCAAGGTAGTGGGTAGAAGTAAAGTAGAGGAGTCAGGAGGGATAGGAAACAAGAGATCTGTACAAACATAAAAACAAAGATCAGGAGTAGAATTTGGGAAAATATATGTCTATGTATGTATGTATGTGTATATGTGTATACTGTATGTATTTATAGCCATAGAGAACTATATCTGCACTCAATTGTAGCTTTCGGGGGAAGGGAAAAAAAGAACAAAGTTAAAAAAGTGCACAGCAGAGAACAAAAAAACTTATAAGGAGGCAAAGAAAAGGTGGACAGCTCTTAACACAACGTGTAGTATTTATCATACAGGCTTTATTTTTTATTTTTTTATTTTTTGGTTAGGCAATGGGGTTAAGTGACTTGCCCAGGGTCACACAGCTAGTGAGTGTTATGTATTTGAGGCCGGATTTGAACTCAGGTCCTCCTGACTCCAGAGCCCGTGCTCTATCCACTGCACCACCTACCTGTCCCTCATATAGGCTTTTTTGAAATGAAAATTTATTGTTACATATTTTGAATCCTCTCATGTTCTGCTATGCACATGACATGCTTTTTTTTCTTTTCTTACTTTGTAATTAAGTTTCAATATTTAAGTTTATGATGTTTTTTTCTTTTTCTCTATTCTCTATTTGTATTCTGGTGTTTGAGTCTGAAATAAAATTGAAAAATTAAAAAAAGGAGCCCAACACAAGCATAAACTTTATAACTAAAAATGGAATGATTAAATACTGTAATGAAATGAAAAAATGTGCAGAATGGATAAGAAAAATAAACCAAAGTGGTAATTTCCAGTCCACACTGTATAAATTATCACAGGAAAGAAACAGATAGTTTTCAAAGGAGGAAACACATTGTTCATAATTACTTGAAAAAATATTCAACATCACTAATAGTAAGAGATGCAAATTAAAACAATTGGCAAAAATAAATAAAAACAATGAAATGGAATGTTTCTGTTGTGGAGAAACAGATTCACTCACTGCTGGTAGAATAGAAAATTAGGGGGATTGTAGACTTAGAGAATATTTTTAGATAACAGTCTTCCAGTATGTAATAGATGTTACAGGTATAAACACACTATCCAGTAATTCCATTGTTGAGAAGTGCTAATAAAAACACAAGAGTAGCTTGAAGATTTTCAGAGCAGTGTTCCATGCAAATGCAAAGAAAGGGCAAACAAGCTAAGTGGAGGAATGGTTATATTAATTATGTTATATTGATGTAATGGAAATTATAATATAATTAAGACAAACAAGTATGAGGACCATGAGGAAATCTGAAACAGCCTTTATGAAATAATTCAGAGCAAAATAGAACTAGAAGAAAAAAGGAGATACTAACATAAAATGAGAAAGGACAAAGAATTCTGGTGAGGATTTACAGAGACTGATATTTTAAAAGTGTTATGATATTTTATGCATCAAAATTAATTTTAATGTAAATAGTTATTAAACAAGTTTAATTTATATTGATGTTAGTGTCAAATTTTAAACAAAACATTTGATAATCCTAAAGTAGGCCAAAGACTTGATCCTCAGGAAGTGTCTCTGTCTCTGTCTGTTTCATTTGTGCAAAAAAAAAAAAAAAAAAAAGCCAAAAAATTCTTCTGGGAATGTAACCAAGGATAAACTTAGTGTCTTTCCAAAGCTCATAAGCCTTGATTTTCAGAGGTTAATGGTGAAAATCAGTGCATTTAACCATTCTTTAACTACAGCTATTATAGCAGAATTTAGAATATAGTTTTTGTGCCAGAAATAGCTCTTTTTTTTAATAGTTGTGATCCTATATGTTAAATTATACTGTTTGAAAAACAAATCAAAGTTTTAAATTGTAGTGGGTTTTTTTTCACCTATAAAATAGCATTGAGCAAGTGAATAATCTACGAGAAATACAAGCACTGAGGCGCCTGAATCCACACCCAAATATTCTTACGTTGCATGAAGTTGTCTTGTAAGTATAATTTTTTTTCAGTTTTCTATATTTTGATGCTTGTGATTTAATCTTTCTTTAACAGAAAGTAAAGTTTATGTCAAGATTTTAAACATTTTTTGGTTGCTCAGAAAAACAATAATGTCTTTTTTTCTTAACTTAAACTCCATTTTATTTGGACATTTAATGAGCGCACAGGATTTCTGACTTCCAGGGCAGGAATTCACTTCATGAGTAGAACATATGCAAAAGAAAAAAAAAAAACTAAGGGAAATAACTAGATTATATAGAAAAAAATATATAGGTCAGTGTTAGAAAGTCAGTGAATGACTCTGGCACTAAGGAACATATTTTGAAATTTGAACATACATTTATTTATTCATGCAACATAAATTAAGAGCTTTACTGTGTTCAGCCCTGGAGGTGATATGAAGACTAATTAAGACATAGTGCCTGAAGTCATGTAGTTTACGATCTAGTAGTTTATTAATGACTTATTGGGAAAATGTTGTAAACCTCTTTCAAAGGCAAGATCTTTCCATTTCCTTTATGCAGTTTGTTTACTGCATTAATGGTGTCTAATAACCTTTCCTAACAAAGTTCTATAATTTAAGAGGAATTTTTATTCAATTCCAATTACTAGATGATTGTTTTAAAGTTTACCTTGTAGCCAAACATGCAATATACAACATCTCCTCAGGAGCCAGTTTTATAACTGTGAAATTCCTAGTTTGATAGGTCCAAATGGAATTTTAGAGACAGCTATAGAATTGTGGCTTCAAGGATTCTGGCTTTCATTTTCTGTGAACTACTTCAGTAAATGTATTGATAGAAAGTAGTCCTAAATTCAGAGGCCTGGCTCCAACTAAGCATCAAAATCTTGGTCCTTAAAACCCAGTAGAAAACTCACCACCAAATTAGACATCTCTTTTTAAGTGACATTTACTCCTGACTATCATTAACTACTTTGAGTAAATCAGTTTCATTTTCCTTAGCCTGATAATGGACCACTCTCAAGGATCCTTAAAAAATTTCTTTTTTGAAGCTCAGATGTCTCTAAAGTGTGTTTCGGGTAATGCAGACAAAATAGTTTGAGTATCTCCATCCATCCACTTCAAGGAGAATTGGAGTTAAGGTGAAGCCAGGCATGTGCTGAATAGTTGTTGTCTTCCTCATAATTTTGCTGTGGTTGATTCATGATTCCATTCTTTTCTCATTTCTCAAGAGTTTTACAGACAAGTTTTGATAGTTAAAGCATAGTAAATCTTCTCTCCATGTATACAGTAATAACAATAACAGCTTATATTTACCTAGTACCTTAGAGTTCACAAAGTACCTTCCTTGCCCTGTGAGGCAGGCAGGCAGGCAGGCAGAGAGGTAATAAAATATTGTTCTCAACATTTGACTAGCAAAGGAGCTGAAATTCAAAGAACTTCACTAGCTGTGGCCAGTCAGTGGCAGAGCTGGGGCACTTGAATCCAGGTTTTTTTGGTTACAAGTCCAGTGCTCTGTATTCACTCCATGCTGTCCAAAAGCTAGTGTTTTGAATTGGAATGGTTTTTAAAATTTCTTTTGTTTTCTTCACTTAGCAGACCCCTCCTATTGGGATTTTCTCTTCATTCTACATCTCGTTAATTTTATTTTTGCAAAGCACAGCGTAGCTATCTGCCTGTTAGGTGTCCTTAAGATATTATGTTATCTATATAAAAAAATACTTAGAATTCTGCCTTGAACTAAACTCTTATTATTATTTCAACCTAATTTTATCTGTTTATAAATATTGATTTAAAACAAAACTTTCCCTTTTAATCACTAAGCTGTTATCTTTGTACAATGTGTC
Source organism: Vombatus ursinus (assembly GCF_900497805.2). Taxonomy (NCBI): domain Eukaryota; kingdom Metazoa; phylum Chordata; class Mammalia; order Diprotodontia; family Vombatidae; genus Vombatus; species Vombatus ursinus. Next base: position 9,987,465 of record NW_020947062.1, on the reverse strand, counting down.
GGAATGCCTTATGTTTACAAACTATATTTAGAAATGAAATGAAGATTTGATTATACTTCCTGATGAGGAGAAAACAGAATAAAAAATGCTTTTTTCTTCAGTGACAGAAAAACTGGTTCTCTTGCACTAATATGTGAACTTATGGACATGAATATTTATGAGCTAATACGAGGTACGTTCAACTTGAAAGCCAATCTAAAGACCTATTTTAAAATATAGAGTTGTTAGACCTATTTATATATGTTGAAATGCTTTAGTTTTTGAGAATTGTTATTTTGGAATGGTAGTGATAACTAATGCATAGTGCAGTGACATTGTACTCACTCACTGGAGATTTCTTATTCAGCAACTTGAGGTGCTGTGACTATGATTTCAAACTGAAAGGAAACAGATACCACTAGAGGATCCAAAACAAATGTTAATAAGACCATGATGTCCTAGGCAAGCTTCTCAGACCCTCCTTCAGAGTATATTTACTCTAATTTTAACAAGTTTGATTATCTGTTTTTTTGGCAGATTAGAACCAGGAAGGGGAGAGTATGCCTAGAGCCCGGCACAGTCGCAGGAAATGACAATTGATTGCCTTATAGTAAGACTTTAAAAAACAAAATTAAAAAGCACAGCAGTTCAGAACCATTTAGCGTAAGGGACAAATGACCATACGTAGCTCAGTTGCCTCTGAGAACATCACTGTGTTATGGTAAAATAGAGTAATTAATATTTATATGATTATCATAAAAAAGATTAATTTATGTTCAACATACTCTTAAGAAGGTAGGGAAGCAGGGTAAAAGGTTTAAGAAGATTTTCATTTACAATTATTAAAATCTTAAAATGTTTTATGCTTAAAGCCTCATTTATCTGAAAGTCCAATTATATGGGACACCTTGTTTCTTAGAAGTATCAGAAAAAACATGTCTCATATGCTGTATATGATTTAGAATATTTTTGTGGATTTATGTCTAATGTAAAATATGACAAAGTATACAGTCAGTTTAAAAACACTAAGTTTTATTCATTTAGTTTGGAATATCTTTTTACTGTTAACCTAGCTTATTGATAGTCTGCATTTCTGAAGCATACACATTTAACAGTTAATTCTCAAAACTCAAGCATAGGGAGAATTTCTGTGATACTATATACACAAATATTCAAAGCAATTTAATTTTGAATTAAAAATGTTTAACTCTCAAGGATAAGGGAATGTGTTTAATTGGAGAAATTTAATCTGAAACATCTCTCTCCATCTAGGCTAGGCCTATTCAACCTGTGGCCCGCCAAAATCCTTTGGTGTGCCCACAAGTCGTAAACGGTTCAAAGGCCGCAGGCTGCAGGTTGTGCAGGCCTGATCTAGACAGATTGTAGAAAATGGAGAATTTCATAGCTTGACAGTCATCCTCTCTGCTTGTCTAAGTCTGGCCCCTCCATCAAGGTCCAATTCAAGTCTTATCTCCTCTGTGTAGCCTTCCTTGATCACCCCAGCCTTTGGTAATTATTTCCTTCTCTGAATTCCCTATATTACACTATTGACTCTGCCACTCATTGATAGCATACACAACCTTGCATTATCATTTATCTTTTTATATATATAGTCTATGTTCCTAACTAGATTTCACTTCTTTTTTTTTTTTTTGGCTAGGCAATGGGGTTAGGTGACTTGCCCGTGGTCACATAACTAGTGTCAAGTGTCTGAGGCCAGATTTGAACTCAGGTCCTCCTGACTCCAGGGTTGGTGCTCCATCCACTGCACCACCTAGCTGCCCATGTACTTCTTTTTTGTAACTGACATATAATAGGCATTCATGATGATGACATCATATTGTAACTTGAGCCAATCCTTGTTGTTTTAGTGAGAATAGTTATTCTCTTGTGTTGGTTTGGCAGCCTCTTAGATTATTGGATATTTTGGAAGTTAGAAGATGAATTAATAATGAAGTAGCGGAACAGTCACTCAATAAGTAAAGTATCTAGTAATGTGCTTAATAGTGTGCAGGAATTTTGAGGAATATAAAGAAAGTGTAAGATTTGATTCTTGCCCTTAACATGTTTATAATCTAATTGCTACAAAACTTAAAAATGTCAAATAGTGGACAGTTGAACTTATGATGTAGAGGAAAGAGCACTTGATTCAGTCAGAAATCCTGAATTGTAAAACCAGCTCTGCCACTGATTTGCTCTGCTTGGGCAAGATCACGTCTTTCAGGGCCTCAGATTCTCCAACTACAAAATGAAGGAATTCTATTAGATGATTCTAATTGCTAGACATTGTGATTCTAGGTATGAATACAATAGAAGTTCAGAGTAGGAAGAGATCATTGTGAATCACAGTAATTGGAGAAGGCTTCCTAGAGGAGCAGGGAACTTGAACTTGGGTCTTGAAAAGTTTCACTTGGTGAGGGAGAGAAGGGAAGGATGACATTCCAAACGATAGGAGAATAGCAATGACTTTGGTAAGAATTTTGAACTTTTCCAAGTTTTTCTAGAAAACTGAGAATATAACAATATCCTTTCTTAAAATGTTAAATAAACCTTTCTATGTTTTGATCTCTAATAAGATCTTTGTTGTATTTGTAATGCCATTTCACTGTAAAACTCTCAATTTTCAGATAATTGTTCTTTTCTTTTATGTAATATTTCTCCCACACTTAGCTCCAAACAGAATTGTAATTGTATTACCTATATATTTGTGTTTACCTGGTTTCTTGCCTTTTGTAGCTGATTCCTGCTTTGGGAATTCCTCCTTCCTTTTACCCCCCCCTCCAACTTCCTTACAATCATAAATCTCTAAAAATGGAATGAGTTGACTTATAGAGTTGAGCTTTCCATCATTGGAGGTATTTCAAGCAGACATTGTTTGTTGGGGATGTTATAGAGAAAATGCTTTGGTTAGGGGGCACACCAGGTTACCTCTGAGCGCCTTTCTAGCCCTGATGGTCTGTGAATTTAGGTCTGGGCTCTTGGTTAGCCTATATTAGTTTTCTAGCCTAACCTGACTCACAAACCGACAGAACTGATTGGTGGTGATCTGACAATGAGTCACAATATTCAAGACTCTAAAGTTCAACACCAGCTTTCTTGCCCTAGCTCATTTATAACTGACTTATGCTGGGAATTCTCAGTCTTGCTTTACTGATTCAAGTTTACTCTTTGCATAGGTTCCTAACCCTAACATGTTTCTCCCCAAAATTAGTATAAGCAATTTAAGGAGCCTGGTAATCATAGGTCCTGTTATTAATGTAATGAATAATTCATAATTTTTTAGTACTTTATATTTACAAAGCACTTTCTCCACAACAACCCTGTGAGGTTGGTAATGAATGAATTGCTTTTTGGCTCCTAGAGGTCAAAGATTATGTGTATTATCTCTAGTTTAAGGAAACAAAGCCTCAACATGTGGGTGACCTATTCATTGTCACACAATTTGCAAGTATTGGAGCTAGAATTGAAACTTAGGTCTCCTAACTTAAAAGTTCAATGATCGTTCTTCTACATCTTGTTGCTTCTTACTATAACTGCTTTCTCCAAAATTATCAGTTGTCTCCTAGATGGCCTTTTCTCAATCCTCGTCCTTCTTGGCCTTTGACCCAGCTGATCACCCTCTTTTCTTTGACATTCTTTTCTCTCTAGATTTTCATGACACTTCCCTGGCCTTATTCACCTTATACACACAACTGCTCCTTCTCAGTCTCCTTTGGTCAGTCTTCGTCCAGGTCATACCTGCCCACTGTGGGTATCCATCAAGCCTCTGTCCTGGCCTCTCTTTTCTTCTCCTTCTATGTTATTTCACATGATGATCTCATCAGCTCCCATGGAATCCATTATTGTAGATGATTCTCAGATCTATATGTTGTTGCTGTTCAGTTGTTTTAGTTGTATTTGACTCTTTGTGACCCCCTTTGAGGTTTTCTTGGCAGAGATACTGGAGTGGTTTGCCATTTCCTTCTCTAGATAATTTTAAAGATGAGGAAACTGAGGCAAACAGGCTTAAGTGACTTGCTCAGTGTTACATAGCTAGTAAATGTCCGAGGCTAGATTTGAACTCAGGTCTACCTGACTCTAGGCTTGCTTCTCTCTCCACTGTGTCACCTAGTTTCCCCTCAAATCTATATTTCTAGCCCTAATCTCTTTCCTGACCTCCAGATTCAAAAATATCCAGCTTTCTATTAGACATCTCAAGCTGTATTTTGTACAGAAATTTGTACAAAATTAGGCTAAAACTAATTTCTGTCAGACTGCTTCCCAGAAATTTTTGTCTAATAGTAAATCTTTACCCTAGTAGGTGAGATCTTTGGGTTTATCAAAAGTGAGCTGCTAAAAACCTATCTATGGCCTGCAGAAGTTTAGCCCATTTTAATTTTGGCCCCTACCTACTGCCAAGTTGTGCAGGTCTGATATAATGGATATGTTGAATTTGAGATACCTAGGGGAACCCAGTTTGAAATGTCCAAAAGGCTGTTGGAGATGTGTGTCTATAGCTTAGCAACAAGATATGTAGATCTGGGAGTGATCTATACAGAGGTCAGTCATTTAATAATAAGTTGTTAAGTGCCTACCATGTGCCAGGCACTGTATTAAGTGATAAGACACAAAGAAAGGTAAAAGTTAGTACCCGCTCTCAGGGAGCTCACAATCTAATGGAGGAGATAGCTTATAAACAACCATGTACAAACAATTTACATGCAGGATAAATAGGAAGTAATCAATAGAAGTAAGGCACTAGAATTAAGATGAATTCCTGTAGAAAGTGGGATTTTAGTTGGTACTTGGAGGAAGCCAGGGAACCAGGAAACTGAGATGAGGAGGGAGAGTATTCTAGGCAATCAAGATGGCCAGTGAAAATGCCTGCAGCTGAGAGATGAAATTCTTGTTTGAGGAATAGCAAGGAGACCAGTGTTATTGAAGTGAAGATTATATGGAAGTGTGGGGTGGGAGGTATAAGATACAATAAGACTGGAAAGGTGATGGGAGGGGGCAGGTTATGAAGGATTTTGAATGCTAAATGGAAGATGATCCTGGAGGCAGTAGGATGCAGGATATAGGTGTGTGTGACATAGTCAAAATAGTGCTTTAGGAAAATCACTTTGTTGGCCGAATGGAGAATGAATTGGAGCAGGAAGAGACTTATGGCAGACAGACTAAACAGCAGGCTGTTGCAATAGTCCAGGCATGAGGAGATGAGTGCCCATACTAGGGTGGTAGTAGTATAAAAGGATGTATGTATTCGAGATATGTTGCAAAGGTGAAATTGACAGGACTTGCCAATAAATTGGACATATAGGGGTGAGAGATAGTAAGGAGTTGAGGATGACATATAATTTTCAAGCCTGGGGGGACTGGAAGGATGGTGGTACTGGCAATGGTAATAGGGAAGTTTGGAAGGCAGAAGGGTTTGGGGAGAAAGAAAATGAGTTTAGTTTTGGACATGTTGAGTTTGAAATGTCAATAGGACATCCAATTTGAGATACTTACCTGGAGATGTGAAACTGGAGATCAGAAGAGAACTTATGGCTCAATAAGTAGATTTGGAAATCATTAGCACAAAGATGATAATTGAATCTATGGGAACTGATAAGAATACCAAGTGTAATAGTATAGAGGAAGAAGAGAATGCCCAGGAAGAGCCTTGTGGCACACTCAGGGTTAGTGGGTTTGTGACCTAAGTGATATGGGATGAGAAGGAGGGAAGAAGAGGGAACTCTTGGAAAATTCCTGATTTTTTTTTTCAGTGAAATATGAGGTAAAGATCTCTCAACTGAAAGGGTAGGAAGTGGCCGGAACCATGGGAGACTCAAGGAAAGATGAAAAGACTTGGAAGAGCTTCTGTGATGAATGGAATAGTGAGTTTACTAAGGTTTTTTACTAAGATGGTGTAAGAAGAGTATAACTAGTACAGGGTGATGACCTAGGAGAGAATTGAGGGGTCAAAGGACTGGAGGTCGCAGTTTGGAAAGCCAGCAGATCAGATAAGGCAGCTGGTGAGCTGACTCAATAAATTAGAATGGAGCAGGTGTTATTAACTTGGGATCCTTGAACCTATTTTTTAAAGTATTTTGATGGTTGTGTTTCAACATAATTGGTTTTCTTTGTAATCCTATGTGTGCTATTTTATACATTTAAAAGCAATCTGTGGACAGTTCCACATGCTTCAACAGACTGCTTAAAGGGGTTCCATGACATACGAAAAAAAGTTAAGGGGGCAGCTAGGTGGCGCAGTGGATAGAACTCTGGCCTTGGAATCAGGAGGACCTGAGTTCAAATCTCGACTCAGACAATTGACACTTACTAGCTGTGTGACCTTGGGCAAGTCACGTAACCCCAATTGCCTAAGCAAAAAAAAAAAAAGTTAAGAACCTTGGATAGAGCGAAAAGAGAAAGTGGTCACAGACAGAGACTTGGGGGACATCCATAGTTAGAAGGAGAGACCTGGATGAAGAACCAGTAAAGGAGACTGAGGAATCAGACAGACAGGAGGAGAACTAGGATGAAATCCGAGAGAGGGTCCACAAGGAAGTCATTGACATTGTCAGATGCTGCAGACAAGTCAAGGAGTATAAGTGCTGAGAAAAAGGTCTTTAGATGTAGCAGCTAAGAGATTGGTGGTAACTTTGGAGAGAGATGTTTCTGTTGTATGATGAGCCAGACTGCAGGGAATTTATAAGAGAGTGAGAGGAGAGGAGGTGGAGACACCTGCTATCTGTAATTTTCTCAAGGGGTGATAGCTAATGAGGTTGGTTGGATCAGGTGAAGGTTTTTTTAAGGATGGGGGACATGTGGACATGTTTGCAGACAGTAGGGAAGGAGCCAGTAGATATAAAGGAAAAGAAGATAAGAGAATGAGGATGATAATCTGAACAATTTCCTGGAGAAGCTGGGAGAGGATGAGCTGAAAGGAGGCTATAGAGGGGTTTGCCTTGTCAAGGAGGAAGGCTCTTTCTCTTCATCTAAGACCAGAGTGAAGTATGTGTTGATGGAGTAAGGAAAGAGATCATGGATGCTGGAATTATCGGTATTTGAACAATGAGTAGACATAGTAATAAAGGACTAAGTAACCAGAATTCCAGGCTTCAATCTTGGGTTTTTTGCTGTTTAGGTCATTAAATCAGTACAAGCATATCCCACACATGGCAACCCTAACTAAGATTCCTCCCCTTCCCAGTAATACCATTAAACCACATAGCAAAATATTTGAAACCATGGTATATAAAGAATGCTAGGCTTTGGAAGGTTGGAATGACCTCTGTTCATATTCCAGCTCTGACACTCAGTCTGTAACTGAGGGCAGGTCGCTTAATCTCTGAACCCAGTTTCTTCATCTGTAGGATGAGGATAATTATATTTACATTGCCTACATTACAAAGGTTATTAATGAGAAAAGTACTGTATAAAACTTAAAGTGCTATAGAAATATGAGCTAATATCTTCTATTGATCATCACTTGTCCCTGTTGAACTGATTATGCTATAAAACCATTTTATCTAATGTGTTTTTAATCAACCAGGGAACTACTTTATTTTTTTAAATTTTTTTATTAATTTATTTTGATTTATCAATAATCACTTCCATATGCTTTTGAGTTTAAAATTTTTCTCCCCCTTCCTCCCCACCACCCTCCCCAAGATGGCACACAATCTGATATAGGCTATACATTTACATTCATATTAAACATATTTTCACATTAGTGATGTTGTAAGTAGAAATTAAAACCAATAGGAGGAACCATCAGAAAGAGGAAACAAAACTCAACAGAAGAGAAAAAAAATAACAGTTTGGCTTCCATAGTTCTTTCTTTGGGCGTGGATAGCATTTTCCATCATGTCTTAGATCCTTGTATTGCCAGGAAGGGTTAAGTTTATCAATATTAGTCATCACACAATGTGGCTGTTATTGTGTACGACGTTCTCTTGGTTCTGCTCACTTCCCTCAGCATCAGACCATACAAGTCTTTCCAGGTTTTTCTGAAGTCAGCCTGTTCATCATTTCTTATAGCACAATAGTATTCCATCACATTCATATACCACAACTTGCTCAGCCATTCCCCAATTGATGGGCATCCTGTCAATTTCCAATTCTTTGCCACATGGAACTACTTTAGACAAAGTATTCCTATATAGGAAAGATCTATATAAAGAGAGATTTTCTCTGCAGGGATGGAAAGTCCAGGGTTTTAAGCAGAGTCCTTGAGCACACCATATAGTCTGTAAAATATAATAAATTATTAGTTTAAGTTAGTCTTTGTTTCTTCCTGAGAGATGTCAATATGCGAAAATACTGACTGAAGATAGCTCCGGCTTCAAAATGGAAGGTGTATATTTGTTCATGTGAAATTCAAGCTGGGTTATCTCTTACTAAAAGGTAATAATAGTGATTAAAAATGGAGGTTTAAAAATTTAAACTTCAGCAGTTTTAAAAAAAATGCAATTTAATTTATTTATTTTTGTTACATTTTAAGTTCTGAACTGTCTCCCTTCCTCCCTCCTCACCCCACACTAGAGAAGGCCACCATTTGACACAGATTTATAAATATATGTAAAAGCAAACTATGCATACTTCTATTTATCTGTTCTTTGGAGGTAGATAGCAGCTTTCTTCATAGGTCTTTCTAGTTGATTTGAGTATTTATAGTACTCCGAATAACTTGGTTGTTCACAATTACTCTTTGAACAATATTGCTGTTACTGTATTCAAAGTTCTCTTGGTTCTTCTCATTTCACTTTTCATTATTTCATGCAAGCCTTTCCATGTTTTCTAAAATAATTTCTTACAGTACAGTAGTATTCCATCACAATCATATACCACAACTTGTTTAGTCATTCCCCAATTTATGGGCATCTCCTCAATTTCCAGTTCTTTGCCAAAGAGAACTGCTATAATTATTTTAGAACATGTAGATTCTTTCCCTTTTTCCCTGATCACCTTGGGAAGCAGACCTATAGCTAGGTCAGAGGGTATATAGTTTTATAACTTTTTGGGCATAATTCCAGATTGTTCTCCAGAATTGTTGGATCAGTTTATAATCCTATCAGTAGTGTATTAGTGTCCCAATTTTTCCACATTCCCGCTAATATTTGTCATTTTTCCCTTCTGTCAATTTAGCCAATCTGATAGGTGCGATATGGTATCTCAAAGTTGTTTTAATTTGCATTTCTCTAATCAATAATGATTTAGAACATTTTTCATGTGACTAAATATAGTTTTGATTTTTTCATCAAAAAATTACTTGTTTAGATCCTTTGACCATTTATCAGCTGGGCAATGACTCATATTCTTACACATTTGACACAGTTTTTGATATATTTGCGATATGAGACCTTTATCTGAGAAACTGTCTATAAAACCATATCCCCCCAAGTTTCTGCTTTCCTTCTAATCTTGGCTACATATGGTATCTTTTATCATAATGTAGTTTTGACTTTATCTCTTAATAAAATCTATTTTAGCTTTAACTTTATCTTAGATCATGATTGTTACCCCTGCTTTTTTTGCATCAGCTGAAGCTTAGTAAATTCTCCTCCAGCCCTTTATTTTTACTCTATGTGTATCTTTCATTTTTAAATGTGTTTCTTGTAAATGACATTGTTAGATTCTGGTCTTTAATCCATTCTGCTATCTGTTTCTATTTTATGGGTGAGTTCATCTCATTCATATTCAGAGTTATAATTACTAGTTGTGCATTTCCCTCCATCCTGTTTTCCATCACTTTTTATCCTTCTCCCCCTCTCTTTTTACCCTATCCCTTCTCAAATGTCTAACTACCTTCTAATCACTGCCTCCCTAAACTGCATCCCTTCTAAGAATCCCTCTCTTATCTACTTCCCTTACCCTCCTATTCCTTAATCCACCACTCTTCTAAGATTCCCTCTCTTCGCCTCTTCCCCCTTTTAAGAATCCCTCCCTTAACCTTTCCCCTTTGCCTTTACTCTCCTATTCTTTAATTTGCCCATCCTTCTTAAGAGTCTCCTTTTAATTCTCTCCCTTACTCTATTTCTTCATTTGTACACCCTTCTAAAAGTCCCTCCTTTATCCTGTCTCCCTGCCCTCCTATTTCTCTGTAAATCAAGAAGACTTTAGACCATTCTAGTTATGTTATTCTTTTTTTAAACCCCATTCTGATAAGAATAAGATTCTAGCACTACCAGCCCGCCACCCCCTTCTGTCTCCACTATAACATTTCTTCAATTCATGCCTCATTTGTGTGAAAATTGCTCCATTTTACCTGTCCCTACCCAATTTTATTTTTTTAGGATCCTCCCATGAGACTCAACTCAACCCCAAGCCTTCTATCTATTTATACTCTTTCAAACTACCCAAGTAATGATAACATTCTTAAGAGTTACAGATAATGTTTTCCTACATAAAAAGCAAAGATTTTGACCTTATTAAGTCCTTTATAATTAGTCTTTATTGTTTACCTTCTTTTGTTTCTCCTGACTCTAGTAGGTCAAATTTTCCATTCAATTCTGGTCTTTTCTTCACAAATACCTGATCATGATTTTCTTGTATCACTCTCATTTCTTTTCCCAATTTTTCTTCTACCCCTGTTATTTTATTTTAAAAATCCTACTTGAACTCTTCCAGGAGTTCTTTTTGAGCCTGAGACCAGTTCACATTTTTCTTTGAGGTTTTACATGTAGGTGTTTTGACATTGAATTTGTGTTTTGACCTTCCTTGGCACCACAGTAACGTTCTAGGGTTAGATCCTTTTTTTTAATTTTTCAGTCTTTTTCATGACTTTTAAAGTTGGACTCTGCTCCTGGGGTGGAGAGGGCACTGTCCTAAGCTTCTTAAATTGGGGGACCAGGCCCACAGGATCTGGTGAGTACTCTGCTGTGAGGCCTCTCATCTAGCTGTTCTGCTATGCCTGATCCTTGGTACCTCCCTGCTGGCCTGCTGGGCTTGGATTGCTGGGTCTCATGGCTGGCCTGCTGTTCTGGGGCCAAGGAGATTGGCAGCTGGCCTGCTACACTGGAGCTGTGGGGTTGACCTCTAACCTGAACAGGGGCTGAAGGTCTCCTGCTGGCTTCCTTGGGCATGGCCTATTGCTGGCTTGTATGGACACTGGCTCTACTGGATTGTGCTCCCTTTTCATCAATGTGAGACACACCTTTCCTGCCTACCTTCTAGGTTGTCTTGGGTTGGAAAATTATTTTGCCCCATCTTTTTGTTGGTTCTGCTGCTCCAACATTCATTTTAAGGTGTTATAATTCTTTGGAGGTGAATGTTGGAGAGTTCAGGTGAATTCCTGCCTTATTCTGCTATCTTATTTTACATTTTAAATAAATTTATTTGTTCAGATGTTTTTCAATTCTGTAATATCAAAATTGTTTGTTTTATTTCCTTTGATTTTCTCTGCCCTTTGTTTGATTAAAAACTCATCCCCTTTCCATAGTTGTTAAAAAGTATTTTCTTCCCTGGTCCTCTAATTTTTGACGTGGTGATTTTCTAGACATATTTCCATTTTTGGCTTACTTTGGTATGCATTGTGACATGCTGATCTAAACCCAATTTTATGCCCTACTAATTTATAAAAGACATTAAATATTTGAGTGAATTTTTTGTTGAATCCTGGGGCTAAGTAGGACATCATATCATCTGCAGTAAATAAAATCATTATTTTGTTTCCACTTTGCCAGTGTTTATTCCCTCAATTGCTATTTTTGTCTTATTGCTATAGGTAGCATTTTTAGCATTATATAAAATTATGGTGGTGATAATAGACCTATTTCCTTTACCCTTAATTTTTTTGGGCAAGCCTCTAAGATTTATCTCTTATTGATAATGTTTATGTTCTTGGTTTTAAATAGACACTATTTATTATATTAAGGAAAGTCTTTTTTATTCTTATGCTTTTTAGCTTTCGATAAAAAGTGTTCTATTTTGTCAGAAGCTTTTCCTGCATCTGTCAGTAATCAAATTTGTATTGCTTTTGTTGTTATTATGGTCTGTTATGTTGATAGTTTTCCTACTGTGCCATCCCTGCATTTATGGCATAAATTCAACCTGGTTATAGTGTATAATCTTTTTAATATGTTGCTGTTGCCTCTTTGCTTATATTTTTTAAAATTTTTTTTGTTTTTGTGTGTAGGTTGATATTTATTAGTGATTTTAGTTTTTGGTTTTTTTCCTCTCTATACTGCCTCCCCCGATATATGTAGCAAGGCCGAAGGAATTTTGATAGGATACCTTTTTCTATTTTTGCAAATAATTTATTTAATATTGGAATTAACTACTTTTTGAATGTTTGATAGAATTCAATAGAAGATAGAATAATTCCATCTTGTCCTTTGAGGGTTTTTCTCCCCTGTAGGAATTCATTTATGGCTCCTTTACTTTCTGTTTATGAGATTGGGTTATAGAAATTATACTTTTTGTACTAATTTAGATATTCTATATTTTTATAAATATACATTTATTTTATGTTAATCAGTTTTGTTGGCATATAGTTGGGCAGAAGATCTTCTAATATTTCCTTTCATTTCCTCTTCATATGTTGAGTTCTCATTATTCATTTTTGGTATTGGTAATTTGATTTTTTTTCAGATTCACTAATGATTTATTTCATTACTTATTTTATTAGTTTTTTTTAAACAGCTTCTTTCACTTACCAATTCTTTTTCTTTTTTGCTTTTAATTTTGTTAATCTTTTTTATTTTCAGAATATCTATTTTAGTGATTTGTTATTGTTGTGGTTGGTTTTTTAAAACTTGTTGCTCTTCTAGTTTTTAATTTTAGTTGCATGGCCAGTTTATTTGAAGGCATGAAAGACAATGAAATAATATCAATGCTTTTCATATATATACATATATATTCATTGAATGGCACAGGATCTAAATACTTAAAAGAAAAGTTAACCAAATTATAAGGAAAAATAGCCAGCAAAACTATAATAGCCTCCTCAGTGAACCTTTTTCAGGCCCAGACAAGTCTAATAGATAAATAATAAAGAAGATGAGAAACTTGTTGTTAATAAGATTTTAGTATATTGTCTCATTGTTGCATCCCACAAGTTTGGCATATTGTCTTGATGTTGATGAAATTACCTGTTGTTAATATGATTTGGTTTTTTGGTTCACCAATTCTTTATGATTAAGTTATTTAATCTCCATTAAAATAGAAATCCTTTTTACTGTTGTGATTGAAATTGAAATTAAGGTAAACTGAGGCAACAAAGTTCCAAGCATATTCACTTCATTGGTAAAGCTAGCAGTTACCACCAAATGGGGTCTTTAGGTCCTCAGCAAGCCAGAGACACTAAATGAGGGCTGACAGATTATTTTTATGGGGGAGACAAGATGGTGGAGTAAAAAGATAGTTGCTCTCACCCTCCTCTATCAGCCTCTGGAAACCCAGAAAATATCACCCCAGATTATTTTTATGGACAAAAGGAAGAGCATTCAAAAACTAGAAGGCAGCATCATAGATGAGGAAAACAATATGATTGATTACAAAGTCAGAAGCAATGTAGATATGGGGAACAATATAATTAGCTGGTAGTTTGGAATGCAGGGCTGGCAATATTCCCTCCTTCCATCTTGTCACTATGAAAAGCTGATTGGTGGTGTACACCTGCATGGCTCGCTAGTATCACAGTGATAGCAGACCAGACTTTCTTGATGAATAGCCAGTGTTGCAAGATAACAGACCAGTCTCCTTGGCATCCACCTGCATCCTTCAAGGATAACAGATTTCCTTAACATAAGAAAAGAACAGTGATTAGCAGGAAAACAACTCCTTTTTTTTTTTCTTTTGTTAGGCAGTGGAGTCAAGTGACTTGCCCAGGGTCACACAGATAGTTAAGTGTTATGTGTTGAGGCCCGATTTGAACTCCGATGCTCTTGACTCCAAGGTTGGAGCTCTATCCACTGTGCCACCTAGCTGCCCCAGGAAAACAACTTCTTTTTTTTAAAATTTTTAAAAAATTTTTATTTTTGGAAAACAACTTCTAAATTTAACTCAGAGACAATGAGTGATTTACAGGAAAGCTGTATTTCCAAACTTAATTCAGAGACGAATGAAACATCATTGAGAGTTATACAAAATGTTGGTAGTGATATAAAATGAAATCAATTAGAGAGTACAATCAATTGATTTTCTCAGTTTTCACTTCTGAGATCCTTTGCTAATTGTGGTTTTTATTATGTTATTGCCAGTGAAGGATATGTTTAATATTTATACTTTTGCTGCATTTGTCTAGGAGGTTTTTATATCCTAACACATGGTTAATTTTTGTAAAAGTTTTATGCCTGGAATGATGAGAAATATGAGTACTCATTTTGGTTCTCATTAAGCAATTACCAGAGAGCTATCACATTCAGCTTTTCTAAAGTTCTATTCAGGTCCTCATCTTCTTTATGATTTATCTTTCTATTAGATTTGTCTAGGCTTGAAAGAGGTACACTGAGGTGGTTATTATAGTTTTGCTGGCTGTTTTCCCTTATAATTTGATTCACTTTTTCTTTTAAGTATTTAGACACTGTGCTATTCAGTGATCTCTCTTTCTTTCTCTCTCTCTCTCTCTCTCTCTCTCTCTCACACACACACACACACACACACACACACACATATATGAGAAGTATTGATATTCTTTCATTGACTTTGGTGCCTTCAAGCATAATATAATTTCCCTATTTATCTCTTTCAACTCAGTTTTTATTACTGCCTTGTCTGAGATTATGATTGTTACTGCTGCTTTTTTAAATTTATCTGATGTACAATACATTCTGCTCCAGCCTTTCATTTTAACTCTGTGTGAATCTGTTTCATGTATGTTTTTTTTAAATAACATATTCTTAGATTCCATTTTTTAATACTTTCTGTTCTTCTTTTATGGGTGAGTTCATCCCATTCACATTCATGGTTATAATGGCTAATCAAGTATTTCCCTCCAGCATATCGTCTATTTTTTCTTCTCAGTTTCCCTTCTCTTGTCACAGTGAAGAAGGTGGTGAAAGGGAAGGTGTGATCAGTACTAGTCTACACTTGAAGTGATCTGCTTCTACTTCACCCTTTTTGCTTTCACCCAAACCCATATCACTGGTTCTTACCTTTCACTTTCCAGTTATGATCCATTCTCTGAAATTTGTTTTGCTTGTAACTATTCTATCCCTATTCTACTCTTCTTAAACCTTTCTCTTCTCTTTCCTGTCTCTGCCTATTTCCTGGTTGTATTTTATGTATTATTTCACCAAACTCTGTGTGTGTGTATGTGTGTGTGTGTGTGTGTGTGTGTGTATTTGATCTTCCTTTGTTAGGTTCAAACAAGAATGATGTTCCTATGTAGTTTCTGCTCCACACATTCATTTTTGTATAATCTTTTCCTACATCTTAGTTATGATAAATACAGTAAGTTTTCCCTTGCTTCTTCCTCATTTCTTTCTTAGAGTATTCTTTTCCTTTTTTTTTCTTTTAAAAAGTACTGTTTGAAAGAGAATTTTATTATAAGTACAGCTAAAAATGATAATGCATAGAAAGTCAAGAGGCTGTGGAATGTCAGGAAGAAAACATGTATTCACAAAGAGTAATCAACTCCAAAGCAAAATATGCGATCCAAAAAATGTCCCCAAAGGGGCAGCTAGGTGATGCTTGGCCATGGAGTCAGGACGACTTGAGTTCAAATCCATCCTCAGACACATAACACTTACTAGCTGTGTGACCCTGGGCAAGTCACTTAACCCCATTGCCTAGCCCAAAAAAAAAAAAAAAAAGGCAAAAAATGTCCCCAAAAAGCTCCTCAACATAATTAGTCCAATTACTACAAACAACTTCTCTGAGTAAGATGAAGATATTGCAGTTGTAATGTTTTCATTGTGCCTTTCTTCAATGACCTGGGGATGCTGCTTGAGAGAGATAAGGACTGAATATCTATATGGGAGACACCTTTGGCCTGCTTGCTAGACTTGAGAATATGATCATACAGCCAAACCGCATCTGGCACCCAATCAGTGCCAGAAGTCTCTTCAACAACATATACAAAAACTCAGTTTGCTTCAGTTGCTCTATTACTTATTTTTTTTTTTTAGCTATTCATCTAGCCCTGCTTATCATTCCTCCAATTCTTTTATTACTTTTTCTTTCTCTTCTGTTTCCTGCTTCTGAGAATTAGCATCAAGGACTTTCAAGTGTTAAATCTGTACTTCCCTTCACTTACAGATGCTCTGTTTCTGACTACTGTCTTTAAGTTTGTGAAATAGCTGTATAACTATCTGATGGATCATAATTCTGTAGTATTTTCCATTCATAATTAAATTCACAGTATGACGTGTTTCTTTACCCTTCCCCTTCCCCTCTTCTCCTTCAGCTTTCCTTGCCAGGATGTGGGCATGCTGCAACTTTGGAGGGTGCAGAAGTGCTCATCATTTTTTGAAGCCTAAGATTTTACTCTTCAGACTCTCTAACAAGGCTGTGGCCAGATGTGCCTTGCTACAACAAGAGCTATGGCAGCTTTACCAAATGATTTGAACTCAGGTCCTCCTGACTTCAGGGCCAGTGCTCTATCTGGCTGCCCCTAGGAGCCTTCTATTTAGCTAAGGTTTTCTAACTTCTTTTCTAACCTGTTTATTCTCCTTCCAGTTTTTTCCTTTATTTATAATTCCATTTTTAAAAATGTCTTGCTTAATTTCTTCCAGGTTCTGTTTCAGTCTTTGTGACCAAGGTTTTTTTTTTTTTTTCTTTTTTCTCTGAAGCTCTGTGCATAGGTATTGTGGGGTTGCTCTTTTGTCTATTAGGCAGCTATAAATTTATAAGAATTCTTTATTTAGGTATCTTTTGTTCACTAGTTCCACCAGGCTCAATTCATGATTTTGGACTTTGTGCCAGGAC
Organism: Vombatus ursinus; assembly: GCF_900497805.2. Lineage (NCBI taxonomy): Eukaryota > Metazoa > Chordata > Mammalia > Diprotodontia > Vombatidae > Vombatus > Vombatus ursinus. The sequence continues at coordinate 9,970,650 of NW_020947062.1, read as the reverse complement.
CAGGTTCCGCCCATACTTAACTCTTGAATGTGGTAGTTAGGTCCTTTTTTGTCCTGACCTCTCTTTCCTGGGTTCTTGCCCTTTTGTCCCGACTTTTCTTTCATTAGGTACTTGCCCTTGGCTTCCAGTTCCCCTACTATCCCTGCTTAGTATTCTATGGTTGACTCAGTGGGCACTGCCATGGTCTTTCATTTTCTCTGAGACTTCCATTCTGCTGTGGTTATCTCCATTTGGGGTGCTACCGTGGCCTTCTGGCTTATTTACCTATACTCATGTTGACTTCTGTATGGGACCCTTCTTCTAGGTTCTGTAGCATATTTGTATTTTTATGCTGTCATGAGACGGATGGAGGAACTTACTGATGTTTCTCTTTGGATTTTTTGGACAACATTCAATCTGGTGCTTGTTTTAGATAGTAAAGGGAGTAAAAATAGGAGAACTGGGCTGTCTGCAGCCTTTGACTTTGCTATAGCAAAAAGTGCTGTCTTTTTTACTTTTTTATAGTTGCTTTTTGATGAAATTTCAGTATACCACAGAAAAATGAAGTATGTGGTTTAATTCTTAACTTTTTATATAAACCTTGGAAACATATTACAAGTAATTTGAAATAGTCATATTATCACATTAAAGTTAATTACTGACACCAAAATATTTAAGTCAATTATTAGTGGGTTTTCTTTTAGATTATCATTGCTACAGTTTTAATTATGTAGAAAAAACAGAATCATTACTTAGTGCCAAAATAAAGTACAAACCAAAAAATTCAGATCAACAAATATTTATTTGTGCAAGACCTTTGTCCTGGAAATTGAAAAATTGAATACAAAACAGATCCCACTTTCAAGGAGTTTATTACTTAAAGGGAGAAAATATGTAGACAGTTAACTATGAAAATAACCATAAAGCTTAAATGGGAACATTTACCTAGAAAGAAAGAACATGACATTTAGAATTCTCAGGTTAAAAAATGTATAGACATGGTACATTAATGATATGTATAACATGTATAACATAATATTTTTAAAAGTAAATATATTAAAGATAAACCATGCTCCCAAGAACTTTATGTGAAAACAGCTCTTGTTTCGACTTCTTAGGGCAACTGCAGTTGTAAGCCACCATTGTCCTGTAATGATTAAAACAAAGCAAAACAAAACAAAACTACTTCAGGATTGTCCATTATAGCTGATTTTATATAAAACGTTAAAACTTATAATAGATATCAAGCCCAAGCAAAAATACATTAAAAAAACCCAAATAACCATCTTAAATTTTCCATGATTTTGGGAGTTAAGAAATGGAAGACCAGAGATGTACTCTGATTAAGACAAGCAAAACTGTTAGTATCATAAATATCATTATTAATTAGAAACCATGATTGAACAATTGAAAAAAATCCATTTGCATTTTAAATAACTGCCATTTTATCTGTATTTTAATTGTCAAATTTATATAACCTATGTACTACATATAAATATACAAAAATGATCCTCCTTGTTATTTTGTAAGGAGGAGGGAAGATGGGTTTTTTTTGTTTTGTTTTGTTTTTTCAGCCAAAGACAAGGTTTATTAGAACATCCACCATATTGGACAGATTCTTAAGGAGTCTGAACATTAGTGAGCTATTGGCTAGATTGCAAGAATCTGAGCATTTGACTAGATTATAAGAATCTGAGCCGAAGATGGGTTTTTATTCAGTGTCTCTTCAAATTGTAGGCTCTCATTCTGAATTCAGTAAAGATGTAACTACGTCACTGTTATGTCTCTTCTGCATAGGGAGGAGGCACCCACTCCCAGAAAAGAAAATAATGAACTATATGTACCAGCTGTGTAAGTCTCTTGATCACATGCATAGGTAAGTGACTCAGTTTGTGAACATAAATTCACAAGAAGATTTAGCCCTTATCAAAATATTGTTTTAAGATATTTGGATTGATTCTGTTTTTTCTTCTGTGTTGGTGCAGAAATGGAATATTTCACAGAGATGTAAAACCAGAAAATATATTAATAAAGGTAAGATGCTTTACATAAGAAAATGGTATTGAGCTTGACCTGGAATTCAAAATTCTGTGTCTTATCTCCTAGAGTTAGAGCTGATGTACCATGTTTTCAGTAAATTTTGAATCTGAGGGAATCCAGCTTTTAGATCCAGTTCAGTTAAGTATATTTTTACTAAGTACCTATTATGTATGCCAAGCACCATGCTAAGCAATGGAGTAATATAAAAATTTAGATATAGTCCCTCATCTCATATAAATTAACAGTCTAACAGGGTGTTAAGACACAAAATTATATACTTTAATGGATTTCTTATTTCATTGCTGGTATTATTCCCTCTATGCTTTCTCACTCTTTGCAATTTCATTAGTCGCTCTGGTCAATGTGCCATTCAGTATTTAGTTTGACTGGCCCTTTGGCAATAGATAAGCAATTATACTGTGCTAGTGTAGCATTCATGAACACTGGGCTTTGACATAGGAAGCATTTTGAAAGAGGACAAAATAAGGTGCTATGTTACCTTAGAGAAAAAGGTGAATTCGAATCTTCTATAGGAAGACCTTCCCAACCCTCTTAATTCTAGTATCTTCTTTCTTTTAATTATTTGCTATTTTTCAGATATATAGTTTGTACCTATTTGTTGGCTTGTCTCCCCCATTAAATTGTGAGCTCCTTGAGGGCAGGAATTGTCATTTGCCTCTATTTTTAACTCCAATGCTTACAGGAGTGCCTGACAGATAGTAGAAAATGTTTATTGACCTCTGACTGATTGATGGGAAGGGATCAGAAGTCTACACCGAGAAATGCCTTAGCCTTAGTAATCTTGGTCGTATCACTTAACCTCTCTGAAAGCCAATTTTCTTATCCACAAAATGTGGTATTCATTGCAGTACCTACCTCATAGCAATCGTTTTGAGGACCAAAGAAGAAAATAAGATTGAAAACACTTTTAAACTATAAAGTGCCATACACCTAAGTTATTACCATGTGCATTTATATCTGATACACTGTTGTCATTGATTTACAAGAAACTTAATATGAATGAATGAAGTTCTTCAGAAACACAGGAGTCACCACTGAAATTTTTGGCCAGCTTTCAAGAAGCACAGGAAACAGATAGCCATGATTATCCATGAAGAATGCTCAAGGACTGGGTTTTTTAAAAATTTTTTTTAAAAAATCAGTTTAATGCCATGCAATTTAGTTAGATAACATGACATCATTATTATGGAACTATGACTGTTACCCTATGCTTTATAGAAAAGTTGGCTTAAAGTTAATTTCTGTAAAGCAAATCTTGTTTTCTCATTAACTTCACTTATAGTGCTACTATTTAATATAAGCTATACTAATCAGAAGCCCAGGCTTACAGGGTAGAAGCTTGAGTAATGGCTTGGAAGTGAAGGCTAGAGTACAGAAGAATGGAAGCTTAAAGATAGGTGGGAAGCATCATGGTGGGTCTAGGTCCAGGCAAGGCATGGTGAATGTTCACCAGTCAGAAACCCAGGGTCCCAGGGTAGAAGTTTGAATTTTGGGTTAGAGGATGAGACTAGAATATAGGCAAATAGCAGTTTAAAAATGACCAATAAATAGTGGAAGAAGAAGTAGTAAGATGATAAAAATTACTCATTTTAAAGAAAAAAATTTTTAAATCTAATGTTTTTAAATAAAAAAATTGAGCAAAAATTTATTTCCAATATTTGATAAATAAACTTTTCAACTAACAAATACTCTAATGATCCACATTGATAATGTACAATAGAGAGCCTATCATTTAGAGCCCATTAGTCTGGCTCCAGCCCACTTCTCTAGGTATATTTCATAGTCACACAGGCCTCCTTGTTTCTTAAACATGACATTCTATCTCTGATTTCTGAGCCTTTGAACAGGCTGTCTACGTGCCTCTACTGTGTTTACTCCTCTCTTCAGACTCTTTGAATCTGTAATTTCCCTCAAGGCTTAATTGAGATGCCATCGCCAATGGGAAAGCTTAGTTTTTCAGAGACTTTTTAATGATGTTGTGGCATAAAAGGATAGAACAATAGCAAAAAGCAATTCTGTGCCTCCCTAGTAGAAAGTTGCTAGGTATTAGATGAGATTTAGGTAAGATTTTGTCATATCTAAGAGTCCTAGTCCTCTTAGAGTAGTAGATTCTTTACTAGGGTTAGAAAACAAGCATTTGCCTAAGGTAGAGCAACTGTATCACCACACATATTTTTTAATGAAAGGCATTGTGGTATAGTAGATGGGCTGGCCTCAGAGCCAGAAAGACCTGGGTTCAAGTCTGTGCTTTAGTCAGTTCTCTATAAGCTGTGCCAGCCTGCACTGGTAGAGGGAATGACCTTGTCGAAGTTACTACATTGATGAAATCACAGGTCCAGTCAGTATCTCTACTTTGAGTGCCAGAAAACCCCCACTGTTCAGGATTCAGTAAAGGTTTATTTTTCAGTCAAGCTGTATGTGTTACAGTGAAGGCTAAAAGCTTTCAGTGGGCAATAACACCAAGTTTTGAGGGAAGGGGTGTGGTTGTTGACCATTGGTCAGGGGGTACAATTTTCAAACCTTGCCTAGGGTGTACAGATGCCTTGTTCTAGCTGTGAGGAAATCTATTGTTATTGTATATATTTCACTGTTAGCATTATATAGGATGACTTTAAATATTTTAAAGCTTGTAGTCGTTTGGAAATGTGTCAAATCCTGATTTCCAGGGCAATTGTAAATATCTGTTTATAGTTCCAACAAATATAAACCCCATCTCATCAGTTAGAGGGTAATTATAAGTGCCAGAAAAGGTCAGTGATTTGTTGTTTTGTAGAATAAGTTTACATTTTAGTAACTTTCTCATCAATGCATGTTTGAAGTTATTTTCCTTAAAGAAGCTACAGAATAAGATACATTTTATTTGGGCTTTAAAATTTTGCTTTTTTCTTGCAGCAGGATCTTCTGAAATTAGGAGACTTTGGGTCATGTAGAAGTGTTTATTCTAAGCAGCCATATACAGAATACATCTCTACTCGTTGGTACCGGGCCCCTGAGTGTCTCCTTACAGATGGATATTATAGCTACAAGATGGATATGTGGAGTGCTGGCTGTGTGTTTTATGAAATCATGAGGTAAAATAATCAGATATAGTATTTAAAAGATAAAAACATTGCTGAATTTAAAAATGCTAATAACATCTCATCCTTATATGGTAGAGTTAAATATAATCAGGAGATTGGAGTAGATGATCTGTAGGATCCTACCAAGCTCTTAAAATTCTGTGATTTTAAAATAAGCTAAATCACAAGAGTCTGGGTTAGTGTTGGTGGTTTGATGCCACTTCATCCTTAAAAGTGGATTTAAAAGCAATTCTGTAGTTTATTTTAGTTTTATACTAAACTGAAAATTTCCTGCTTATTTTTTATTATTTTGATTCTCAAATACTTATCATTGATTTGCATCCAAAAGGAAGCATCACAGTTTGGGAGTTTATTTTTCTACTGTTGATCACAACTCTAGCAAAGTGTCTCTGATTAATTTGATGCTTTGATAAATCAGAGTGGATAAGAAGAACAAGGCTTGTAGCCTTGATTATTTGTTCTCAGGGGTAAGGAACCAGGTAAGGTAGTGAGTGGCTTTTGATGTCAGAATTGGGCTCTTGTGATCCATTAGCAAGCCTAGGTTAGCTTTTAGGCCCTGAGGCACCACAACTACTTTGGCTTTTATGTGGAGAGGGGAAGGTGACAAGCCAGAGAAGATAACAGTATATTAGCTCTTAAATGAGCCCAAAATCTCACCTAACCTCTACCCAAATAAACCTCTAAAATCACACCAGAAGGAACAATGATAAAGAAAACATTGAGAAGTAATTATAAACTCTTCCATCCAGTCCCAGACTGTACAGAATCCTGGCCTAAGCATGGTTGGAGCAGAGACAAGCCAGGACGGATGTAAGGCAAAGTGAAAAACTGCCTCAGACTCAGACCAAAGGGATGGCCAGACCAATCAATCAATCAGTAAACATTTATTAAGTGCCTACTATGTGCTAGGCACTATGCTGAGCACAAAGGATACAAAAAGAGGCAAAAGACAGTTCCTGCCTCAGCTCACAGTCTAATGGGGAAAACAACACGAAAACGAATATATACAAAGCAAGCTATATACAGGATAATTGGAAAATAATTGAAAGAGAAGACACTAGAATTAAGAGGGGTTGGGGGAGGCTTCCTGTAGAAGGTGGGATTTTATTTAGGACTTAAAGGAAGCCAGGGAGGTCAGTAGTTTGAGTGGAGGAGGGAGAGCATTCCAGGTATGGGGGACAGCCAGAGATAATGCCTGGAGTCTAGAGTTGGAATGTCTTGCTTGTGGAACATCCAGGAGGCCAGTCACCGTATGGAAGAGTAAGTGTCAGGAGTAAGGTATAAGAAGACTGGAAAGATATGAAGGGACTGGGTTATGGAGGGCTTTGTGAATGCCAAGTGTTTGCTCTTCAAGGCAGTAGGAAGCCATTAGAGTTTATTGAGTAGGGGGGAGTGATATGATTGGATCTATGTTTTAGGAATACCACTTTTGTGGCTTTTGGAGGATGGATTGTATGGGGAGAGACTTAAGGCAGGCAGACCTACCAGTAGGCTATTACACTAATCAAGGCATGAGGTGATGAGAACCTGCATTAAAGTGGTGACAGTGTCAGAGGAGAGAAGGGGGCATATTTGAGAGATGTTGCTAAAGTGAAAATGACAGGCCTTAGCAACAGCTTGGATATGGGGGGGGGGTGACTTACAGATGCAGAGCCTGAGGGGCTGGGAAGAGCCCTCTACAATAATAGGGAAGGTAGAGGGGGATGGATTTAGGGGAAAAGATAATGAGTTCTGTTTTGGATGTGTTGAGTTTAAGATGCTACTGGACATCTAGTTTGAGATGTCTTAAAGGTAGCTGGAGATAGGCGATTGGAGGTCAGCAGAGAGATTGGGGCAGGATAGATTTGAAAATTATTAGCACAGAGATGGAAATTAAATCCATGGGAGCTGATGAGATCAAGTGAAATAGTATAGAGAGAAAAGAGAAGAGGGCCCAGCAGAGAACTTTAAGGGACACCTATGGTTACAGGGTGTAATCTGGAGGAAAATCCAACAAATGGGAAAGAAGAAGTCATCAAATAGGAGGAAAGCCAGGAGAGAGTGGTGTGCCAAAAACCTAGAGAGAAGAGAGGATTAAAAAGCAGACTGCAGAGATGTCAGAGAGAATGAGGATTAAGAAAAAGTCAATGGATTTGGCAACTAAGATATCACTTAATAATTTTGGAGAGAGCAGTTTCAGTGGAATGATAAGGCCAAAAGCCAGATTAAAAGGACTTAAGAAAAGAGTGAGAGGAGAGAAAGTGGAGAGACCTATTGTAGATGGCCTTTTCAAAGAGTTTAGCTACCTATAGCAGAAGAGTTACAGGATGATAGCAGGGATGGAAGGATCAGCTGAGGAATTTTTCAGGATATGGGAGATGTATAGTATGGAACTTAAGAGAGATTACTTGATGATGGAGGAGTAAGGAGCCTTCCATCTCCCCTGTCCTGACTAGTGAGCTGAAGAGAATGAGTGAAGGTACAGTAAGTCCTGGAAAGGGTGGCCACGGAGGCTGTATCATCAGGGAGAAGCCAGGTTTCAGTAAGAAATAATAGAAGGAAGGAGTGAGAGAGGAATAGATTTAAGATGAAGGGAAGCTTGTTGCCTATGGCACAGGCATTCCACAGGGCATAGTGGAAGGGTGGGGTAGAGTTAGGGTCAAACTTTGAGGTGAGAGAGTTGAGGATGGGAATTGGGTGGGAGGGGGTGTGAAATGGAGTTCAGATAATGATCTACAGGAGTTGAGTCTCACTGGGATGTGAAGGGTATGACCAGCTGTGGGAAGATTCATCAGTGAGTGGAGGGGGCCTGATGTCAAAAGGAGGGCTGCTCTTCTTTGCACTGGAGATTCTCCATATCCCAGTTAGGAGACTGGGCTGGTAGAAGGAGGAGGAAAATGTCTTCTGCTGCTCTATATATAAGTGGTTGCTTTGTAGTAGATGGAAGGTGCCTGGTCTGGCCCCAGAAGCCTTTCTTCAAGGGATACATTGTTTCTATCAGGAGATTGAAAGCTCGGGGCTCTAGTGTATCTGTGGTCTGAGGTCTTCTCACCTGAGATAATTGGCTGTGAGGCAGCAGAAGGAAGTGCCTAGTCTGGCTCCTGGCAGTCTTTCCTCCTGCTGGCAGCAGCTTCTGAGGAGACAAAGCTGGACCAGTGCTCAGGCAGTCTGTGCTCAGGCCACAGCGGGGGAAATGACCAGAACAAAATACCTGCTACCAATGTACTCAGCAGCTCTGGTTGAGTCCTGTCAGGTTCATAGCAAGGCACAGAGCCAGCTCCAGGTTCAGAACTGTGCAAAGACGAGGGAGCCCAGGTCAAAACCGAAGTTGAGTCACCAGAGGACTGAGCCCAAACCCGGAGTACTGCAGAAGGGCCACTTAGCACCAAGCAGAGCCTGCACACACCATCCTAGCATATGGGAAGAAGCAGAGTTTGACTCCAGCACAAAGCCCTAGTCCTGAAACAGGGGCTAGAAACAGGAATAACCAGAAGAAAATGCCAAACACATTGAAAGAATTGTGATGGCTTGGGAGAAGCCCAAAAGGTGAGCGAAGAAGAGACTAAGTCCAAATACAGCATAAGAGAAAAGAATGTCCTGGCCACAGGACTCTTTAGAGTATCTGGAAGAAATGAAATAAAAAATGAAAAATGTTATGTTATATGCGATGAGATGACCATGAGGGAGGAGAATGAATGTCAAAGAGAATTAATGGCTTGGAACACATGGTAGTAAAGGATTGAAGAATTGAATTGTCAGAAAATTGAATGGACCAAACAGAAAGTAACGTATCCATGAGACAAGAAACATTAAAATAAAATAAAAAGATTGAAAACAGAAGAAAATATAAGGTACTATCAAAAAACAACTATTCTGGAAAACAGGTTAAAGAGAGATCATCTAAGAGTCACCAGAGTATCTGAAAATCCTGATCACAGAGAGTGAGAGGAGAGGGAGGGGTGGAGGACAGTTACACAGGAAAGATAGCATAGAGAAAGTGCTTATTCTAGGTGGGTTTCTAACCATTCAAAAGTTGGGCAGTAGAATTAAATGGATGAGGATAAGAGCCAACATTTGTTAGTAGATTTTAAGACAATAGTTTTACATTAGTAATTCAGAATTTAAGATGAGCATACCTTTAATCAAGAAAAAAAAGCTTTGAAAAACATAAATATTTGATTCTAAACTACTGCTTATTTTGAGAATTGATTTCCACTTTATTTTTTTTTTTTTTATTCAATATCTTTTATTGATCTGGGTACTTCCTCCACTCAGATTCCAACTTCTTCACACCTTAGGCGATCTTTTGTTTTAAACTTTTAAAATTCTTTATTTTATTCTGAACTTTGCAAATACCAAAAAAATTTGAAAATTTCCATATACAAAGCAGAACAGAAAGAGAATTGCATATAAAACACTGAATCTCCATTATATACAATTATCATTTTTGAAAAAAGTATATAAGAAATTAAACATGTTACTTTCAAAGCTTTCCTAACTATCTATGTATCCTTCTCAAATTCCTTCTGTTCTGTACATTTTAAAAATGCTTCAATGGTCCTTTCTTTTCTCCTTTTTTTTGGTTGGCATGCTAGTTTCATTCTCCCCTGCAACCCCAATTGAAAAAGAAAAACCTTACAACAAATAAGCACAGTCAAACAAAATCTTTATGAGCTACTGTCTTACTTTTTTGTTTGTATCCCCACTGATTGGCACATACTTAATGCCCTTTCTTTCATTCACTCATTGGTCACAGAAAGAAAGCAAAGTGCAGAGAAGAAAGATTCTGTGTTCCTCCCAACAGTCCAACTGTAAGGAGCACAGGAGTTGTCATAGTGAGACAGGAACTGAACCAAACTCACATTTCAATCATCCCACTTCTTACCTTAAAAGGCAATAGATTTGGGCTGGGTATGGTGGTGTACATCCTGTATTTGCAGCTACTGGAGAGGCTGAGGCTGATGGATCTCTTGAACTCTGGAGTTCTGAATTGCTGTGAGCTATGTTGATTGGGTTTTTGAGCTAAGTTCAGTATCATTAGTGAGCTTCCAGGATTTGGGGGTGGGGTGGGCTGGTTGCCTGAGGAGGAATGAGGTGGCCCAGGTTAAAAACGGAACAAGCTAAAGAACCTAGGCCTACCGGTGGCAGGACTGGGCCCTCTGCATTTCCAGCCTGGCAGAGATGCGGAAACTCAGTCTTTGAAAGAACTTTTTTTTTTTTTTAAAGAGGACATAGATTTGAAGCTAGAGGACCTTCAATTCATCTGGTTTCTTCTATCTGTGTGGCTTCTTATCTATGTGAATTTGGGAAAGTCACTTAAGTTTTCTGGGTCACAGTTTCTTTATCACCAGTAGATTACCCAACAATCACCCCTTCCCTTCATTCTCTCCCTATTTACTGGCTGCTTCCCTTCTGCCTACAGCACCTACCTACAGATATTCTTAAAAATCTCTCAGTAGATCCTGTCGCCACCTAAAGCTACTGTCATAGCTCTTCTCCCTTTTGCAGCCAAAAACCTCGAAAGGTTGTTTACACTTGTTCCATTTCCTCTTGCACTCACTTCCATCTCTTTGCAGTCTACCTTTCCAGCCTTATTATTCAACATTTTCAGACACGGCCAGGTTGTGGATCTGTTTTTATTGATTATACTTATTTGTTACAAGGGAGGGTTTTCAATTTTTTGGGGGAAGAGGAAGAACTGTGGGAAGAATAATGATAGGAATGCCGAAAATAAAGAAAAGAACACCAAGAAATACATAGATGTGAGCTGAATAAAGTTCAGAAATAGATATGGACAAGTAGGACAGTTTGGGAACTACTGTGTTAAATTTGTATATAGTCCCATTTTTCTGTTTTTCTTTGTATGTACAAATGATCATATTTGTTGATATTTGTCAAATTCGTAATAATTGGAAAGAATTTTTTTAAAAGGAATTCTTTCCCTCATCCCCTTCCCCCTTCTTCCTCCCTCCATCCTTCTAGTGATCACAAGCCTGGCATCTCTGGGAAACTAATTATCCAGACAGCTACTGGAGCTCTCTTCCAAAAATAAGTAACTAATTTCTTTTCCTTTTTTTTTAAAGTTATGTTCAAATTTAGTGGGTATATAGAAATAATATTTATAAAAGAATTTTTCTGGTTTCCTATTCTCAAGTCAGCATAAGGATCATTTTATTTAGATTTTATTCCCTGAAGATATAAAATGTTCCTGACTGAGCATTGACAAAGGAGAAAAGGGTTGTTTGGAAATTAAAGGCAAATGGATAAACTGATATTAATGTCTAGAAAATGGAAGATGATATAAGGAACATATAACATGGAGTCTTCTTGGGTATGGGTTGAAGATGAGGCAAGAGCTTAATATGGAAGAAAGATGAGAAATATTCTACAGCAGAGACTGAGTTGTAAAATGTGTAGGTCACTAATTTCTTCAGTGTTGCAAAAGCTTCTCTAACTCTGCAGCATAATTTGGTGCGCTAGAAAAATGGTCCAAGGAGTACAGCAGAGCTATTAGAGGTGCAGGCAATTCTATTGTATTGTTTCTGCCCAACTAGGCCATTTGATTTCCATTTTTATAATGAAGCCCTTGAATGATAGTTTATCCTTCAAAAGGTAGAGGAACCACCAGGAGAGAACTTTATTCAGGATCTGATTTTTTAGCCAACGGGGAAGAACTAGTTGCTGGGATAAAAATAAGGAAGAGTTACAATTCCCACTTAAGAGTTTGTGATAGAGAAGAGAAAAGCCAGGCATGGTCTGTCACCCTAGATTTTAGTGGAGTATATTTCATTTCAGAGGAAGGCAAGGAGGTATCATACAGATGAAAATTCTTTAAGAGAAGCCATCTCAGGAGACATAGAAAGCTCTTAAGAAAGAAATTCTCTAGACACAAAGAAATAATTCTATTGAGGAAGAAAAATGGGATTTATTTGAAAGGATTGATGTGGATCTACAGAGAACTGACCAATCCGTGTAGATTTTAAAAGATAGCTACTGGAGATGTTAGCAAGGGCTGGCTATGACACTGTAAGAGAATTGCATCAGAAGTGGTAAAGCTCAGAGTGAGAGGTTGAGTGGGCTCCATGGCTCTGCTCAAATTATTTCACCTCTGAACTTCACAGAATCATGAAATTTAAAATTGGAAGGGAGCTCAGCAGCTCTTTAGTCTAACTCATACTCAAAAGGAATTGCCCCTGTAACATACCTGATAGGTGGTCATTCGTACTCTGCTTAGAGACCCCTGGAAGCTACCCACTCCACTTCAGACTGTCCTCATTGTTAGGATGATTTTCCTATCATCAATCTTAAATCTACCTCTTTGCAACTTCTCCAGCTTTTCCTTGTTTTCCCCTCTGGGACCACACAGAGCAAGCCTCTTCCTCTTCTACATAACAATTCTTCAGATATTTGAAAATTGCTTCATTCCCCTGAGTCTTCTCTTTTCTAGGCTAAACCTCCCCAGTTCCTTCAACTGATCCTTCTTATCCCTGGAAGCCATGACTCTCTTAATGCAGCCCAAGATCCAAATTGCTTTTTTTTTTTTTTAATTTCTACATCACACCGTTGACTCCCATTGAGCCAACAGGTCATGAAAACTCTGTATTTCAGACTAACTGTCCTCTAACCATACCTCCTTCATCCTGTACTTGTGAAATTTTTTTTCCTAAACCTAAATATAGCACTTTGTGCTTATCAGTATTGAATTTTATCTTCTTAGATTTAACCCAGTGCTCTGGCTTGTCAAGCAAGATCTTTCTGGATCCTGACATTGTCATTCAGTGTGTTCGCTGTCCCTCATAGCTTTGTGTTATTAGTTATTTTCCTGACGTTATCACCATATGTCTCCTCTACTCAGTAAAATACAATAGTTCCTTTCAAGGATCAAATATAAACTCCTCTGTTTAGCATTTGGAGCCTTTCATAACATAGCCCCATGTTACTTTTCCAACTTTATTACACTCCCCTTTATGTATACTAAGTCCAGCCAGGGATGTGATGGTAAATGTTTGCAGCCAGCTTTCTGGGGAAAAATGTGTGCACAGAACATTTTAAAGTTTACTCTGCATTATAAACATCTTCTCCATCACTTTCTTGAGTCTAGACTGTCAATAAAATAATAAATCCTGATTTGTAGTGAGGTGTAAATTCTCACGCTGAAAATTTAACAATTGGTTTTTGCAAGCAGGTATGAGCAGATTCGAGCACTTTCTCTTCCCCACCCCTCACCCCGTGTCGAAGCCAAGCTGTCGTTCCTGTTATACTACTCTACATCTCCTATCTCTGTATGTCTGCCTTGGCTACCCTCTTTTCCTCTAATGCACTCCCTTCTCACCTCTGCCTCTTAGAATTCCTAGTTTCCTTCAAGACTCATCTCAAATTCCATCTTCTACGTGAAGCCTTTCCTGATTCTCCTCATCTATGAGTGCCTTCTTCAAAACTACCTTGTATTTGTATGTGTTAGTTCTTTGGCTAAACTATAAGATGCTTGAGGGCAAGAACTGGTTCACTTTTGTCTTTGTATCGCAAGCCCCTAACAGTGCATGGCACATAGTAGGAGCTTAATATCTGCTTGTTTCTTATGCTTGAAATGTACTCTTCTCACCTCAGCCTCTCAGTCAGCAAGCATCTATTATGTGTCAGACTCTGTGCTTAGACTGCCTAGTTTCTTTCAATCTCTGGTTTCTTTTTCAAAGCCACTTCTATGAAGCCTTCCTTCATCTCTCCAGCTATTAGTGCTTCCCTCCCACACATCAAATTACCATGTATTTATTCTGTATATATTTTGTATATGCTTAATTGTGGACACATTATCTCCCTCAATAGAATGTAAAATGTAAGCTTCTTGAGGATAGGAACTGATTTTTTGTCTTTGTCTCTAGCCTAGCACGGTCCTTGGCATGTAACAGGCATTTAACAAATGACTTTTTTTCTCAAAACATCTGTAAATTTAATGAATATTCCAGTCATACCTTTATTCAAGTCATTGATAAAAATGTTAAATAGCATAGGGCCAAGCACAGATCCCTTGGACACTTTACTGGAGATCTTCTGCCAATTTGACATTGAACCATTAATGATGACTTTTTGAATGCTTTTCATGGATTGACATCTGTATTACCTACCTTATAAGGTTATTATATCACTATATAAACCTTAAAGGCCAGTATGGAAATGATAGTTGTTGTTATTATCAACAACAATAATAACATTTTATTCTGTACTGCCCCTACTACTTGTAAACTTGTTTTTTTTTTTTTTATGAAGTCTCTAGACTAGACCCAAGCTGAATCTGCCACTCAAGGAAAGAAAATTGGGTGAAGTGGGGGCAGTGGTGAGGATCACCATAGTGGTCTTCAAGCTGGTGGGAGGATACTGGAAAAAGTTAGTCCCAGGAGTGCCCAATAAGGGTTGGCATGGTTGAACATTGATGACATGACATGACATGGTAGAATGTCAAGGCTGGAGCTGGGTTTCTTGGTGAGGATTAGGTGGCCCTTTATAGCATTGGTAAATAGACAAGATGAATTTGGGTGGAAGGTGAGGCGGGGAGAACAGTGGATAAACTTATGAAGGTGGCAATTAAGGAAAATAAGGGTGATTGGGGAAAACAGAATTAAAAAGAAAAATGGAGATTAAGGGAATATTAATCAGGGCTATTTCTTAAGAAATTTAGAAGTAACAATAATTATATTTTCTCTTAAGCTTTAAAATTTGCCAAGTACTTTCATATATATTTATATTATTTGATCTGAACCCTATGAAGTGATGTGGCAGAGTGGGTAATGAACTGACTTTATAGACAAGACTATCTGGGTTCAGGCCTCGCCTATGATACCTATTAGTTGTGTGACCCTGGGCAAGTCACTTAACCTCTCTAAGACTATAAGCTGCAGAGAATGTGCTGCTAATCTACATTGGTAGAGGGAGTTATCCTTATCCTTATTTCCTTATCTATACTAATGAATCTCAAGTCCAGACCCCATTTAATAACCCTGTGACACAGTTAATAATAACAATGTTTATAGAGTGTGTAATGTTTTTACATACTTTTTCTTTTTTGACCTTCACAACCTCTAAGTTAGGTAGTGCAATCAAATGCTAACAAGAAAACTAAGGCTTAGATTAAGTGACTGCTCTTGAGGTAGCATATTGTAAAGGAAAGGGCATTAGATTTGGTGTCAGAAGACTGAGTTCAAATCCTGACTCTTCTAACTGTGCAACCCTGTACAAGTTACTTCTCTTTTCTGAGCCTTGGTTTTCTCATCTTTAAAATGAGAAGGTTGGATTAGATCAGGGATTCTTAATCTGAAGTTCATGGACCCCTAAGAGGGTTGGATGAGTGCAGGAGATGGTAGGAATAGACATACCTGTAATGGGAAGATAACTCCAAGTGTTTCCTCCATTTTACCAGCAATACCATCTTGTCATATTCTTTCAGTCTGCAGCCTCTCTTTCCTGGAGCTAATGAACTGGACCAAATCTCCAAAATCCATGATATTATTGGCACACCTCCTCAGAAAACTCTTACCAAATTCAAACAGTAAGCACATGGTACCTTTTGCTTATGAACTTGTACATTATTTTTTTATTATAAGTCTAATATTATTGATATTATATTCCTAGCACATTTCTTAGCTTTGCCCTAAGAGAAACATGTAGAGGCAAAGACCATTGTTAATTTACTTTTGGCTTTTTGATATATCCTCTTTGTTGATGTTATTATTTCTAATGTTTTATAAGGACAACAATTCCTATTTGTATAGGCATAATTACTACACAGACTGTGATTTTAAAGGGTACAAGGAAAGTTTGACCAGTTTGGGTGACCAGCATATTTCTGAGGATTTTGGTTTATCAGGAGGCCCTTTAAAAATCAGGGCCCAGATTTATATTTATATTATATATTATATTGTATGTTATGAAACCTTTTGATGGAAATTGTTATATGCATTCAGTATGTAAATATGTTTATTTATATTAAATATTTATATTATATGTTGTGAAACCTTTTGATGGAAATTGTTATATGCATTCAGTATGTAAATATGTGTAAATTTTCTAGAATCTCCATAAATATTTAAACAGTACTGAATGTGTTTCACAAAACTTTAGGGATGTAAAAAGTCTTAGATATCATTTAGTTCAACCTTCCCATCTTACAAAGGAAGAAACCTGGGAAGAAAAGAGACTTGGGAGACATTTGCTCCTAAGGCTGAGGAACCAAAATAATTATGGCTTAGGCATCTACAGTTTTTTACAGTGTTCAGTGGGCTTTCTTTACAACCATTAGCCACAGCAGCTCAGAGAGGGAGGCAAAGCCAAAACTGGAAAATTGATTCATATTTACTCTATAGTTAGTTCATTAAGGTATGTTATCATCACATTTGCTGAAGGAGTGGGGCAGCATTTTGATTAAAAATTATTTTATCATTCTTTGACATCTGCAATATTATTACTGTAGTGGAACAAAAGGTTCCTGAGGGCAGGGACAATCCCACAGTGTTTAGGATGGTGCTTGTTACATAATACTTAATAAATGCCTGTTGATTGATCCATTTTTTAACGTGCTAACATCTTCCTTCAAATAGCTTAAAACTCATTTTTGAACTGGGCTTTCAGCACTGGGATGGAAGTTAGGAGACCTGTGTTTAAGTCCTAATTTTGTCACAAATATGCTATATGAACTAAAGTCCCTTTCCCTCTCTAGACCTCAGTTTCCCTATTTGTAAAACAAAAAGGTTGAACTCTAAGGTTGCTTCTAGTTTTATGACCTATAATTCTAATCTTTGCTGCCATGTTAAGCCAGTACAATTGTGAAGCTACAACCATCTCTTGGGAGATGTGATAGCTTACCAGCTGAATCCTCTCAATGATGACACTGTTGTTTATTATCATTGGGCTTTTAACACAGGTCAAGAGCTATGAGTTTTGATTTTCCTTTTAAAAAGGGATCAGGAATCTCTCTGATGACATCGACTTTGTCCCCTCAGTGCCTTTCTCTGATCTATGCAATGGTAGAATATGACCCAGATGAAAGAATCAGTGCCCACCAGGCGCTGCAGCATATTTACTTCCGAGAACAAAGGTAAGCTTCTAACATCTTTATTGGATCCCGAGTCTGACTCCATCCAGAGAAGCACTGCTGGGGAGCAGTGCCAGCAGCCTTCGGGGGCAGGAAGCCTCAGGAGGGCACCGATTAGGGAGAATGGGGTAGGGATTCTATGAGCTGGACTAGAGTCTTCTGAGATTCCTCTGGCCTCTACGATTTTATCATCTCAAAACAACGCCTGCTTAAAGTACCCTTTGATAGCAGCTATTAATGCATCTCATTTTTAGGGGGCAAATGACCACTGTTTGGATTTATTTAAGCATGCTGTTTCCTAAAAGCAGCTATCACACCTGGCATTTGATGTGCCTAACAGAGGCCTTTAAAAAATCTTACTCCTTGGGGCAGCTAGGTGGCGCAGTGGATAGAGCACTGGCTCTGAAATCAGGAGGACCTGAGTTCAAATCCAGCCTCAGACCAAACACTTGATACTTACTAGCTGTGTGACCCTGGGCAAGTCACTTAACCCCAACTGCCTGAAAGTTTAAAAAAAAAAAAAATCTTACTCCATCCTGCTTCAGGTGAATTGGCCCCCAAAGTAGTAATGTTATTATAAAACGAGAGGTGGGGAGTATTTTCTGTGAGGCAAAAAGTTCTCTTTTCAGGTGATATTAAGACTGATAGTCCTCTTCCTCTCTTACGGAATTAAATCACTTGATCATCTACTTCAATGGGAATGGAATGATATAATGAATCAACAAAAATGATGGAAACATACCTATTCCTAAAACTTTAGAAATACATTTGTTTTAGACAGTGGAAGGATCCTTCACATCATGTTTTAATTTTTACTTTAGATTACAAGACATAAATTTCTAACAGCCTATAGCTTACCAATTTGCAGGTTGAAGCCAGACTAGTATTAGCAACTTGTAGAAAATCCCTATGTGGATAATTAGAGCTGAATGTATCAGTTTAGAAAAGATTAATTATGTATGTGCAGTGTGACTCTAAAGTAATGAGATTTATTCTATACACAAATGT
The DNA here is from genome assembly GCF_900497805.2 of Vombatus ursinus. Lineage (NCBI taxonomy): Eukaryota > Metazoa > Chordata > Mammalia > Diprotodontia > Vombatidae > Vombatus > Vombatus ursinus. The sequence continues at coordinate 9,952,461 of NW_020947062.1, read as the reverse complement.
GAAAATCAGTTTCATCTCTTTATCATTAAACTACAAACAAATGCTTGTCCAAGAGTGTCATGTAATTGTGTAGTTATCCCGCTGGATTTGTTAACTTTCCCACAGATACCTGAGCATATACATATATTACTATGAGATCTCTAGTTCCATGGTTCAGACTGTTACACTAAAATTGGTGAATTAGGGAAAGATATTCCCTTAATAGTTGCTGACAGCAGGTAAACTGAGGCATATCTTACAACAGGGAAAGCAAGTAGTTATGGTTTCTCTGTATACTGTTATACAGTACAGGAATGGTTATATTTTTTATTCATCATAGGGTATCAGAGAAGCAAGCTCTTGTAGCCCGCAGGAAAGTAGGACTGACAGAACATCTGGGAGAAGCAGAATCACTCAAAAATGTGTGGCAAATTTCAAAGGAAGGCAAAAAGCAGGTAACAAATTTTGTAAGGATCTTGACTTCACAGCTGATTGTTTTCTCCCCTACAAAGTGTTTGTTTATAATACATACCTCTTCCCTGGGACCTAATGAATGTGGAACTGATGATTACTTCAGAGACTTCTTGGCAGGAGGGCATATATGTAAATGAAGTGTTGGCGAAGGCAGTCCCTTTCTGATTAAGCTTGAGAGAAATCTGGCAGTTGTTATGTCTGAATAATAGAGAACCATTGGTACAACTCACCCAAACCTTCCTATGTCCTCCATCACAGGGAAAATGTTCCCAAGTTACAAAGAAGAGGATGTTAAATTTGAACATTAGAGCTATGGGAAATCCATCTGTTTACTGGTTTTAATTCTCCTCTAGAATATTATGAAAGCATTCATCTCCATCTTACTTCTTACAACAGGCCTGCACAACATAATGTCCGAGGGCTGCAAACAGCCTGCAGGCCGTATATTGTATTGGCCTGTCTTACAACGTATGCCAAAGCATTACTTCATTTATTTCTACAGTTAATTTTTGTCCTTCCCTTTTCCAAGTTATTTACTTTCTCTTGCAAACCTCTCATTTCTTTTCTCATTTTTCCTTCTACTTCTCTCTTTTGACTTTTAAAATCCTTCTTGAGCTCTTCTAAGAAGGCCTTTTGGGCTTAAGACCAGTTCATATTCCCTTTTGAGGTTCCAGATGTGGGTTTGTTGACAATGTTATCCTCTTCAGAATTTCTGCCTTGATCTTCACTCTTCCTATAATAAGAATCTATCGTACCTTTCTTTTTGCTTATGGTATTTGCTTACTTCCTGGCCCTTTTTTTTTTTTAAGGCAGTTGGAGTTAAGTGACTTGCCCAGGGTCACACAGCTAGTAAGTGTCAAGTGTTTGGTCTGAGGCTGAATTTGAACTCAGGTCCTCCTGACTTCAGGGCCGGTGCTCTATCCTCTGCGCCACCTAGCTGCCCCATTTCCTGGCCTTTAAAAAGATTGAGCTCTCTTGCTGGGGAGCAGAGGGCACTGACCCTAGCTTCTTGTATTGAGAGCCTAGGGCCTGGTCACTGTTTTTGTGTGCTGGGGCCTCCAAGGCTGGCAGTTGGAGGCTATAGGGTTCTGGCAGCTTACCTAGTTTTGGGCTGGAATCAGCAACACTGGAACTCTAAGGGGTAGGATTGGGTAGTCTGGCCCCTGGAGATTTCCTACTCACAGGGCCTTTCCTTCCTTTCACTTTCTTCAACTCCTTTCAGATGGATGTTGCAGGATGTTTATCTGCCTGGGGCCCATCGGAGGGCTGCTTCCCTTAATTTTGCTGAGAGACTGGGAGACCTGGTTGCTGTAGAATGTCAAGGCACTTGGTGGTTTTCTGAGCTGGTTTCCACTGGTTCCCCCGCCCTCACTGAGGCACTCGGGAGTGCTGGTGTTGGTATTTGCCCGCTCCACCACCTGGGTTTCAGGATCTCCTCCTGGTATGCTGAGGTGGGGCTTTCCCCTAGCTTGCTGGGATTCCTCCCATTCTGTACTTCTCCTCTTCCTCCAGGGCAAGGGGGGGCCTTTCTTGTTAATCCCTCAAGCTACCTGGGCTACTGGACTGTTGCATGCTATCTTTCTTCTGGTTCAGCTATTCCAGGGGCAATATTATCTGGGCTTTCAGAGGTTAATAAGGGAGGGTAACAGCGACTTACTTCTTACTCTGCCATCTTCCATTACTTCATTTATACGAGATATAACCACTAGTTAATCTTTGATTTAGAAACATTGAAAGAGATTAAATTTGCAATGTGCTGAGTTTTAATTTTTCACTGATGCTTCATATAATAGCTCATTTCTACAGGCTTTCAAAATGTTTTCCTTGCAACAACACAGTGAAATAAGTAGCACAAGTATTACTGTTCCTATTTCATAGCTGAGGAAACTGAAACTTAGAAAGGTAAAGACTTGGCCACAAAGAAGGTAAATACAATGTTGGAACTGAGATTCACACAAGGCGAACTCCTGATTCCAAGTGCAACACTCTTTATACCACTTTGTTTTACTCAACATTGTGCTGCCATTTGTTTGCTCAATTCAGATAGCTAGGTAGCTCTGCTCTTTTTGGTGAACAAATATTCACATCTGGTTAGTAGATATGTCCTTCCTCAGTCAACTTTTCAGAGACACAGAAACCTGTGGTGTGATAAAGATCTGGAGGATGTACCAGACTGAAAATTCAACATGAGTTAACTGTGTGTAGAGAAAAGCAGAAAAAAAAAATCCTCTTAAACTATGGGGAATCTTTTTTTTTTTGCATGTAGGCCTGAAATTTCATGGTCATAGAGAGCTCTTGAAACTCCCTTTACCAGTGCAGATCAGTCCTTGTTCTGTCCCTTATAGTCTTAGAGAGCTGCCTGGAGCACTGAGAGGTTAAGGGACTTGCCCAGGGTCTCACATCTAGTACACGTCAGAAGCAGAGCTGTCATTCCAGCTCTATCCATTAGTCATACAGCCTTCGATAACGTGTTCATTAGTAGCGGCATGGTATTCTTTATAAAGAAGGTGATGGCCCTGCTGTACTCTTTTCTGGTTAGAGGGCATTTCAAGTATAATATTCAAGTCTTGAGGGTCACATTTTAAGTAGAGTATTGACAAAGTGGTGGGTGCAGTGGGGAAGAATGGAGACCATGCACCCTCCTTATGTAGTGCCTCATTGTTCATTCTCCAACCCATGCCTCTCCCATTTGTGCTTATAAATTTGAGATTTTGAGAGAGAAGGCCAAGGTGGCTCAGTCATAGAATGCAGGAAGAAGTTGAGAGGAGGAAGTAAGCACTTATGAAGTGCCTACTATGTGCCAGACACATAGCTTTATAAATACTCTTTCATTTGATCCTTACAACAACTGAATTCCAGTCCTACTTATCTGCTTATTTAGACATTTCAAACTGGATGTCTGTTTGGTTGTATTGCCTGTTTCCACCTACTCTAACCCTTCTTCCACACAGCTGCCAAAGGGCAGGTCTGACCATATCACAGTATATCAGTATATCACATATAAGGCAGTGGCCTTATTAAGTAAACTCCATTGGTTCCCTATTACCACTAGTATCAAATATAAGCCCTTTGCTATAGTTTTTAAAGCCCTTTACAACCTGGCCCAACCTATCTATTCAACATCACTGTACTTTACTCCCCTTCCTAGGCAGCTAGGTGGCTCAGTGGATAGAGTCCTGGGTCTGGGCTCAGGAAGGCCTGAGATCAAATCCAGTCTCAAACACTTACTAGCAGTTTCTTCAGTTGTAAAACAATTGATAACAATGAGCAGACATACAGTGAATTGCTCAAGGTTATGAAGCTAGTTTGTAGTAGGGCTGGGCCTTGGCTACAGATCTTTTTCTTCCTAGTCCAGTGCTTTTGCTTTTAATTTTTTGTTATTCTGAACTTGACAACACCAATTTATGTGAAAATTTCATATACAAAGAACATAAAAAGAGGATTGTTATGAAAACCCAAATCTCTACTTACATATACCTTTTAAAAAGTATATAATAAATTCAACATTGTTTTGAAGCTGTTCTGTTTATCTCCCCCTGAATTTCCTTCTGTTCTCTTCTGTGCATTTAAAAAATATTTCAGTGACCCTCTTTTCTTTCTTCTGATACTTTTTCTTGGCATCGCTATCACTAGCTCCCATCTCTTCCCAAATTAAAAAAAAAAAAAACCACCCCGCTCTGGTAACAAATAATTATAGTCAAGGAAAACAAGCCTACACATTGGCCACATCCAAAAATATGTATTTCATTCTGCACTTCTAGTCTGCCACCTCAGGTAGCATGATTCATTCTTGGTCTCTGGAATCACAGCTGATTATTGCATTGATTACAGTTCTTAAGCTTTTAGTTGTTTTTCTTAAAAAAAAAAAAACCCTTTTAAAAAGTCACCAAATAAAATATTTTGCCTCTGTTTACTGTACCCTGCATCAGTTCATACACTACAAGTCTTTCAGAATTCTCTTATCCATTGATTTTATCTTTTCTTATGGCATAATAATACTCCATTATATTCACATGCAGGCAGTTCTTGCTTTACAGAAGTAGACCATTCTGCAGATCACTGTGTAAAGTGATTTTTATATAGTGCGAATTTGCCCATGGATGTGGGAAAGAGAAGGAGAAAGGGAAGCAGGAAGAGGCTGCACACTATGGACGAGTGGCCAATACACAGTTTAAGGGCATGTGGAGGCTGGGGACAGAGAAGTGAAAGCAGGAAGAACTTGTGGAGGCTGAGAATAGCCATGTGGGGGCCTGGCTGGAACCGAGGAAGAACACGTGGCCAGCAGACAAGTCAGGGCTGCACATAGACAGGAGAGGATGAACAACATGAAAGGGCTAGCAGCAGACATTCAGTATCCAAGCACTCAAGGACTGAAGACAAGACATGCAGGGGTCAGACATGGGCAAAGGGCTCCTCTCTGGCCAAGTCCAACAGTGGCAGTAGTCTCTTGTTCTCCTTTCACTTGGAGAGTTTTTTAGTTTTTAGATTTTTGGAGGGGGCAGTACGGGGAGGCTGCAGAGCCCTGAGCCAGGGGCAGGAGTGGAGAGAGAGAGAGCATAGTACTGCAGTAAAGTTAACATAGGTGTTTTTTTGGAATGTGGATTTCTTTCAGAACTCTTTATATAAAGTCAAATTTGTATAATGCAAATTCATGTAAAGCAATAACTGTCTGTACTATATTTTGTTCAGCCATTCTTTTATTGGTGGTTATCTCCCTAGTTCTTTGCTACAACAAAAGTATATTTTTGTACATCTGTGTCCTTTTCCTCTTTCTTTAATCTCTTTGGAGGTGTGTAACTAGTAGTAGTATTGCTAGATTAGGAGAGAATTCATAATTCAATGATTTTGGGAATCTTTTTCAGTTGTTTTTTCAGTCATGTTTAACTCTTCATGACCCCATTTAGGGTTTTCTTGGCAGAGATACTGGAGTGGTTTGCCATTTCCTTCTCCAGGTTATTTTACAGATGAGGAAACTGAGACAAACAGGGTTAAGTGACTTGCCCAGGGACACAGCTAGTAAGTGTCTGAGGCTAGATCTAAACCCAGGAAGATGAGTTTTCCTGACTTCAGGTCCAGAACTTAACTATTGATTAAAATCAATGCAGTTAAAATTAGAAGTTAAAATTTTATATATTCCTTTCTCATTCATTAATTGCCAGAGATCTATCATATCTAAGTTTTCTAAAATCTCATTCAGGTCCTTAACTTATTTCTTGTCTACCTTTTTGTTAGACTCGGCATAGGTTCTCAGAGTGGATGATACTGCCCCCTGGGGGGTGCTGGAACGATCCAGCAGTAACCTTGGGTGCAATTGGGGGTAGTAGAAGCATAAGGAAAGAGAAGAAAATTTTGAAAAACCGTTCGTACATGTTTTATTTGTTGTATAACAGAGTTAAAATCATAGTGATGTCATTATTTTACAAATAAATACACAAAATGCCATTATAACCAATCAGTGTTCAAGTCCACTGACGGGTCTTAACAAGCAAATGTTGGCAGATGAGCATGTTGTGCATTGTTGGTAAGTCCAACATGCATTGGCAGGAATTACGTGCATGTAATGAGTTGTTTACAATGTGATACTACATGGTTACATGATGCAATATTGCATCACCAAAGTTTCAATGCAGGAAAAACCTCACAAATTTATAATAAATTGTTAAATTTAAGATGCATCATTTAAAAAAATTATATTTTTTTTGAAATGACACAAATTTTAAAAAAAATTAAAGGGTTAAAGAAAGTAGATTTCTAGGAGGGGCGCTCAGTAACTTTTTTTTTTGAAAAGGGGGTGGTAGGCCAAATAAACTTGGAAACCTTTGGTCTAGATCTAAAAGGTGTTGGTTGATGACCATAACTATTATTATTTTCATCTTTATTCCTGTAATTCAATTTTTCCTTTACACATGCCATTTGGTGTGTGTGTGTGTGTGTGTGTGTGTGTGTGTGTGTGTGTACTGATACTTTCTCTGGTACCTTTTGGGATAATGTAGTTTCCCTGTTTATTTCTTTCAATCCTTTGTTTTTATTATTGCCTTATCTGAGATCATGACAGTTACTCCTGCTTTTTGAGTTCACCTGGAGTACAATAAATTCTTTTCCAGCCTCTCATTTTAATACTATATGCATCATATGTTTCAAGTCTGTTTCTTGCAAAAAGTATATTTTTGGATTCTGCTCTCTTCTATTTCATGGGTGAGTTTATCACATTCAAGGTCAAGGTTATGAATGTTAACTGTGGATTTGCCTATATCATACCTTTGTATATTTTTTCCTCTTTGACACTAGCCACCTCTTTATAAAAAAGGAGATAAAAGGAGTGTATTTTAACATTAATGATCTACAATTGAAACAATCTACTTAAACTCCATTGCTCTTCCTCCCTACCTCTTCTATTACTTTTTACTGTTCCGTTCTTTTCTCCTAACTCTCCCTTCACAATCAAGTCTTTGAAGTTGAAATTTGTTTTGCTTCTGTCTATTCCATCTCTGACCCTGTCTCCCTTCTTCCTGTCTTTACTCATTTCTGTTTAATCTATTTTAGCACCAAACTCTTATATATCTGTGTTATATTTCCGTTTGTTGTTCAGTCATTTCAGTCTTGTCCAACTCTTTGTGAACCCATTTGGGGTTTTCTTGGCAAAAATATTACAGTGGTTTGCCATTTCCTTCTCTAGTTCATTTTACAGATGAAGAAACTGAGGCACACAGGGTTAAGTGACTTGCCCAGGGTGACATAGCTAGTAAGTGTCTGAGGCCAGATTTGAACTCAGGAAGATGAGTGTTCTTGACTTTAGACCTAGTGCTCTATCCACTGTGCCACCTAGCTGCCTGTGTTTCTGTTAACTCTCCTTTATCAGATTTGAATGAGGCTCCCTCCACCCCTTCCTTCATGTAGACTGTAAGTTCCTTGAAGGCAGGAGCTATCTTTTGCTTCTTTTTGTATACTCAGCACTTAATACAGTGCCTGGCACATAGTAGGCACTTAAATATTTATTCATTCTCCTTTTTTCCCTTCTCTTTTCTTTCTTCTCTGAAGACCACCGAATAAGACATTTAAAAATTTTTCTTAAAAAAATGAACAGAAGAGAATAAAAGGCCAGAGGGAAAGAGACAAGTAGGATAGATCTGAAAGTTACATGCTGAATTTACTTAAAATGAAAAGGAAGTTCTACATAACAGAGATTTACAGTTTTATGAGCAGTCCTTTTTTTCTGTTCTACTTTAGCAATTTTGTTTGGTGGTTAAGTTCAGAATAAAGAAAAAAAATACAAAATTTGTTCTCAGCTCTGATCTTTTCATCAAGAATTAAAGTCCTGTGTTCTATTAGGGGCCCACTTTTTTTTTTCACCTCAGTCTTTCATGGTAAGTTATTCTTGGTTTTAAGCCTTTATTGTTCCCCTTTTTGGAAGGTTATATTTCAAGGTTTCCTCTTCTTAGTTGTTGTGGTTGCCAAGACTTGAGTGATTCTGACTGTGGTTACTTGGTATTTGAACTCTTTCTGGATTTCAGCTTTGATTGTCCTTGGGAATTTTCATTTGGAGTTTCTTTCAAGAGGTGACTGTTCCATTATTTCTTTTTTTACTTCATCCTTTGGTTCTAGTAGATCCTGAGCAGTCTTCATTTAAGATTTATTGAAATACAATATTCAGCTATTTTTTTTTTAAAGTCATGGTTTTCAGGGAGTTTGACGATTGTTAAATTACCTCTCATTATACCACCTTAATCCATTTTCAAGGTCAATTGTTTGATATTAAATACCTTTTTCCGTATTATTTTCAGTATTTTGATTTTGCCCTCTTATTTTCCAAAAGTGTCATTGATTTGTTTGGTATATTCTAATTTTCAGGAAGTCTGTTACTTGGGTAAGAATTTCTACCTTCTTTTCAAAGCTATTTATTTTCCTTCCAGTTCTTTCTTATAGACTTCTTAATTTATAATTTCATTTTTTATCTCTTGCTCCATTTCTTCCAGACACTCTTATAAGTTGTTATGGCCAAGCCATTCTCTGAGCCTTGTAGTTGTTTTGGAATTACTTTTTTCTTTAGGGTTTGTCTCTCAAGTTGGCTCAACACATCTTATTTCCTCATAATGTTAAGTGTGTTCTTCTGTTTACCATTATCTCCAGCCTCAGTATCTGGTTTGGGATTTCTTGCCAAAACAAAGCCCTATTCTTTCCTGCATTCTTCCATGTGGTCAGACCCTGTTTAGTTCTAACCTCAATCTCCTGGCTTGGTCTCTCTAGCTTCAGAGGAAGCTATGGTATGTTTGTATTCAGAATGCTGGCAGGTTTTAGGCCTGTGGTCTTCAGGACTCTCTGGAGTATATCATTTAGGAGTGCTGCAGACTTTTGGTGAGTCCGTCAGTCAACAAGCATTTTGTAAGCACTTACTATGTGCGAGGCACTGTGCTAAGCACTGAGAATATGAATATAAAAAAGACAATCCCTGTCCTCAAGGAGCTTACATTATAATGGAGAAAGACAACATATAAAAGGAAGCTGAAAAGGGTAGCTGTCAGAGGGGGTTGAGGTAGATACCCAGCACAGGGGCATAATGGAGAAGTCCAGAATGCAGCCTGGAGAGAAAAGAAGAGATGTTTGACCTGGTTGCCATCTTTAAATGGAAGTTCTGGGAGAAATCATCTAATCAGAAGGAGGAGCTTCAGGGAGAGGGGTAATTCCAGGGCTGAAGTGATCTTTCAGGATTAATAAATTTCTCTTCTTAGGCATGATGGAGAAGCCTGGATAGTAGCCTGGAAACGTGGGCAGGGTGGAATGATCTCGGTCTGAGACCTGCCAACTCTTGATGTGGTTTTTCGGCCCCCCCCTTCCCCCGACCTTAGTCATAGGAGCACTTCAGGCTTGCTGTCCCAGGTGAAGAGCACTGTAAGCTTCAGATGCCCTAGGCCTAGGAGGCTCTAAGCACTGGCAAGCTTCTGACTTATTTACCTTGTTCAACTTGGCTTTTCTGGCAGGACTTCTTTGTGCCTGCAGGGTTTCTTGATTATGTTTTTGTGAAGTCCTAAGCTGGATGAAGATGCATAGTGTAGGCTGCTTTTGGATTTATTGTTAATTCTTTGGTCTGGTATGTGTGGGAAAGCTAGCTATCTTTCTGACCATTCCCACAATCATCTTAATTAAAGTTCCAGGGCTTTTCCCATTATATTGTACTGTCTGGATATACAAATGATACATGTTTTGGTTTAATGGTCAGTCATAGTCCATTTATAGTCACATCCTGCCTATGAAGTTGTCTGGGTATAATATAAAATAAAATAAAGGGCTCAGCAATACTGCTTCTAGAAAATGAAAAGAAACCAGTTATTTCATGGAACCATAAAATGTTACAACTTAAAAGGAAGGATCTGAGCAATAGATCATCTCATCTGGTTCAGTTTTTTCACTCTACAGATGAGGAAACTGAAGTTTAGAGAGTAGAAATGACTTGCCCAAGGCGACAAAACTAGTAAAATAGTCTGGACTGAAATCCAGATTTCCTGTCCATCTGTCCAAGACTCTTTTGTCTACATCATACTAAAATGATCTTTAATGTGTGTGTGTGTGTGTGTGTGTGTGTGTGTGTGTGTTTTAAACAAACAGTATCTAAAGCAAGTTGAAGACCACTCAGAAAGGCAGGGATCTACCTGTCCGGTGGAACTACCCAGACTGAAGGTCTCTGGAGTAACCAAACTCACATCCTACTCCAGCCCTACCCTGCGTGCTGTTCTTAGTGGCTCTGGAACAAGTGGAAAAGTACCCATCTTAAAGCCTCTGAAATATATTGGAACAAACAAGAAGGTACTAATTCTGACTTGTTCTTTATCAAATTATTCTCAGAGCCTATGAGTCTTTACTTGAACCTTTCTATAATTTCTTTAACAGACAGATACACAGAAGGACATTAAGTCTAACATGAAACAATATCGTTTGCCCACGACAGAAAGAAAAAGTGGAGGATACTGAACAACTTGTCTTATTTCCAGATACTTGGATTATAAAACCAGGCATGAATGGAAGCAGAGAAACAGAATCAACTATGCTTCTGGGATGTAACAGAGGGGCTTTGGGGAACAGACAAGTGACAGTGCCTTACCTGGAGGCTCCCTGAAGTTCTCTAGGACCTTCACGATATAGGCACGAGATGGTTAAAAGCTATGTCTAGTCAGCACTTGTGGCTTTCCTGAAAAGACGTCAAATGTTTAGCAGATCAGAAATGCACTTTGTATTTTCACCTTCTAAATGCATGTACTGTATTTTCCATTTGAATGGATTTGTGAAAAGCATCAAATTCTAGGGTTTTTATTTCATTTTAGTGGGGTTAAGACTTTTTTTGGAGGAAGGAGGGCATTTTGTAATTTTTTATACAAAAGTCAAAACAGGTAAACAAGGTTTTTATTTTATGTGTTATTTATATCTTGGTCTTCTTGAACTGTGAGCTCTGTGCATTTTATAACTTCAGTTTGTTTGAAAATGTTAAGCTATTAGAACATTACCAACAGTAATATTTGAATAACCACAATGCTCGTGTTAATGTTTTATGGATTATGTTATTGGAAACAACTGATTGATATTAAAGAATAAGCTATGATTTTTTTTAATTCTAAAGATAAATCTGTGTCCTTGTGAATCCTTTCAGCCTTATTTTAAAGCTTCTGATAGCATACAAAGTACTGAAATGTGACAGTCACAAGGACTTCAACAATGCTTAATTTTGTTTTATTTGACATATTAAAGGAATAAATAAAAACTTTTCTCATGGAAATATGCATTTTTCCTGCTTAAGGGCTCAATTCTGAAACATTTGGGTAAGTTCAATCATATAATCAGTAGAACCAAATTCAGGTCCTTTCTCTGAAGATGCCACAGTCTTCCAACTTTGTGTACAACATAGAGTAGGCTTTTTCACGTTGATCTCAAAATGACATTTCTGAAGTTGAAGGTAAAATGCTTTGTTTCTTTTGTAGTTCATCTTTCTTTAGAAACAAACAAACAAACAAACAAACAAACCATAATTCAGGCAGACCAAGCCTGCCATCACTGTGGGTGCCATGAAAACATGCTGCCAAGATAAAGACCAAATGGGTTCATGCTCAGGGGGGTAATTCTGGGACCCAGTTCAAACAATCATTGGGTTGGTGTTTCAGGTGAGTAGTTGAATGATGTCACTTTTTGCTTATAATGCATTAGTCACACTGTTGTGAAATGACAGTGGTGGGGGCAACACTATACAGGTTGTGCTTCTTCCTTGTTTCCCAAATGCCTCAGTGGAAGCCAGGACTCAATTGCGGTTTTTCAGTGTCAGGCACCATACAAAGCCTGGCATGAAATATTCTCCCTCTTCACGTCGAAAGCTCCATTATAAAGAATATTGGTACCTTGTTATGATAATAGTAACATCTTATTTCTAACACAGGTTAGAGTTTACAAAGCACTTTCCTCACAACTATGCAATGAGGTAAGTGGTATACATGTTTTATCTCCATAAGAAAACTGAGGCTCTGATCAGTGCAATGATGTTTCTCCCACCTCACCAGTGATTGTTTTGGCCAAATTCCTGGAGAAGAAGTGTAATAGTTGATCCAGTTCTCTCCTAATGTTTTTCTAAATAAAAATACCTACTTGGGATGGTATTGTGATGTGTACGTGATTTTTTTTTTTTTGGCCACAAATATTTTCTAAAATTTAAAACCTCTAGTTATTGTCTCAGGTTGTGTTTCTTCACTTCCTAGATTCTCCAGCCCTCTATGTTAATCTAAATCAAATATATACTTTTAAATAGTACCTTGAAACCTAGTCTATGAATAATAATGCTTACATGGAGCTTCTAAGTAAATTAAAACACTGGAAGGAAGTTTGATAATTATTAGACTTAATTTTATGTCAAGAGGAAAAAAATCATTTCAGATACTATATGAAACAGAAGTCAGTTTTAACCCTGGTTTTAGATTAACACTTATTTCTGCATAATACAAAAAGTTTTGTTAGTTATCTGGTTAATTGAAGGCAGAGGGACAATAAAACAGGATAAATTCACTGTGTTTTATCTCTCATGCTCTGCAGGACTGGGACTTGTGTTAGCTTTGCTCTAAGGGCAAAGATTCCCAGAATTATCAATTATGTTGCTTTAGGTCTTCTAAAACTTCAAACTAATAGGTAGGAAAATTTTCAGTGAATGTTGAAAGGGAACCAAATTACCTACAAAGGAACCAAATATGCCATCAGCAGGAATTAAAAACTATTACAGACACTACGTCTAAGAGCAGTATAAATTATATTTGTCATATTTTTTTTTATTCTTTTTTGCCTTTTTTTGGTGAGGCAATCAGGATTATGTGACTTGTCCAAGGTCACACAGCTAGTAAGTGTCATGTGTCTGAGGCCAGATTTGAACTCGGGTCCTCCTGACTCCAAGGCTGGAGCTCTATCCACTGTGCCACCTAGCTGCCCCTTATATTTGTCATATATGAAAAGCTTATTGAAATAATGTGATTTTTTTTTACCCCCTTTTAATTTAGATGGAAATATAAACTAATATTTCCTATAACATTTAATTGAAATTTAGCAGTAATGGTGAGGGAGCTTGAGAACAGAGTTTCTAAAAAATGTAGCTAAAGTGACCATATATCCTACTCTGAAAACTTAAGGATGCTCAAGAATGGGCATGGTGTATGATATGGTGGATGAAGTGCTGGGCTTTGAGAAGCAGGATTTTAATCTAGCCTTTGACATTTAAGAGTTTTGTGACCTTGGGCAAATCACCTAATTTCTGAGTCTTTGCTTCCTCATGTATAAAATGGAGATAATTGTAGTACCCACCTCTGAGGGTTGTTGTGAAGTACAAATGGGATTATATAAAGTGCTTTGCAAATTTTAAAGTGCCTTGGCAACCAGTGATGCAGGTGACAGTAGCTCTTGATGAACTTAAATGCAGTTGGTTGCTTTGTAAATTATAGTGAAACAACTCACTGCCTTAGTTCCATTAAACAATTTAGGGTGCTTTGAAGCTTGTACATATTTGTGCATCCAGGGTCCCCTTTTCTACAGCATGGAACCAGAGCAAGAAATAGCCTTTTCATCTTTTAGGGTTACAATCAACTCTTTTTTTTCATGGCACAATGAGACATGAGAGGAAAGGGGGGAGGAAGAACCTCTTTTTCTCAGGGCCTCTTAATACTCTAGCCCATGTACAATAAAAGGGAAAATCTCAATAATATCTCTTTCCATAAATACTTATTGGATGATTGAGTAATATTAATAGCGAACTGCTGCTTTAAGGTTTACAAAGACTCTTTACAAATAACATCTCATTTGATCATCACAACTACCCTTGGAGGTAGGTGCTTTTATAATCCTTATTTTACAGTTGAAGAAACTGAGGCAATCAGAGGTTAAGTGACTTGCCCAGGAAGTGTCTGAGGTGACTTTATTTCAAGTCTTCTCAACTCCAGGTCCACTATTCTGTCCACTGCACCACCTAGGTGCCTGATTGATTTCTAAAAGTTTGTAAAGTATTTTCTTTATGACCCTGTAACCAGCAATGTACCTATTAGTATTTTTATTTTACAAATTAGTAAATTGAGGTAAGAGTCACATAGCTAATCTGTCAGAGAAGGGACTCAAAAACTTGATCTTTTTACTCTTACTCCACTATCATGTCCATCCTTCATTGCCTGATCAGAGCTAGTCACTTTAAATAAAATGTGTTAAGTATTGGATTGTCATGTGTGTGTGCATGTGTGCGCACGTGTAGGTTTGAAGAATTACAGATCCTGGCCAGAAGCAGTAGGGAGGGTCATTACCCATAGGGTCTTAGATATCAGGCTGAAGGGACTTCAGAGGTCACCTAGTCCAGCCCCCTCATTTTACAGATAAAAAAACTGGGGTCCAGAAAGGGTAAGTGACTTAAGTGACCATGATCATACAGTTACTAAGTGTTAAAGCTAGGATTTGAATTCACGTCCTCTCCAAATCCACACTGCTTTGAACTCAAAGACAGCTTAATTCTTTAGAACTTGGTTTATGTTAATTTGTCTCAAGGTTGGTCACTGTCTTGGAATGTCATTTGAAGTATTCAAGCACTAGGTTTACTAAACCAGAGCCTAGTACAATGCCTGGCATGTTGGAGGTGCTTAATAAACACTTAAGAAAATAAAATGATAAAAACAAGGGGTTCTTAATCTGGGGTCCACTGGGAGTTCATGAACTTGGCTGGGAAAAATATTTTTTCATTTTCAGTAACCTCCAACTGAAGTTAACATTTTCTTCAACTATTTAAAAACAGTATTCTGAGAAGACGACCAATGGCTTCACCAGATTGCAAAATGGGTTCCGTGACATAGAAAAAGGTTAAGAACCCCTAACATAAGCAATGGTGTACAAAATCTTCATAAAGATCTGTAGCACTGTCAAAGAAATCAAATCAAAATGTTGTCAATTTGCAGACGCTGGTGTCCAAGAAACAGGCATGACTGAAACTGGTCTACCCTTCACCTGCAAAAGACAGACTACCCAACAGTTTTGGGGAAAAAATGGCAGAGGGAGGTGCAAGAACCACTCCTTGCAGGAGGCAAACTTAAAGCTGTAGAAGGTAAACAGTAGTTTGTTCATCAAAGGATATCTTTAACTGGTTCATTATGTTACCTTACTTATCATACCAAGTCAGGGCTACCTTGTATGACAAAATGCTGCTCTGGACGAAGGTGCTGGCACGAAGCAATGAAAACACCAGCACTTACTCAGTTCTCCTCTGGCACGCATCTGGTAAGTGAATGTTTCCTTCCTTATTTTGGTTTGACAACTGACCTGGACTCCTGCTAATGATATGTCCCTTCTTCAATCCAATTTGTAGTGACAAAGTAATACCTACAGCATCACTGGGTAGCAAAATTCTGTGGACTACTCCAGACCAAAACAGGTGTTCCCATTTTCTTGTTCACCAAACTTTATTGGTGCCTTTAGAGTAGCTAATGGAATCTTTCCATGGATTTAGGATCACAGGATTTCAAATGGAAGCACAATCTAGTACTAACCCCTCGAACAGGAAGAAAATGAGGTCTAGAGATATGAGATAAATTAGTCAAAGTAGTAGCTGAGCTGGGTTCTTGGATCCAAATCCTACTGATGCTGCCTCATATTCAATTACGGAATAAAGAGATCCCCAAATTCATGACATGTATGTTAGTCTGGAAGGAATCTTCAAAATCATTTTGTTTTACTCCCTCACTTCAGAGGTTGAAAAAGTGAAGAAAAAAGAAGGGAAATGACTCCTCCAAGATTACAGTAGGTGAATGAATAACCTGTCTAGGAACAGAACCCAGTGCTATTCCCAATATACTGCCTTTATACTTGGTTCTGCATTCCTCTACCATCGCTAGTTATTCACCTAACCTATCTTTAGAAATAGGATTGATTCCAGGGTTCCACAGTGAAATCAATGGGTCTTTGCCAAATTCCAAAGGGGAGAGGTTGTAAATAAGAAAAATTGAAGTTTGTCCTTTGGGAAGAGCAAAACAGTGGACTATTAATAATTTATAAATATTCCCAAAACAAACAAGATTCTAAAGGCATTTTTTTTTATTCTAAAGCAACTCAAAAACTTGAATCCCTGAAAGACTGATCTAGGATCAGAACAGTCTTAAATTTTAGAATGATTACACTGAGCTTCTACCAACCCTTAAAAAATAGGTCTATTTTCTTCAGCCTCAAGCCTTTTCTTCCTATATCCCTCCCCTATTCTAATTTCCATAGCGTTACATCTAGATGTGTGCAATATTTATAAGAATGTTTAGGACTTTAATGACCAAGAGTAATTATTTTTTATCTCTGCTTAAACTGACTAAAATTTGAGTCAGATTTAATACTGCAGGCATGTCCTACTGTTGTGTATACAGTGGTGTAGTAAAGTGCTGGGCCTGGAGTCAATAAGCCCTGACTTCAGCACTGCCTCAGACATTTACTAGCTATGAAACTGAGCAAGTCACTTAACCTCTGTCTGCCTCAGTTTCCTCAACTGTAAAATGGGCACCTACCTCCCATGCTAGTTGTGAGAATAAAATGAGATAACTGTAAAATGTGTAGCACAGTGCCTGGCATAGCAGGCACCTAAATACATGTTTCCCTTACCCTTTCATATATGAGTACCAGAATGATAATGTACAAGAAATTTGAATGGTTGTATATAAGTGAAGTTAGGATTAGACTGAATTTGTTTTGCACCAGGGGACAGAATTAGGATTGTCCCCTGGGGCAGTGGAGTTATGAGTTATGAGTAGAAGTTAAAAGGATGTAAATTTTAGCTCAATATTTTCCATCAGTCAGAAACTATCCAACAATGGAATAGACTGAGTCTCATAATGGTCAATAAAGTACTGAGAGATACAACATGTTTACAACCTAATACTTTACATAATTTCTAGAAGGCTGCTTTTAAAGTGTGTATTGTAGCTTTGACTAGGGATAATTATTTCCAAAGGAAACTGACATATTAACACTTTCAGTTTGAATATGGTCAATGGCAAGTAATATCCCAAATCAACATCCTTCAACTCATGTAAGATAACAGTTGTGTCAAACATGGCCAGCTGGCCATAACACTTCCAAGTGCAGCTTGAACAGATTAGAATGTAATTGGGAAATACTTAACAAAACACATAAAAATACAATAAAACATAGATAATATTATACTTTAAGACCAAATCAATGTGCAGGCTGTAGGAATCCTTATGTATGAATTAGTGGTCCCCATTTGTGAGTGTGACACCACAATAACACAAATAACTATCTACCCTACAGGGTTCTCTCACGTATAGAGTATAATTTAAGTAATTAAGTAATTAAATGTTCACAAAACCACAAGGTCAGTTAGGCCAAAGTTTCTTTAGTGTTTAATATGCATGATTATTGTCCTGGATGTAATTCGATTTTCCATCTGTAGTTTCCTACAAATGGATAGGAAATACACAATTAGAATATGACACAGTATTCCAAACCCTCTTCTAAGACATCACTGTACTTAGTGGAAAAAACTCAAATTAGGTATCTAAGGAAGAGCCAGAGTTTGTTTTTTGCTTTTTTTTTTTTTTTTTTTTGCACACTCAAGATTCTGTTTCAATTGTTGGTAATTTTATGCTTCTTAAAATGTTGGTGGTGCTTGTGTCAAAGGACATCAAGGATGATTTGTCATATGGTACAAGCTAGGAAATAACCATGAAAAGCAGTCTTCCATTCCTGTTGTGTCTTTCATAATAGCTCTTTACTACAATATGTAGTAAATACTGTAATACTCAGATGCAACTGTAATTGCTCATCTGTGAAACAAATCCTTCTGTGCTTTGACTAAAAAATGCCACATATAGTAAATACTTATGTAGCCTTCATTCTGAAGTTTGATTAAAAATGATGCCAAAGTTTTGAACTTCTAGAATCTGGACCCATCTCTTGATTTTCAGACTTGGATCTTCAGTAAGATGACTATAGTCTACTTTTTGCTGATGTCCTAGGACTAAGTGACCAATTTACCCATCCTGGAGTGGAAGTCCAAATTATCCACACAGGTAAGGAGAGCACAAAGGCAAGCTTCCTCAGCCACTATTTGGTCTGTACATTTCTCCTTAAGGAGAAAGAGAGATTTAGTTAAATTTTGGGGCTTTTGATCCATCAAGAGCATTAGGGTATCTAGTTGTTAAAGGTATACTTAGAATCCATCAATCCAAACCCTTAAGACCTAGTGTGACACTAATCCAGTGAAACAATCACATGGACCCACGCCCTGTGTTCCATATTTTGGGGAATACAGTGTAGCACACATCCCATACTTTTAATTAATGAAGTCCTTGTCTTTTCTAGGTATTTTTAACTTTCACTTAGGGTGATAAATGATCCCAGTAACATCAAATGAAATACTTATTTTATATAGTTTTGTTGCTCTGTGGTTTAGGTTTTCACCAAATAAACACCCAAAAAGGTAAAATTGTATATGACTTTTTTAATGAGAAATATTTTTCTACTTGGCAATTGCTGGAGTGACAGTTTTTCTGGAGGATGTTATACAAATATGTTTGGAGAGAACCTGAGATAAAGGGTCACTTGTATGCAACTTAATTAGTTTAAAAGAAAAAAAAATTAGACCTGAGAAATAATTAGACATCTTGGATCATCTTACATTTGATTGATTAGTATGAAAAGCACCTTTATGCTTAATCCTTAATCATGCTTAGATTACTGTAAAGTTTCCAAATGCAAATTGACCTTATAGTTGTAATCTAATTTTTGACCTCAGAAGACATATGTAAGTTAACTATGATTATAGATCTTTGCACAAAAGGATTAATGTTGTCAAAGGAATTGAATGGTAAACTTAAAAAACACAAACTTTGAAGATTCCATGTCATAACACACAAAGGCCTTTAAAAAAAAATTATCCTTGTAGAAAAGAACAGAAGGAAGGTAGAGACTGAGTTCTAGAGAATAAATTCAGTATAGTATTAGTAGTTTCATGAATAGCCGCAGTGAAATTGAAATTTAAAGGCCTGGAGAGGACAAGGTGTTCAAGGAATAAAATAATTATTAACCAGACATTTAATTCAACAAAAGAATGATTACATCAAAACTGAGCCAATTTAACAGAAAATAAACAAGCTGCATATTTAAAATAGTTTAATATTAATGTTTTTCTAAGTTAGAAATACTCTTAAATGATGATGAAAATTACTAGGTGAAAACCATTTTCCCCAATCACCAAATTACATTTATACATATAATACAGAGCTGATTGTAATTAGAAACATTATTATTAAAATAAAGGTTTAATAGATACAAAGGATTTCTTATCTCCACAACTTAGCATTGCTGGGAAGTACATTTACCCATATTTAAAGTACTCTACTAACATTAAACTATCTTAAGTGCAATTTTAAAACAAATCTATGATTGCAGCATCCATCTTCCTGAATTATATATTGAAGTCAGAAAAATGACTCTCTGAGTGCATTCCTAGGTTGTCTTACCACCTCAAGTATAAAAAAATCAGTGCAAAAAACAAACAATGGTTAAGTACTATTTTATAACAACTGAACTTGAGGGTATTTTTGTCCAAGAAACATTTTATCTTACACTATGTATATACATACATACATACATACATATATATGTATGTGTATATATATATATGCATATATATATGATATATATATTTTAATTACATTGAACTTTAAAGTAAAAAGCAAGAAAACCTAGTTTCTCATTTTAACTGCAATACCAAAAGAATTACTTTAAAACAGAAAATTCTTTGGGTAAGCAGCCAAGGAAACAACACTGGAAAAGGACCTATGACGTTACTCTTCTGTACCACACTATGTTCCCCAGAATTCCAGGTTTACATTCGGCCATTTTAGACACGTCGATGCTTTGTGGCTGAGGAGAGCAGCTCTTGGTGCCCTTGTCATTATTCCTTGTCCTGGGGTGGGTTTTGTTCGCAGTAGTGGGATGGCTACACTACAGTTCCACTTGGAGAATTGGCCTGGTTTTGGGATGACAATAAACCCTGCAAACAAAGCAGTTTACATTAATCCAGCAAAAGAACCCGACATCTAAGAACACATTTATACTAGTAGTTATTTCCACCATCTTAATCAACAGGTAAGTTTTATTTGGTAACCCGTTTTATCACATAATTCAATTGTTTTTCATAAAGTTATGCTCCTACGCAGACATTAAATTCATAATTACTAAGTAAAACAAAGCAAAATTCATTGAGCCCCCAAATCCATGCATATCTAATACTTTAGATGTAATACCCCTGGGGAAAAGGAAAGAAATTGCTCATCTTTTTGGAAGGAAGTTAGACTTAGGCCTGTGAAAGAGATGGATGTCCTACGGTAGGACTGTTTGCTATGCTTTCGTCCTCCAAAATAAGCCATTTATTTCCTCTTCACCAGTAGTGAACTGACCATGAATGAAGTGAGACATGTTTGGGAATTATAGTTCACAAGTGACCTGCACAACTGAATGAGGGGGTAACACGAAATAAAGGCAATCCCAGACACGTTTTAATTGTAGGTGATTTCTCTCATGAGAGGGAAAATACTTTTCAAGCATGTTTCAGTGTATAGCAAGTAACTGTGGATTTTTTGGGGGGTGGGGGTTGGGTGGGGAGGAGGCAGAGAGAGAGGGTTTGCTGAATTACAGAAGAACAAACCAATGGTTGTTCTTGGGTAAAATAAATAAGGCTTTGGTGAATGTAAAAATTGAACAAAGAGTTCAAAAGCCAGTGCCAACCACTGAAGCATTAAGGATTAGAATGAAGGGTGGGATTTTTGGAACAACGTTAACAGGATGCCTGAAACTCCTGCATATCACTGGGAGTGTGTTGGTCTAACTGTTCAAAATAAATCATGTTGCTTTATGATGGCAGGCAGAAAATGAGACCCATATCAAACTTCTCTAACTTCAGGTTGGTGCCATTCTACATAAACTTAAGCATATTTAATCTTTTCCAAAATAAATGGCTATTACAATATTCTGAGATATTTACAGTTCTTAATTCTATATTCACTGAATATAATACTTTGCTTTTACAAGAGCATAACACCAAAGTTGCAAATCTTCCATTTTAGGCACATAAACTCAATTATTCTTAAAGCCAGGCTGAAAAGTACTGAAGTATTGTTTATAAAGCTAAGACTAAAAAAGTGTGCCAGATACAGTATTTATTTTTCACATTCGGGATTTGTAGCAGATAAAATGGCTATCTATACCTGAACAGCATTCATTGACAAAGTTACATGCACCTTGTTCTAGGTAACCAGTGGGACTATAGTTATGCTACCACTTAAGTAATTTTATGTACAGATCATTTCTTACCTTAAAGTTAGGTTCCTGTAACTTAGATCCTTTAATCTAGACAAGACCAGGAAGCAAATACCAATTGGAATGTAGAATTTGACACCTCTTCAGAATCTATAGGAGCTCTTTTCCTCTCAGATCCAAGAACCCAGGAACCACTACTGAGAAAAGGAAAGAACCCTGTTCTGACTTCTAAACCAAAAGAACACGTTTCTGGATTGGTGGTAATGAGTCTCAAAACCTAGCCCAACTAAACTCTTTCCTGCTAACTCAGATCCACCAAGTCAGATGTGATGAAATCTACCAGGATAGGTGGATAAAGAAAACTGCATTTTCCAGTTCCCCAACAAGCCTAGAGAATGCTGGTTAGCTTCTAGATGTGATGCATATTAGCTTTTTGAATTCTAACCACAGGAAGTTATATATATAAAGTCTCCCATATGAATCTCAGAATTGGAAGGGATCTTATAGTTCATCTTAGTCAAATCAGAAGCCTGAGGAAAAGTCATTTTAAGTGGTCAATGCAACCAAATGAAAGAACTGCATATTTTGAACAAACAAAAGAGCTTCAAGCAAACTCCCAAAGAAATATCTGGCTAAGAATTTCTACAATAAAATGTTTGTGGAATAAGGAATACTTTAATGAAACAACAAATGGCATGTTCTTGGAGAATCTCTTGAGAATTTAAGACTCATTTACCTAGAATATAGTAAGGGAGTTTGTTGGATGAGTTACTTGGTTCTAAGGGATAAACTATCTATCTACCTACTCACCTATCTAAAAGATTGTCTCATTCCTGAAATAAAAATGAGCAAACTATCAAAACATAATCGTCTTAGATTCCTGTAAAGGAAAAATGAACCATTGTGATAAAAATAGATGCAGGCTTTCTGCTCTTACCCTCCCTCCTCAAGCTGTGTTTGTTGTGCTTGCACCTGACCTACTCATCACTCCTCCAAGCAAGCGAAGTCTGTAGTGCTTCAGGGAGAAAACTCCTTTGAGAAAGGTTCTACCTACAGGCCCACCCAGCATTAGAGGAGTCCTACTGAGTTAACATTCTCTACTAGGGGCCTATCATTATAGGACAGAAGTATTGCCACACCCATGATCTTCCATTCTTAATGTTTTGTCTCTACCTTCAATGCATATGGCACCTTCCTTCTAAGAAACTAAAGTACTTCACATACCTTGTCACTTATCCTTACTGCTTTGAGAGAAAAATTCCTGTTTTACTGAGGTTACAGAGAGGCTTGGTCAGTGGCTGGATGGGCTGCATTATTCCCTTCCAGAAACTTGGATTTAAATTCTACCTCCATTATTTGTAAAACCATGAGCAAATTACTTAACCCTTAACCTTTCTTAGCCTCATTTCCTACCATTATAAAATAGGGATCATACAGTTTCATGTCTGTAAAATTATTGTGAGGAAAGTACTACAGAAATCAATTACTACAAAAGGCATTTCAAGGATGCTAAGGATGATGACAGCAAAGTTTTGCGAAGCACTTTACACAGCCATTTGGTCCTCACAACAATTTGGCGAGGTCAGTGGTATTAACTCATTTTATAGATGACAATAATGGCCAAGGTTCACATAGCTAAAGTATCTAAAGCAGGATTTGAACTCAGCCTCCCTGACTTTAAGTACAGCACTCTGGCCACCTTGGACAGAACATAATCTTTTAGGGCTTGGCTCTAGAAAGGACTTTAGAGGTTCAGTCCCAACTCAGACTTTACAGATGTACAAAGGTTAAACAATTTGTTTAAAGAGAGCACAACCTAGAATGAGACTAGGGAGTCTGTGTCCTAACTCCAAATCCAGTGTTATTCCTACCACATCCATTGCCTTCTCTATATGAATAGATATTATTAGCAATATCACATTTTAATAATACTTGATCAAGTTTACTAGGTGCTTTTCTTTTAATCCCCCAACAATGTTGTGAAGGAAGGGAAGGAGAGTAGGATAGTTAGTCCTCATTTAGGACAGAAACTGAGGCTCAAAGAGATGAAATTCCTTGCCCAAGATCACTGAGCATACTCTGAACCATACATCCTATTCTTAAGGTGCCATTAGCTAACTCAATTACTTAATGCATGGCAGCAGGCCAGCAGGCCCTTCTCTTATCTCTTGGGGCATTTTAATTTTTACTGAACATCAATTAGTAAGAGAGGGCTTTCTGATCAATCAGATTTTTCTGGATAACTGAGGATTAACCCTGTTAAACAATGGCAATGTGTTTCATTTTTAGAATGTACTTACATATCTTTTATCTGCATATAATGTAAGCTTGCAGTGCAATACTCTTGATGTGAAAGGGAGTGAGCTTAATGTGTGTAGATAGCAAGACATAACCTGTAAATTATCAATTAGTTAAATCTTTGATTATCAATCGGTAATTTTCTTCCTAACAGGCAGAAAAGATTCCAAAAGGGTTCTATTGGATAGCAAAGAGAAACAAACATAAATAAACTTATTTGTAATTTTAGAAGATATTAAGGGGAAAATCCCCTAAACTCAAAATAAGATCCTAGATTTTTGAAACATTAATAACAACAGCAACAACAATAATAATGTGTCTATCATTTTAGCGTGAAGAATTTGATAGTACTTTGATTAAATATTTTTTTATTATTATTATTATTTAGTTTTGGTCCAGACTTAGGATTTCATTTGTGTGGGGAATGGGAGAATGCATGAAGAAACAACTTTAATGAATGTAGATCCAGATTGGCAACTTGTGGGTGAACTGATTATTCTTTAAAGAGTTGCCTGAGGCACTGTTTCAGAAGCAAGGCTGAAACTCTGGTTACTGGATTGTAGAGTTGGGAAGGGCTTTAGAGGGCATTGATTCCAACTGAAACCTTGGAGAGGTTAAGTGACTTGCTCAGGGTCACACAGCTATGGTCTGAGATGGAAAGTTGAATCGAGGTCTTCCTTGCTGTCACTCTGGCAGTGCACCAGTCTTCTTGGCTTTTATGCCAACCCTGTATCAATTATACCATGCTACATTTCAAGTTTTTATGGGCATAAGACATAACTATTATTTCCACGTTTTATGGTCACAAAACACTATACAGTCATAATTTCATTTAATCCTCACAATTATCATGAGATAGGTGGTACAAATCTTATTATTCCTATTTAACAAATGAGGAAATGGGTTCAGAAATGTTTAGATGCCCAGACACAAATCTAGTAAGTGATATTGCCAAGACAGGAGAACAGACTTCACTTGAAAACCAATGTTCTTCTCGCCCCATTATGCTTTTTTCGTATGCATATAATGGCAATATCTTCGGTATTTCAAAGAGTATCCTTTCACTGAAAGTTTTCATAATAGAAGTTGAAATCATTTGATTGAGGCTGAACTAGACCACCTTTGAGGTTCTCCCCAACTTTGGTATTCTATGAATTTAAAGTTTAGGATGTCACTTACTTATATGTAATTTCTATCTATTCACAGAATGTATTTAACAGAAGTGTGTGTATCATGTAAACACACACATATACATACATATACATACATCCATAGCAATTCCTCAAAAAGCATATATACATTCTAAATATAAAACAAAGTGCACAGAGAAATTGTGATAAAACCACCAGTACTATTTATGATACTAACCCTAATGAATAAAAATAGAAATTCAAAATAGTAAAATTATATCTAATGCCCAAATAATGTAAACAGATTTTAAAGTGTCAGTTGAAAACAAAAAATGTTACCTAAAAGGGAAAGGCCAGGAAGATATGTTGAAACAGAACCCCCAGTATGATGTCAAGGTTATAATCAGTGATAAAGGGAAGATGGATAATCAAGATTACATTTCCCCCTGAAGATGGGTAGGAAAAAAAGTGAAGAAATATACATCTACCTATCATTTGTCTCAAGCATGCATTTCAACTGATGGTGAGCATGCTTAAAGTAGGTACAACAATAATTTTCACAATAAACATCAGTTACTGTCATATATATTACTGAAGTGTAACAAAGCACGGGCTCAGGACTTATGGAATGAAGAGAGGGTTGGAGATAAGGCAGAACAGGCTCTATATGGACAAGAAAGAATGCCATCGATGCACAGCATGCATATGGAGAGAAGCTCTGTGCCATTAGAGTTAGAAGTCCAGGCTTCTATTTCTGATAGTGTCTCTTAGAAACTCTGTGACTATGGGCAAGTCACTTCCTTCTCTGAGCTTCAGAATCCAAGTTCTTGTGGGCCAGGAACTATCTCACTTTGGTATTTGTCTTTCTAGCACTTAGGGCAGTACCTAGAACACAGAGGACCCTTAATAATTAAATACTTGTTGATTAATAATTAGTGGCACTAAATTAGAACTTAATAAAAGGCTATTAAATTGAATTGGTAAAAGTAGCTGACAAGAGCAGAAAAGAATATTTTAACCATAATGTACATCACTTTAAAATATATATTTATTTAACAACTATTTTGCATGTCTACTGCATGTGAAACACAAAGGTACTACAAAAGGCTAAGGCTTTTGGCCCTCAGAGATCCTGGGACTGATTTCTGCCCTGCCTCGCTCCCTTTGCTATAACCCAGTAAGGCATGCACACGTGCACATGTGCACACACACACATGTGCGCACACACATACACACACGTATATTTTATATATGCTTACGTGTACATAAGTATGATGGAACAAGGTCCTTGAATACAGGAACTGTTTAATCTTTTTCTTCATACCCCAGGGTCTAGCTGAATGCCTGGTACATAGTAGGCAGGCATCTAATCAAATGCTTGTTGATTAACTGAACAGCAGCATGCCACAGAACACACACTGGATTTGGAGTCAGAATTAGACTGCAGTCTTGTCCCAGCACTTACTACTGATTGCCACCTCTTCACCCCATTGTGAGGATCAAACAAGAATGCATTTTGTAAACTGTAAAGATGTTAGGCAAAGCTGTCATTTGGTTAAAAAAAAAAAAAGACTTAAGAAAGGCATGCAAAGCACTTACTACAGATTCAACCAGTTTAACTGGGGAATAAAGTACCCAGTGAAGATATTTATTATAGGACCTTTAAATTACTCTGTAAGCCTTTAAAACACTACAGAATAAATATGAATTTTTATTAGTGTTTGTATAGCTCAATTTTTTTTTTTAATGGGGAGGGATGTGGGAGAGGTGCTAGAACCTTTTCGTTTTAGTTAACTAAACCAGTGTGAAAATATAGACTTGACATTGAGGCATGTTTAGTCATGGCAACTATTAGCAACCAAATGCTACATGAGAATCTGATATTTCTAAATTATAGAACATAATGTAGGATTAGAAGTTCCAGGGGGCAACTTTGCTCCTATGTCGTTTTGCTTATTTTCAGTTGACAATTTGTCCTCCCCATCAACAAGCTTCATGATTTATTCAAATGAATATAAGAAATGGGCCTTATGTAACAAATCTACTTAAGGATAGAATAGGACCAAAATACCAACCAAATCATTTTTCTAAAAGTTACTATTCCCATGATTGCATTTTTCAGCCTTTGCTGCAAATAAAGTAGGACATAATTTCTGTTTTCATCTTCCCCACCCCCATTCCTTTGGACTACAAACCAAAAGACTTGTGTTCTCCTACTGGCTCCACCATCAACTTAGTGCCCTCTCGGCCTCAATTTCCTTATCTGTAAAAATGAGGACTAGATGCTTTCTTAAAGTCTCTCCCAGTTCTACCATTCTATGACTGAGGCCATTTCTATTCAGTATGATTTTTTTTCCTACAGAACTCTATTAAAGTAATGAGTACAGTTTAATAATGAATTTCCAAAAATTTCATTTAAAAATAAAAGTTAAAGTGATCTAACCATTAATTTTACTGAATTTATATAATTTAAGATATTAAGCTAATACAGTAAAGTCTCAGTCAAAATGCTACAGGAATGAGATGTTCTGGTTATTGAAGGTTAGACAGAAAGTTTCCATGCTGAAAATCTTTTTAAAATGTGTTAGTCACATTCATGCCTTAGGAGAAAATACTTAAGACCACAGAACATTGGAGATCTAGTCCACATCCTCATTTTGGGATGAGAAACATGGGGCCCAGAGAAATTAGGACATTCACCCACCTATATGGTATCCTATTACGTGTTAATAACAATACTGGGAGAAGTCATCCCCTAACTCACTACTCAATGGTCATTCCACTATATTAGGTATCCCTGTGGAACTCTAATGTCTCATGTATTACTAATGTATTATTTCTGGTGTATTTAAGGATCTTGTAGGATTTCAAGGTCATCATTCTAAACCAGTGGTTTTTAAAGATATTTACCTCATGACAAAGATACACACACACACACACACACACACACACATAAAATATGTATGTGTATGTGTGTGTGTGTGTGTGTGTATTTGCTGTGAGGCACTGTGGCACATTAAATGTTTTAAGCTGGCAACAAAGGATGCCAGTCAATTGGGTATCACTACCTGGGCTTTGGGAGTCCTCTGCCTTTCTCCTTTCTTACCCTCGTCAACCTCTTCTTGACTTTCCCAGGACTAAAAATGCAGGCAGTGGCTTGGTGCTTCTCCACACAAGCTGGAAAGAGCAGGCAACAAACCGCAGCTGGGTGGGACTAAAGTTGAGGACTGGGGATTATGAAAGCTGCACGATGTGACAGGAGCAGTTGCACAAAAAGGAGAATCTGTGGCATGTTCTTTGATGATTACTATTCTACTTACAATGCTCATTGTACCTTATGTAGTTATAGAAAGCATAAGAAATTACGATGTGTTTATTCAGGCTATGAATCCTATTCACTTTATAATAAATAGGTAGTCATTCTGTAATCTCTAAAAGTAGACTAAGAACTCCACTTGGGAGTTCTGGTTAATTGAATTTGTACTATGTTGGCAAATGGTGCTTCTATTATGAAATCAGGAGTGCCTGCCTGAGTGCTCTGAGACTGTCAGCATCCTAAACATTTAAGTTGTGGAGTATGAGAGAACCTTGGGTATTATCTAGCCCTACGACCTCACTTTATGGAGAGGGAAACTGGGATCCACAGAGAGGAAGTGATTTGCCTGAACAAGAATCCAGGTTTCTCAATTTGGATAAATGCTGTATTTGTTCACATTTAGATGAAAATCAATGATATAAAAATATGTATAAATCTGATAAAACAAATCTGATAAAACATTAGAAAATTTAATGACACAACCTTGCATTTATTGTGCAGAAAAATAACCCTTTACTCTGCAGTGATATAAATTATTTTTTAAAAATTTAAGAATTAAAAAAACTAGTTGCATGGAACTTAGCCATCTAAGCAAAAAAAATGTTTTTATAAAACCCAACAGTCACAAAACAAGAAATCCTGGACAAAACAAGTATCATCTGAATATTAAAGCAGTTCTGATTACAACACTCCTCTCAATTCAATATGTTTGTTAAGGGACTATTACACTGAAGGCCCCTTTGGTTATTGGTTTTGGGACAGACACAAAAACTAAAAAGAACAAACCTTGCTCTTGAGCTTATACTGTAATGGGAGAGGGAGAGATGTGTGTGTGTGTGTATACAACTATGATGCATAGTATAGTAATTGGGGAAGAAGAGAGCTCTGATAAAAGTGCTTAAGGTAAATCTACTTTCAGGCTGGGCTGACGTGGAATGATTTCATGAAGGAGGTTGAGAGCTATAACTCTCAATGTTCCCCATGCCCCAGCCACAGAATAAAGCTCAAACTAATCAGCCAAACTAATCATAGTCCTATCTGCCATGGTCCCAACTTACCTTCCCCAACTCATTCCACTATTATTATTAGTGATTATAGTACTTTATACCTCTCTTATGACCCTAATCACATTTACCTTATGGTGCTTTAATTTGTGAATATGCTTTAATTTGTGAACATGATTTATTCCTGCCTTCCAGATTTTAAGTTTCTGAAGGTAAGCGCTATATTTTGCTTATCTTGTGTTCTCCATGTCACCTAGTAAACTAAACTGAATACAGAAGGCTGAATTCTCCAAAATGGCAAATAAATGAGCAATTTTAGAAGCTGTACTAAGTTATGTAGTTTATCATACTAAAATCAAAGTTTATGGATGCTTGTCAAAGGGGCAATGTAGATATTTACTGACTGATCAGTGAGCTGTAGGATCCTTCCCCTTGCAACTGTATCTAAAGCTAATCAAGGCCATACATAATAATAATGTAGGACTTTAACTTTTACAAAGTGCTTTCTTGACATTACCCTAGTAAAACAGGTTGGGATAGATATTATCCCCATTTTACAGAAGAGGAAACTGAAATTCAATAAAGTGACTTGCTTACATTCATATAGCCACCAAGTGGCAGAGCTGGGACTCAAATCCAAAATCTCCTGATTCCAGGACCAGTGCTATTCCCACTTTCCCACTTTGCTTTTCACACACCTAATCTAATCCTGATCGATACAGGACCTGTTCAGATTCAGTCTATTGTCAGAAGTCTGCATTCGCAAATGAAACAAAGTGAGATAATTACTTAAATGTTTGCTTAAATTCTCCAATTTTACCAGAGATAGTGATAAACTAGTTAGCAACACTGGAAGGCTATTCAAATACATAGTTTTGTAACTTATAACTTCAGTACCACCCAAATCTTACCTCTGGACAGAAAATAAAGTGAACATGAAAGTTGCCAGCCCCCTTTTACAAACTTAATCTGTATAGATGTTCTCTTCACTAATATAGGCTGCAGCTGCTTCTATTCCTTCCTTAGTTCTGTAAATGACTATTGCTAAGAACATTCTTCACCCTATGGTTAACTCTGATTAGCCTCTTCACACTTAGCTAGGCAGGTCTTTAGACTATCATTGCTGGTTTGTTAATCAAGATGTCTATAAATGCTAAAAGTAGGTGCAAAGAACATAGTCAGTTCTCATTTCATGAAGTCTTTTCAAACAATTTCCAGACAGTATTGGCTTAGAGATTTCCAAAGCAGTTTTGTTCATGTTTGATCTTTTGCTTAGTGCAGTCCTACCAGAGTGATCCTATGTTTTCAAAGACTATAGCAATGGAATTCAGGTCCTAAATTAGGAAAACTTTTGAGTATTAAGACTAGTTGTGAACTGCATCGGCTGAGGAACAGCTATTCCTAGAGTCTCCTCATGAGTCTGGCTGTAGGATGATGAGTCTTTTGGCCATAGCAGTTCTTAAAAAATCCAGTAATAAGATATATTAATCACTATCTGGGGAATGGGGGTACCAGTGGGGAGATCCAAAACAATGAAATTACAGATCCTTAACTTACTAAATTTCTCTTATGACAGTTAAGTGCTATTGGAGGAATTGGGTAGAGGGATGGATGTTCAAAAACACTTTACAGGCAACAAGCTAGCTATTCTAGACTCAACATGCCAACCAAAAACATTGTTGTCAGTAACTGAAATGGTGGAAAGAAAAGAATAAGATGTGGGAACTTCAATATCAGAGCTTGAATTTATCAGGGAACCAGACTTACAGGACTGTACCATGTATAGTAATTATGGACTGGGTTATGTATCTGAGAACACCTTTCTGGTCTAAGATCTCCCTGGAAGAGAGTAAGATATGGGCCACAATAGAAACTGGGTCACTTACTTGGCTTGCTGAATTCACTACTGCTTAAGAGTACAGTGCTACAGATGTGAGCTTCTCAAATATATAGTTTCTGATAAATGCTACAGTTTCAGACCACAAGGAAAAAGAAACATGTCACCCCCTGAGAATGGGACAAATTTGGATTGTGCCACTTTTCCAAAAAAACCTGGGACTTGAGACAAAAATAGATGAGAGATTACAACGCTAAGTTTGGGCCCGGTGTTATTAGAAATTTTATGAAACTGAATAATGAAAGTAAAGTGGGCATTTCATTTCCATGAAAGGTTATTCTCTCCATGCTAGCCTTCCCTTACCTCAGTGGTACCTCTGATGGTGACTTGTGTGAGTGTAGGCCTGGAACTCCTGCATTGAAGCATTCAGGGATGGAGGTCCCAGGGCGCTGCCCAGTTCAATTATGTCTGTTGAGAGTGAGTGGATAACATTTCATAGCAAGATAACAGAAATAACTGTCTACAGCTTATTAAAACCATGAAAATGGGCATTCTCTCCTTACCTAACTATATATTAGTTTCTAAAATGGAAATGTTTCCTAGATTTTTCTAGGAAGTGGCGACTTCTAATACAGTGTTTTTCTTGAAAAAGATGTCAAGCAAATTTAGTTCAAGGCTATGGAAGGAAATCCTCATAGGAAAAGAGCTCCTGCAGAGTTTAAAAAAAAAACAAAAACAAAAACATAAAAATGTCTCCATTTCCGCTTTTGCTTGGCTGAAGAGAACCCAACTATTCATGTCTAGATTTGTGAAATCAAATTTCAACAAAATCTATTTTTACTGAACTTAGAATGCAATGACAGTTCAGTCTATAATCATAAAAATTAAACTTTATGTTAACAGTTGAAATCTTTTTAAATCAAAAGAGCTTTCTTTTGATTTTGCACTGATAAAGGGCACAGAAAATTATTTTTTGATGTAGTTTAAGGTTTTTTTTTTTTTTAGTAAATCTATTAAAAATTCTGAATCAGAAAGTAGGTGATGTTAACAATGCTTGTGGCTTTTTTTTTTCTTCTATCGAACTGATAAGGGCTTTGATTTTACCCAGTGTGGGAAAAAAATAAGGTGCAAAAATAAGGTTTTTGGTTTACTCAGATTTTCAAGCTTAGGTAAAAAATGACTTGAAAATTATCTACATTTATAATTCATTCACACATTTTATTTAATGTCATAACACAGTGGACAACCCCAAAGTATTTTGCATTTATCAAGTATTTAGTGAGGTTCTTTAGCTGTAATAAAGACAGTTGAACAGCTAAAAAACAAAGCTGTGTGAAAGAGAAACATGATTTTTTTTGAAAACTAAAAATAACAATACTGATATTATTAAAGCTTCATTAGTTATTGCAACAATTAAGAACTTAATTTACCAATATTCTATGTTAGAAAGGCTCACTATGAAATTTATTCAAGTTTTGAAGAAATTAGATGAAAATGTAAAAAAAAGGAAATACATCTGATTTTACTTTTGATTTTCACTAAAAGTAAATAGTAATACAGGTTTTGTACAGTATCACCGTTAGCAGTCTTGAATAAACCCAAGAATACAGACTTTTCTTTAAAAAAACAAGAAAAATCTTGTATATTAGATTCACATTCAGGTTACGAGATAGCAATTTAGTGATGATCTGGATTTCATGTAATGTGCATTAATGAGTAAAATACCAATTTAATAGATTTCTCTGATGGCAGAGGCATATCACAGTTTTAAAATCGATAACCAAGTTTCAAAGGTCATAGTTGAATATGGGGGAAATTCTATAACTGATGAGAGCCAGTGAGGTTACTAACCCTCAATCATCCTTTATTATACCACAAGGTCATACTGTATTTTTGGCTTTGTTAACTGAAGCAATATTTTGCTTTGCTTTGCAATTCATTTTGCTCTGTCACAAATGATCATTATTAACCCTGATTTAGCCTGATAACGAAGGATGTGAGGAAGGCATTGGCTTTCTTTCCCCTCTCCCAATTATGTACACAAGACTGCAGAAGCTTCAATTTTTACCTTTGTCACCCAGATCATATGACAAAGATTCGTTTTAATTATATTATGCCTAAGGTTTACACAGAAAAATCTCATGTTGGGAAATAAAAATGACAACTGGGAATCTGAAACATCAACACTGAAGATATATCATCTGTCAGAGAGAAATGCCCCTTTATAAAAGAAACAGGCAAACTTCTCTTTTCCATTCACCAACACTTACACCATGAGGTACATGGATATGGTTTGTTTAAGCACTCTGAGCAAAAAACGATATTACACTAAAACAAGATAGATACTGTACCACATGCATCTTGAATCTGAAAACTTTGTTGTTAAAAGGTTGCTAAGTTCTCCCCTGGACAATCAAACTATCAAGTTTCATTTACAGAGTTCTGAAAGAAAGTTTATTTATGCAGGTTGCCAGCCTGCCTTAATTAGCCCTTTGGCATTTTTCTAAACGATACCTAATGCTTGCCCCAACACGGAAACCAAGCCTAATTTTCTTCAAAGTCAAAAGGTTACAGGAAGTTGTGAGCAGAAGAAAACAACTTCAAATAAATAAATACAAATAAATATACTCAATTTGAGAGCAAACTTTTAAGATCTATTACATGATGCAAGGAGTCAAGTGAGTGAACTAGTTATTCATCTAGGGCATTTTCTGCTAGACAACAGAAAATGAATTTCAAACACTTTTCAAGTATGAATTGTAGGTACATGTGTGTGTCAGTATATGTCAGTGTATCCCCCACAGATATATGAAATATAAGTTCTGGGATTCACCCTCCCCTTATTTATCAAAGGTATTTGAGTTCTATTCTAAGGTGAAAAGTATGGGAAATCTTTGCTATAGCTTCCTCCTGTTTTATAGAGTCTTCCTGTCAATCTTTTTTCAGCATTCTCTTAGTCCCAGCCAAAAGCTTCAAGGGGCGGTATTTATATAACATTTCTCTCCTTCAAAAAGTGTAAGTTCTAACTTATATACAAAACAGTGAAAGAAAATGAAAATACTTTCCCAAAAGTTGTAGTAAAATTGCAATCAAAAGCTACTTGTTTTAAAATACTATTTTGCTATTCCTTCCAATGGTTTTTGCTACTCCTTCCGATTCCTTTTGGTTTTGCTTTCAAAACAAACTGAGGGAGTTAAGATGATGGAGACTTTTAACTTCCCTATTTCACGTCATGATAATTAAAGAAGATAGTTTAAGTTTTAACTTCACATAATACATCCCAACCCCCAAGAATCAAAATCTTGCCCATTTGCATGGTAAAAATCAGTATCAAACTGGACTATGGAAATAGTGACTCAAAAAAAAATGAGATGAGGGAAATGCCAAATTAACTCAAAATTAACACTACTATTGGTCAGAGACTGTTCAAAGCTCTAAAAAGCATTTCTTGTTTTCTTAAACTGTACATAAGGTTAACACTCTTGTCAAGCTGGAAACAAGCCACACCCTATCCTTAATTACATTTAGTATTTCATTTAATTATCTGTTTGTTACTTCTTTATATTTATACTCTAATCAGAAAAAAAGCCAATTGAACATGCTGTTCAATTGATTTTCTTCCTCTTTGTCAACTCCTGAGTTTTCATTTCGAAATTTCTATCAAAAGAGATGCTCCAGCCCACTAATAGAGCAGTGAGCCTTTGGGAAAATATCCAGTAATAGGGAAGCTCAAGGTTTAAAAAAACTAATAAAAAATTCACAAAAAGTCTGAAATTGGCTGATCTAAGAGATGTACAACATTCTGTCTCCTAAGTTTTAGGATACTCTTACTAGTGTTTTTGCAAACACTTTGAAAACGGTGAAAAACCCACCCATCCCACTCTTCTGGGCAATCTGTAGAGCCACATGAGTTCTGGTCCAAAAGAATACCTTGTATTCTGTCCTCCTGATTAGAGAAGTGTTTTGATGGCTGTCAAAAAAAGGGGGGGCAATAAGTCAGAGGGAAAGGTGAGGACCACTTTGTGATGTTATCTGCTACATCGGCTTTTCTTCATACCCCCAGCGCTTAGCACAGTGACTGGTACATAGTGCTTGAATAAATACTTGCTGAGTGACCCATTAAGAACCTATACTTCTGAGTTAGTTGGATCTAAGCATAGTACAGCCCAATCTATTACTATCCCTAATCCAGTTCGCTAAAGTAAAAAGAAAGCACAAACAAGGGAGAGAGGGATGGAGAATTAAAATAGCAAAGTATACACAGGATATTTAAATGTAAGGATAGATTTACTGGCAAAAAGGAAAGAAAACTACAATGTAAAACCCAGCCCCAAATCCAACCACTCCCATGTTTTTTATGTATTTGAAAATTCTTATTAAACTGAAAATTCAAGTGCTTATTCTTAGCCTGTTCCTTCTGCTATATATTCTTGACAAAAGCCCTCTTGTCCCTGCTCTCATG
Source organism: Vombatus ursinus (assembly GCF_900497805.2). Classification (NCBI taxonomy): domain Eukaryota; kingdom Metazoa; phylum Chordata; class Mammalia; order Diprotodontia; family Vombatidae; genus Vombatus; species Vombatus ursinus. The sequence goes on along the minus strand of NW_020947062.1, from coordinate 9,917,156 downwards.
ACCTCATTCCCAAGCAGTAAAAATCCTGTTTATTTGCCAATGAAAGTCTTAGTTTTGTTGCAGGGAAATGGGAAAAAAAGAGTTTAAATGTCAATCTACTTGAAGGTGTAATCTAGCCAAATTATGCTAATAATACACTATCAGTGTGCAATAACATTAGAATTTTAAAGACCAGGGTAACTTCAGTATGAATATGACTTACCTGTGATTAACCACTTTCAAAAGTGGATAAATACCCAATCTTGAATTTTGAAACTGCATACTCAATGTCTCAGAAGCATTTGAAACAGGATTTCTAAAAATGTCTGTGCACAAAACTGTACACATGATGTTAGTTATTAATTTACTTTTCTAACAACCAAATTTAGACTGACTTAAAGTTGAAAAGATCTGCTAAAATGTCTGTTTTTAGTTACCTATGGGGTCAGTTAACATTTAGGAACAAAGGACTATACTTTATAAGATAGGGCACTAATATCTCTGTCTTTCCAGGAACAAATATTCTGGGATGTGTAACAAAACGAAATACAATCGAAAAGTGCTTTGCAGCTTTAATACAAAAGAATGATTTTTACTGTTTTTATTTTTATTACATTTTAATTTCTATTACAAAGTAATAGAAACAGACTTTTCATTAAGGAGTTTCATAAATATAAAGTTAATGGATCCAGCCATTATATGTGCAGAAAACTAGGCCTGGATGAAACATGATTCCAGCAAATTCTTTGAGAGTTGCAGGCAGCACCAGTGTAATGGCTATAACACATCATTTCAGTTATCCTTTAACTGAATCATTCATCAAGAGATACAAATATTAGATTTTTACTTATTATAATTTCATTTACTATTTTAACTTTGGACTAATACACATTCTGATTATCTGGAGATTTAATGAAGTAGACCATAATATAACCACAAACCTTAATGCCATGAATAAAAATTATCAAGCAGGAAGTTGTCATTTTGATAAAATACAATTAAAAAAAATCAATTTTACCATTCTGAATATTGGAAGAGAAGTACTTTAAATAAGTGACAAGGTACATTATGAATTACAACCAAATACTATAAATTAAAGCAACACTTGGATCCATTTGACTTGAACATCTGAATTTTTATGAGAAAATTCCACCCAGCAACTCTCCCCTCCTTGATACCCATCAATCAATTATATGAGCTCCAAAGCAGTAGCTCTCTGTTTATTTAGAAACAATATAAAAATGAGAGTCCTGAGAGCTAAACTATTCACCAGTGTATTAACACTCATCTGGGTATCATAAAATATAATAATTTAAAACAAAAAACTCCAAGACATAAATGACCTCAAATTCTGCCTTTTTCCTTTGGGTGTAAAAGCAAAATCCAAACAAATTCAAAGTCAGTACTTTTAAGCCTTTGGGAGTTTATTACTTTTATAAAAACAAAGCTAAGAAGCTTGCCTGAGACCTCTAAGTCTAAGCTGGAGTTTCACCAAAAATACTTGGTTCTCCCTTTTCCCTCAGTTCCATTCCCACCCCCCCACCCCCCACCCGCCAAAAGAGCAGAGTATTGGGTACAAATTATCTTGGCTTATATATGACAAAGAGGCACTTTTGATGACTGCCAGACTTCTTGAGTCTATGATTTCTTTCACCTTACAGGCTCTTAAGTAGTACAGGATAAATACTTAGACCACCACCCTATTCAGAATCTCAAGCAAAGTGCTACAAACCGCTTCTTTGAAAAGATGTTTATTAAACAACTTTAATTCTGTCATAAAATGACTAAGATGGGTTTTAAAAATTAAGGCTCTTGTCTTTGGATGGATTGCCATAACAATGTAAAAAGAATATCAACACTGCTCAATGCTTTGTTCCTAAAGTTAAATTTTAGATAGATTCATAAACCACATTCAAGATCAAGTTGAAAAAAATTTGACTATAAATGACAATTAGTGACTTTGAAATGAACACACATTCTCTCATTAAGTGCATAATAGCCGAGTCAGTGAGTTTAAGCAAAACTACTTCAGTCAAAGCAGAAACTTTCAATTTAGCATTTTAAAATCACTGTTTTTCCACATTGCCGTGATTTTCCTAAAATCAAGAGTCTAATATAGGAACGCTAACTGATCCTTAGGGCTCTATGTACTCCCAACAGGATAACTGTCTTGGCTGGTAATTTGTATATATTTTCCTTTTTTAATGTACTATGGCGAGATGTCAAATGATTCGGAATTACATGGCATGCAGTATCCAAAATTATGGCTCTGATGCATTTAGCTTTACATTAAGCATAAAGAAGTGTCATTCAACATTCATTTTATACCCCATCCCTCCCACAAGGGGGAAAAAAATCACTACCTATTCAAGTTCTAGATCTTGATGCAGCATTAAGGATTAAAACTTACCACTTTACCAGGCCTTGCCCATGTGCAAATAAATCCCTCCTGACAAGCAGTGACTATACAGTCTTCAAGAAAAATTAACACAGTCAGTCTTTCATGTGCTATCTTTTTACAGATAAGAGGCTCTAATAAGGGAACGTCTTCCATTCGGGGGCACAGAGAAGTTCCCAAAGTTTTAGCTGGGTCCGTTTTGGTTTTAGTAACTAGGTTCAGTTTGTCACTACTCTTGCTAGATATATGTCCCATACTATGATTTCGCTTGTGATCTTTGTCATGGTGTCTTTCTTTCCGGTCATGTAGTGAGAGAGTTGCAAATTTGCTGACACCAGAGGCAATGGCACCGTCCAGGACGCTGCTTTTACTGCCGGCATTCGAGACTGCAGAGTGTGGAAGGCTGTTGGACCGTGGAAGAGGCGGGGGCACAGAATTTCCAGGCATTGTGATGCTGTTTCCATTGCTTCCTGGGTTGGTTCCACCACTTCCTGCAGGTGGACTTGTGGCATTCATGACATTTGTATGTGTCCTTGCTCTGGAGAGGGGTTGGTGGGGAAAAAGAATGTCTTCTGTAAGGTCCCATAAACAGAGTTGTGTATCTTGGCCTACCGAGCCAAACCTATATGTAACGCTTACTGGGCGACTATCTGTAGAGTTCCTTTTTGATAACCTAGATTGCGTACTATTTGCTCGATCTCTGCCAAAATGAAGGAGGTCTTGGAAATCCTCATCACTGCCACTAAATTCCATTGGGTCACTTTCTTCTACACTAGTGGTATATGGGTCAAATGCTACAACACTGACCCATGATTTATGTCCATGGCCTCTTGCTATTACTCGACAATCCACAAAAGACCAAACTGTCACCAAGTCATCCTCTCCACCAGTTACAATATATTTCCCATCTGGGCTCCAACAAACACATAGTAGTCCTCCAAAGTAGCTTTTCATTGTACCGTGCAACTCCACTGAATCAAAGTTAAATACCCGGAGAAAGCCATCTTGGCTCACACATGCTAAGAACTTCCCATCGGGGGAAAAAGCAAACTCATTCAGGGCACCTTCTCCCACTGTCCACTTAAGGAGAGGGTTTCTTGTGGACTTACTCTTGCAAGTGTGGACTGCAAAGCTTTCTCCTTGCTTAAGTAGCTGGTAGTGTGGAGCTGTGGTACCACAAGTGTGTTCCACATTATATAAGTACATATTACCACTGGAATGAGCTACTAGGAAAAGGCTTTCCGAGCCTGGCACCCATTTTACACAGGTTACTCTGGATTTGTCTATTAGTCTCTGTGAAAATAAAGCAGAAAACAAATGGCTGTCAAAATGAGGAAATTTTACATTTCAAAACTTTCTGTTAAGAAAATGCATTTAAGCTGCTCTGACATTATCGATGTTCTGAATTACATGAGACTTGGGTTTTCCTCTTCAAGTTAGGAAAACATTTTCTTTAGGTTAAGATTCTTCATTTAGACATTATTCTACTTTGTACCAACCAGTACATATAAAATTGAACAATGTAATGACATCTTTACTCACTTGTCTCATGTGACAGGGAGCCATTGTTCAAACCTGTCATCAAAAACATGAAAAATGATGTAGAAGATTCATTACTAAACTATGGGATTTATCCCGTTCTTTGACATTGTAACCACTAAAAATGTTTTTGTCTCTTTTGTGCCACTAATTCTTAAAATTATTAAATCTTAAGGTATCATTTAAAAATTATCAATTTCTCAAACCTTTTCCTGGGTTATTACCCAGTCCTCAAACATACTGCTTTATCACAATGGTCAACTGTTTCGATCAGGTCTCCAGCAATTGCCAAGTCACACATTCTCATGATTGTTTGGAATTTCACAAATGCCATCTCAGCAATCTTGTGTTCTTGGAGTAAAGTTAGCACTGTGATCTCTGATCTTTTGATCATTTCAAATAAATGTCTGTCTATACTTTTATTGAGATCAAGAGGTAACTTGTTCCATAGTTTTAAGAAATTAAAACTAATTAGTGGGCTATAATGCCAGCTGCTAATAACAATAATCTGGTAAGGCAGATTTCTAAACTTATCATTCATTGTGTAACTGCAGGAAATCTCAGAAGAACTGCAATCTATATGGCAGGTTGTCTACCAGTCATATACCTAGGTTTGGAGTTACAAAACAATTTCAAAATTGGGTTTGAACTACAATGTTCAAACATTCAATTTAAAATATGGAAACTAGAATACAACCTAGGCACTAATAAAAATGACTCACAGAATGTCAAAAACTGGAAAAAACTTTAAGCATAATAGTCCAACCCTTTCATCTTACAAATGAGGAAATTGAGGCAATTAAGCATGACTTTGAAATGCATGGCTAAAGATACTGCTACCTCAATACCTGTGATACTCTGAGGATAGAAATTTAAAATTACATCTGAAAACAACACAATGGGATTCACATCATTCATTTTTCAAGTGATCAAGAAAAATAAGAATAAATAAGAATAAGAAATAAGAAAAGTAAATGTTACGTAATCTAGAACTTCTGTTGGAATTTTTAGACTTAATTATCTAGGACAAAGTTCAACTGGTCTTTACTACACTGAAATCTTTTAGTAGAACACATTTTTAAAAGACTTAAAAAGCCAAGGGCCTTCTGCTTCCTTTTTTCACTATCCATTATAATTATTTTTGACATGTAGGCTACCGTCCCTCAACACAAATTCATACAATAAACATGAAGTGATTAGCTTAATCTAAGAAAATGTGAATTTTTCAATGACAAAGATCATTGACACTGGGTGGGGCCTTGCTGTAATATTTGGTAGTGTCAATTTTTACAGTAAATAACAACAATGCCAAAATAAACATAAAACATATAAACAGGCAGGCTCAGTAGCAGTCACTGGGGGAAAAATCAATATAGATAGGCAAAAATGGCTGAAAGGTTTTCACCACAATTCTAAAAGTTTTGATTTTTCCTTTAGGAAATGATTACTTCAAAGTTCCTGGGGGGCAGGGGGCAGTACCTGCCATTTTAACCAATATTAAAAATTATTTCAGGTGATTATTATGGACATTTTTACTTTTACTGGAGCAACAATAAAAATAGCAGCAAAAAATTATAATGAATTTGTTCCCAAAAGCCCTATTATATAATTAGTTCATCTCTAAACCAAAGCCCTCCCACAGGAGTAAGGCATAGCAAGTCAGAGCCTGCTCAAAGTACCAGATGCTAACAGCCCTCAGGAATGCCACTGCTGGGGGAAGGAGATGGCTGTATCAGACGGTCTTGAGAGACTTGAGATTCATATGTACCTACGACCAGAACTCACCTCATTCTAACTCTTTATACCCTTCGCTATTATGACTTCCATTACCTATCCTTATTCTTCCAAACAACTCTGGCTCTACCTTGTCCTTCTCTATACCTAGACTTTAATGGCCAATTACTCCAAGAATAACTTTTCTCTCTTCTCTGACCCACTTACCCCCAAACCTTCACTATTCCCAACCTCTGAATCCTCATCCCTAGAGGACCCTGACCACCTACTCTCTCCATTCTTGTTCTAAGGCTATTGAATATCAATGGAGGAAGAAAAAAAATCCCAAAACCCGACTTTACTCACCACAAAAACGTTATACAAGCTCAATTTGGTCCTAACCATTTCCCAATAATCCTCCTAGTCTATCCTTATTTTTTTAATCTCATTCCCTATACCCGTTCCAAATTTCTCTCCTCTTGTCCTTTCCCTCCATTTACAGTATATCATTTAATCTCCTACTTCATTGAGCTTACTGAGCCCATATGACAGCACTTTCTCCTTCATTCTTTAGAAACTTCCAAAAATTACTGCCCACCCCTCCTGTTTCCCCATTCCCTCTTTTTTCAAACTTCATTGTAGCAGTAATCATTACTCCTCCCCACATCCAGTCCCCACTTTATTATCAGTTTCCATTCTTCACTAGCTCCTTTTTTATCTACTTGTAAACATTCTTAGGTCTTCTGGGTTGGTTTTTTTTTTTTAAGAAAGCAATCCTTTTACCTTTCTAACTCACAGAACTGCTATCCTCTCTTTTTCTTCACAACTGAACTTCGTGAAGTAACTGTCCATAGCTGATGACTCCATTTCCCGACTACATTCTGTCTCTTTAATCTCTTAAAGTCTGGTTACCTGGCCTCCACTCTACTGAAACCATTCTCTCTCTCAAAGATCTGATTACCAAATCCAACAGGTCACTCTTCAGTCCTTATTTGATTTGATCTCTCTAGAGCTCCAGACATAAAAGTCCATTCTTACCTACTGGATATTTTTCATTCCCTGGTATTAGAAATACCATATTCTCTTGGTTCTCCTAATTCTCTTATTATTCCTCCTCTGGTAGGAGGAGGATAAGTAGTACAATGGACAAATCACTGGACTTAGAATCAGGAAGGCCTGGGTTAAAATCTAGCCTCAGACTCTTACTACTTACTGTGTGACCCTGGGGCAAGTCACTTAACTATCTGCCTTAGATTCCTCATCTGTAAAATGGGAATAACAGCACCTACCTCTCAGAGTTGAGATATTTGTAAAGTGCTTTGTAAACCTTAAAGCACTATATAAATGCTAGCTATTGTAATGATGATAATGATGAGGATGATATTGTTCTTCTCAAATATCTTCTGAGGTTCCCTATTGCCTGACATCTAAGACCCTCTAAAATTTTGTCTCACCTCAGCTTTATATTATTAATCTCTCTGTATATTATTACACATTTGAGACAAACTGTACCCTTTCTGTTTCAACCTTCAGGGTCTTGTTCACATTTATATTGGAAATTTTCTCCCTCTCCCCATAACCACTGAATTCCTACACAGCTTTTACAACTCAAATCAAATGCTACTTCATCTAAAAATCCTCCCTGCAGAATACATTTGTATCTCTACTATTTACCTTCTCTTAGGTTCTCAAAGTTGAAGTTATATTTGAAACTTACCTTTCTCCTAGCTGTGGTGCACATTGCTAGGCAACATTTTCTTCCTAGGACCTCACATGGGACCCTGTTCCCCCACTTCTTTTCCTAATGATTTTGTAATCTAATTAGCTGTGTTATATACCCTAACTAGATTAAACTGAAATCTCCTTGAGGGTGGAGACCATATCTTCTCTATACTTGTGTTACCCAATGTCTACCGTAGTACAAAGTAGATGCTTAATAAATGTTTTATAAACTGAAATGCGCTAGGGGTAGTTAAGGATCACAATTTTGTAAGGAGAAGAACCAAAAGGTCAGTAATTTACTAAAGGTATAAAATTCAATTTAATTTCATGAAAGGAGGGTGAAAAGGAAAGGCAAGGAAATTAGCATTTACATAGCATTTACACACTTACTATGTGCCAGGCATAAGTGCTTTTTACAAATATTTATATGATTTATATTTTTACAAATATTTATATGATCCTCACAACAACCCTATGAGGTAGGTGCAATTATTGTCTATTCCCATTTTACAGTTGAAGAAACTGAGGCAAACAGAGATTAAGGAACTTGCCCAGGGTCATACAACCAGTAAGTGTCTCAGGTCTTCCTGATTCCAAGCCCAGTACTCTACCCACTGTAGATGCTGGGAATACAAAGACCTCTGGCTTAAAGGAGTTTATATTCTATGAGGACAGCACATGCAAAGAAAAGTATATAAAACAAGGTAACTTGAGAAGGAAAAGTATCCTGTCAATGAGGGAAGAGAAAGGGAAAATCAGGCAAGTGCTGAAGATAGGTGGCATCTGGGCTGAGATATAAAAGAAAGAATAATTCTGAAAGGCAGAGGTGAAAGGTCGTGTATCCCAGGCATGGAAGGAAAAGCTAGTGTGAATATATTTAACTGGGAGAAGGAATGCAGAGATGCTAGAACATCAGAGTTCATAAAGGATAAGAATACAAAAAGGCTGGACAGGTAGGTAGAAATCAGATTATCAAAAGTCTTCAGTGTCAAGTTAAGGAAATCTATACTTGATCCTATCAGCAATAGGAAGCCTCTCAAAGTTTTTGAGCAAGAAAGTGAAATAAATCAGACTTGTGCCTTAGAAAGACTATTGTGGCAACTATGCAGAAGATGGATTGGAGAGGAAAAGAGACTAGAGACAGGGAGACCAATTAGGAAGCTACCATAATATTCTAGGAGAGATATTGAAAGCTTAAGTTAGAATGATTTCTGTATGAGTGGAGAGAAGAGGAGATATTTAAATCTGTTTTTTCCCAATAGATCACAATATTATTCAATAATTTTTTAATTATTAATTTACATGCTAATGTGGCAGTTTTCTCTTTCCTCTGCTAATTTTTATATTATAAATCTAAGCTTAGAAATATATTAGAATTTTTTTGTGGGTAGAGGAAGTTTATCAGGAAATGATATGTATAAAACACAAAAAAGCTTCAGTAAAAACTTTTTAAAAATGTTACCACAAAATAATATAGTAACTATGAGAGCATACAGTAACTATATATTAATAATTAAAATTATATTTAAGTTACTACAAAATATTATAGTTACCAAGTAAGTTGCTTGAGAGTTTAGCAATTGTATTGGTTTTTTTGCTAATTACAGCTTTTACCTCAGAATAAACAGTTATAAACGGCTAAATATTTAGCCCCTTAAAAAAGAATTATAAAAGTATGACTACATACCACAAATTACTGCCCCTCAAAGGTAATCTTTTTAAGGAATTATATCCCACAGTGTACCTATAAAGTGTTTACAAACTGTATACGAAAACATTCTTTACATTACATTAGTCACTTTCAAGGATATAATACATAGTAATACTTGGGCAGACTGTTACTTCCTTTTTCAGAGATAGAAATCTAAATTCCATTACAGAAAGAATGAAGTGTGCTGTCAAAATAAGCTGAATAGACATTTTTCCAGAGATTGATGATTTAATAAAATATAGATAGAAACTAGGTATTTTTTTGAATTGTATCTGTGATTTCATTAGTATAGGGAAATTATAGTGAAGAAACTCCCTCTACTAATTTAGATCACTGAGAGAAATTAAGTGACTTGCCTAGGATCATAGAACTAGTACACAGCAAATAAGAATTGAATCCAGGTGTTCATATTTTGAAGATAGCTCTCTACTTATTATACCATACTATTTTCTCATGTATTCTCAAAATACCCAAAACAGACTGTAATCATTTCTGTGTCTAGAAAGGATCAAGTACTTACAGTTTCCTCTGGTTTGGCATCAGTTAAAAACTGAAAAATTTGTAATTTAATTATTATGATGACTGATGAGGTGATGATGAATGACAACAACTTAGTTTTGTTTTTTTTTTGAAATGATATTTGTCTGAATCCTGACTCTGGAGGAAAAATTTTTCTTGAAAAGATGAACCTTATTCTAACATCTAAGTTCCTAAATGGATTTCTGAAATTTACACATACACAGGGGAACCTATAAGTTTCCCTGATCAAACTTATTGTGGTTATTTTTGATACTAAGTTTAAAATTGTGCTCGGGTTGGGTTGTTGGTTTTATAACTCAAATTGCAGGCAAATTTCAAAACCTTGTTGCTCAGCCCCTCTAATTGAAAAGAATGGTGTCCGGTCTGATGTTCAACCTAAGGCTGACATCTACTGGCTATAAATGGGGAACATAGGCCGATATAACAACTGGTTTCATTTTAGCTGTCTATAAATTGTTCACCTCTAATCAAAATCCTTCCCTATAAAGACCATATAAATATGCTTGTTCTAAAATGTTAGTGAAAGCTAGGATAGTGGCAAGAGATTTTCATGTAAAGAAAATGAATTACTCTGTTGGTGCTTTAGGATATAAGAGGACCTAGTCAGCCAGAGTAAGTCAGGACTTGGCTTGCCAGATGGGGTCTAACAAGCAACTAGGCAAATGAGAGGTTTAGCCAGGGATGCCTGTTAGGGAAGAGAAAAATAGGCAAGTGCAACAGGTTTAAGTTAGGCAAGGTACAGAGTGATTATGGTAAGAAGGCAGGAGTAGAGCTAATAAATGGGTAAAACTCAAACTAAGTTCTGCTCTTTTAGCAAAGACAGTCCATTTTCTGCCCTGCTTTTTATTTCCTTCTGGGTTAAACAGTTCTAGATTAAAGACTTACTCCCTCACCCCCACATCAATTTCATCTTTTGTATAATGTATATATTTGTTTTAACAACCTTATAGGACTCCTGTGAGGATTAAATAAAGTGTACTTGAAAGTGCTTTGAAAAAATAGAAACTCTTGGTCTTGGGAGTCACAGGACCTGGGTTTGAATAATGGTTCTGCCACTTACTACCCGGGTAGTGATAGTGGGTCAGTCATTTTTCCCCTCTCTGAGGGGACTGGATTAAATGACCTCTAAAGTCTCTTCTAGCTCTAAAAATTTATGATATGAAATTCAAAGGACTTTTCTTAGCATTTTAAAAACACTTTGCTGACTCTCATAACTCACAGTCAAAAAAGCTAAATAAAATATTCCTTAAAGCCCAAAGAATTTTTTTTTATTTTCGAGGGCAACAAATTTTTATCTTAAACTATGCCAGTCAAACTGGCATTAAAGTATAAGGAGAAACCTGGAATTTTGAAAAGTTACATCTTAAGTAGAGGCAGTAAGTGGCAAATACTAGTCTTGGAGGAAGACTTGGAAAATCACCTAATCTCTCAGTATTATAGGCAATTCTCTAAAACTATGAATTGCAGAGAAGGTACAGAACCAAACTCGTAGATGAAGTTTCCTGATCCAGATTTGAACACATCATTTGAAGTCTTCATCCAGAACTTTTCCTACATCAATAAAATCACACATCTACTTCCTATAGGCCCTTTGTGAAATAAAATGTGAACAAATAATAAATTTTTAAAATCACATGCATAAATTGAAAGACAATCTTTAGTAACAACTTCAGGCTAGGCAACGGCCTACTTGATAAGTAGCTATTGATGAATCTTTAAGGATATGTCACTGTACCAAGATTCATTTAATCTCTTTGTCCTTCAAACCTCCCTGCCTCCCATTCCCAACTACACCAATCTTTTATTTTCTGCCTTTCGAAGGGGAACATTGTTTAATCTACTGAGGAAGCAACCACCAGATAAGATTTTTCAAGAAAGTTTTACAGATTCTTTTTATTCACTATTGCCCTTACTGACTCTGCCTTTATGAACACCATCTTTTCCCTCCACCAAATTACAACTCATTCAAAATACAAAACAATATGCTTCAACTCTGAGTTGCTTTCATAACAAAATGATGCCTGTAATGCCTCCAAATTTCACATCTCTACACAATTCCAGAAAGATTAAGAGTTTCTGTATTAATTCAATGTTTTCTTCCCAAGCAATGAAACTTTCTTACTTCTGTTGGGCCAAGTCATTTTACAAAAAACAAATACATCTAAAAATTGTCTTTTATTGCTAATTAATGAACCGCAATACTGCTGAATACCATAAACCACAAAAACTGCAGGAAAAAAAATTTCACGACAGGGCTATTTTTATTTGAATTTTTTTCTAAACAAGAAAGCTATCTTCCCTAAAATACATGCATAAATATGTGCGTGTTTTACTTTTTTGGAACTTGAATATATGTTCTGGGCAATAAAACTTATATGTGTATCAACATATTTTGCATATATTAAATATACAAGGATTTTTTAAAAGCTTAATTAATAATGTGCTTTTCTTCCAAGGAGTTTAAATTATAAACCTACAAAGCAAATATATTATCATTATCTCTCCTTTTATTAATGCAAAGAAGCAATGTGAAACATGATGAAATTAAGTGACTTCCCCAATGCACACCTTACAAGTGTCAGAAAAAGGAAATGAAAACATGAGGTTCCTGGTTTTTCCATCACTCAAGTTTATCTTACTTTTTCATTTGACAGTAAAACTAGGTGAAAAGGGCAAAGAGAAGAAAGTAAAATAGTTAAAATACATATAACTATGCTACTCGATATAACCTTAGAATTGGACAGAAGTTTGAGATCACCTAGTCCAGTCCCTATCTGAGGTACAATCTTTTTCTAATGGAGTAAGGCAAGACTTCATCAAAGTTGTCGATTATTATTAGTAAATCTGGTTGCTACTATATTCATGAACCCTAAGACATGTTTCTGGATTTACTGCACAAGCATATCAAATTCCTTTCAAAATAAAATTTAAAATACTGTCACAATATAAGTAACAGCTCTGTCATGTGATCCAATTAAAATTGCCAGAATTTCTAACCTTGCCAAAAGCAATATGAGAACAGTGTTTCCAGGAGTAGGGCTATTACCTTTGCGCCAGATAATTCCAGTACAAGACACCCAAAAAAGTAAAGCATTTAAAATGGCTTAAGGCAAAAGTCCTCAAATTCTTAAATTATTCTATAAAAATTTCCAACAATATGAATAATTCCAACTTTCAATATTCTAAGCAGTTATTTTCTACAGTAAAATAATTTTGAATATCTGGTTAATGAATATTCACTTTTTTCTCTTGAAGCAAGAGACCTATAAGGGTATACAATAAAAGTAAATAAAATACCACTAATCAAGAAATAGGTAATTTTAACTTTAAAGGTAATTTAAAACAGAAATTTTGGTATTTCTATGGTAAATAAAAATCAGCTCACAGAGTAGTGCAAAGAGGGGCCCCTTGAAAAAAGGGAACAAGTTCTTTAAAGGTGTTCTTAAAAACCAAAGCAGAGAGTACTACTTACTTCCTCATTAAATAATTTGCTAGTTTCTTTTTTGATTGGATCTATGAGTTGGACTTGGCCTGCAGAAAAGCCCACCAGTAGAGAGACACTTTCTGCTGTGGCTGTTAGGTGGTTGAAGTCATGACATGTAGGCTGTGTTCCTTTGTATATCCTTTTATCTATCGGTTTACTCAAGTCAGCAGCCTGGGAAAGACAAAGAAAAATATACAAGGTAAACATAAAATTGAAGTACAACTGTCAAGTTACAGTAGTCAACTAATATTTAAGTTATTGCAAAGCAGTCAGTAGGCCATAGGGTGAAAGACAATTAAAGGAAGGATCCCTGCCTTCTAAAATTCTGCCATATTTTATTTTAATACGTTTTGCTCAGTAATCTTTTACCCCTGCTTATGTTCTCTCTTGCTCTCTTTTTTTTTTTTTTGCTTTTTGGTGAGGCTATTGGGGTTAAGTGACTTTCCCAAGGTCACACAGCTAGTAAGTGTTAAAGTATCTGAGGCTGGATTTGAACTCAGATCCTCCTGACTTAATGGCTGGTGCTCTATCCACTGCGCCACCTAGCTGCCTTCTATGTTCTCTTTTTTTAAAAACTACATCTTTTAACTGGGGCATCACCTGCATAAAGTTTCAACTTTAAAAATACGTGATCAACCCTCAGTTAATCAAATGTGGATTATCTGCGGCAAATTTTAAATCTATGCTGGCTCTTCCACCATTTGTCTGTGAGTATTCAAGGAGTGAACACTCATTTTAATACTAGCCCAATACTAGCCCAAGCAAAATATACTTATGGAAGCTAAACTGTTGCAAATTTTTTTTCCCACTAATTCAAACATTAGCGAGCTAATTCTCTACATGCATGGGTTATTTTCATCTTAACCATCTTTTAAAGTCCAACTAAAAATCTAGCACTCCCATGAAGCCTTTCTTGATTGAAGTGGTCAATAAAGCTCTTCCTATCCTGAAGATTTCATATAGTACCTGTTCTGCAATTCTTTAATACACTTTGCAATTCCGTACAGTTGTAACCTTTCTTAACCAAGTACTAGACTACTATGCTCCTTGAGGTGTCTTACCTTTGTACCTCCTTCAGTGACTATTAATGCACAGTCTGCATTAATAAATACACAGTTAAATCTATTAAGCACCTTCTTATGTGCAAGCCCTAGAGGAAATATGATGGTCTCTATCCCCAAAAAACTTACTAGTGTGGAGAATCAAATACTCCCTTTAACATTTTAATACTACCTTATACCACCTATCTTTTACCTGCCATTTAAAAAAGCATGGCTCCAAAGAAACACTGAAGTGTATGAAACTCAAAGAATAATATAAGCAAGGAACTATGACCAGCAATGGGAATGCTGAGACCAAGAGGAATCAGCTCCTTCTGTTTAAGAGCTTATATTCTACAAGGAGGATTAAGCCCTGAACAAAGATAAAGTACCCTACAAGGTGGGGAGTGACTGATGCAAAGGAAGAGACAAAGTGTATGGAATATGCATGGTGGGAGAGAAAGCCTAGGGTGAGGAATGGGAACAAGGAATATGAGGTGGGTCTGAAAGAAGTGGCCTGAGAGCAGAACATGGGAAGGAAATAACTCAATATCAGAAAAACTGAACAGGCTATTAATGAGTTACCATTATTAAAAAAAAAAAAAAACCAACTACTGGGACTAGATGGATTAGATCACACATTCAAAAAACAAGTAATTCCAATGCCATAAAACTTTTTTTAAGAGAGAAAATATTCGTTCTACAAGACAAATATGGGGGGGCAGCTAGGTGGCGCAGTGGATAGAGCACTGGCCCTGAAGTCAGGAGGACCTGAGTTCAAATGTGGCCTCAGACCAAACACTTGACACTTGCTAGCTGTGTGACCTTGGGCAAGTCACTTAACCCCAATTGCCTTAAAAAAAAAAAAAGCGTGGGACCACCACTTTTGGACCTTAATATCACAGTCTATGAGGTGCTTAAAGAGGAGGCAGAAATGTCACTAAGAATAAATATGGAAAAAGGAACTTGAATGAAACAAATACATATGGGATAGATCTGTGCTAGACTTGATATAATTGTGAAGGCATGGACAGACCAGTTGTACTAGGTATCTACAAAGATACCTAAGGTATGGGGAAATTTTTGCATTTAATTACTGACACAGAAAGCATTGTTAACTACCAATCCATATGTCTACTGTCCCATCTATATAAAATATTTAGTAGACTCATCTATATATGAATTAAGGACATCTTTAATGCAGGAATTAGTAGGGTACAAGCAAGCTTTCGCAAACAATATTCAACAACGGATCATATCTTTACTATCTCAAAATTAACTGAAAGATGGAGATAAAATCCTATTGTGTTTATTGATTACAAAAATATTAGAATTTACAGCAAGGTGTCTCTCATCCATATATAAAAATCATTCAAGACTCCTAGAAAAATTCCTTCTCAATGGCCTTCAAATAATAAACATCAGGCAAGGCATAAAAACAGAGAGATGTATATTTGCCAAAATTATGTAGTATTGAGACCAAGAAGATTCAGAGATGAGTCCAAGATTCCCTTTGTATGGTGAGGTCCTCTACACGCTCCTATTTATGGATGATATTATGTTGACTGCATCACACTCCCATTTTTAACAGGTCTCAATATTTTATTATTCACATATCTGAATTCTAAAGAAAAGTTGTTGATACATAAGTTAATAATGTTGATTTAAACCATAGGAATATGTATTTTGATTTTAGCACCACTACTGATCATGCTTCTAGTATTGGAAAACATTAATTTTCTGTTAAGAGTTATTGCTAGGGCACTTTGTTGTTAGCTGTCTGTCTTCTAATGAATCTGTCTCTAAAATGGCAACAGAATATTTCTAATCCTATGCTGGTTCCACCCACACAATCCATTCTCATTCAATTTCCCCAGCTCAAGATAGCTGCATCTAAAATTTGCTTAATTGGTATCAGATATATTTAAAACAAGCTAACACATAAAAAATATAGAATCTGTAAAAATCTAAGGTGTGATATACTTGCTAAGCACAGGGAATCACATAACTGAGTAAGAAAACCATTTCACATTGTGAGTTAGAGAAAAGTAAAGCAACAGCAACAAGAAAAGTCCTATAACAAATCATGTTTGACAGAATTATAACAAAGGCTTTTCTTATGATCATGGACTTTGTGGATAACTCTCAGGGAAGCCATAAAAACTGAGGTTTAATTAGATGGTTTCTAAGATCTCTTCCATGTTATAAGAGAGAGTTTTCCCTCCCCTTAGGGGTAGAAGCAAGAGGGAGAGAGGTATTATGAGAAGAGATGTAAAAGTAGGTAGTAACAGTTATGCCAAAAAAAAAAAAAAAAAACCAAAACAAGAAAAAGAGCAAGTATCATAAAATATTTTAAAAATCAAGTCCAAACAGACACATATTAAACATAATATGTACTTTTAAAAAAATGAGCTTTTGTAGTAGATTCAGTTTCACATGAAAATGTTGTAGCAGAATGTGGATTAAAGTATTAATTTTAAAAAATAATATGTTAAAGATTTATTCCAATTTTAAAAAAAAGATCCTTTCCAACTAGAAGAACCTATGATTCTTGTCTATGGTACTCTGATCACAGTGTCAGGGGCTCAATGTTCTAATCTGGACCAAGATAATACACAAGTACAATCTTTCTAATTTTCCTTCTATTCTATATCTTAGACTCCTGGAAAAGCATTCAAATTGGAGAGTCAAAAGACTTGAGCTCAAGTCCTGATCCTGTCATTGATAAGGAATATAACCTTGGACAATTCACTTAATATCCCTAAGATTCAGTTTGATTATCATTATAGTAACTTAATAGCTGGCATTTCTATGGTGATTTACCATTTACAGAGCACTTTCTTTGAAACAATTGTGTGAAATTGGTAGATAAAGTATTATATCCTCATGTTTGTGGATAAGAAAATTGGGGCTCAATGTCAAGGACCACAATAAGAAAGTCTCCTGAATCGATCATTTGTGTTCTTTCCACTGCATATGCCAGACTGTCTCATTTCCCACCTACTTCACAGAGTTATTTTATCATCAATCAACCAATATTTAATCACCTACCTGCCAGGCACAATGCCAGGCACTAGAGGTACAAAGGAAAAAATGGAATTGTTCTTGTCTTCAAAGAGCTTACACTCTATACAGGGAGACCATATGTACATATTCAAGGACATATGCAGAATAAATACAAAATAAGTATAAGGAAGTTTTAAAGTACAAGGAAGGGCACAAGCAGGTAGGTGTGGGAAAAATGAGAGAAGGCCTCATGGAGAAGATACAGAGCTTGAACTGAGTCTTGAAAGCAACTAGGGAATCTACAGCAGTATGTAACTTTCTTAGGATAAATAATAATTTTGATATACTTTCATTTTGTTACGTCAATGGTTGTGTATAAATCTATGGACATGAGACTGACTTAAAGTCTGACCTAGAACAGATGAAAGTGGACTGTGCTGATTTCCTCATAGTTATGAATTATCTGGCAACTGAGTGCTGTATTTTGTGCTATAAACAATTGTTTTATTTTTCTCTTAATATTGTGTTTTTAATATTAATTCATGTAAAAGTTATGGCACACTTCAATGACTATTAGATATACTGCAGTACCTGTTGGTTTTAGTAAGTCAAGTTTTCCTACAATAAAACAGGATCAAAGGAAACTATGGTCAAAAATTTAAAATAGCACTAAGACCTAATAAACTATTGCTGAAAAACAAAACAAGTAAAGACATTCAGAGGCACCTAGCAACTGGAAAGGTTATTGCCTATTCCTCTAAAAGGAGGTGAAGGCTTAGTTAAGTTGAAAGAATAGCAAGACGACAAGTTTTTTTAAAATTGCTGCCAACCAATGATATGAAGAAAAACATCTGTTTAGTCTTTAGACTAAAGACTAGAGCACTGACAGTTGGAAAAAGGTAAATTTTACTGAAGCTTAATTTTTTACTCAAGGCTTAGTTGTTGTCAGAGAAGGTCCAGGTAAATCTATAAAATCTTTTGTAAAATATCAATTCCCCAAAATGTTTTTGGTATTTTTTAATTTTAGTGGACCTGGAAGTCTTTCTCTATCGAGGAAAAGATAAACTCTGGTAAATATACCGATACATTGAGAGGCAGAATTATTCCATAAATATAGAAATTCCCCAAAGGAGATGTAACATAGCAACACAGTCTTGTACTATGACATGTCATAAAAGGTTAAAAATTGTAGACAAGAGATTGAGACTCATTATCTTTTCCCCTAAACCCTCCCCCAGGGCACTACCATCTTGCCAGTCCCTCAGGCTTGCAACTGAGGTGTCATCTTGGACTCCTCACTAAATCTCCTCTCCTCACACACCCCTACTCCAATTTCCATATCCAATCTATTACCATGGTCTGTCAACATCACCTTTGCAACATCTCCCAAATATAACCCCTTCCCTCCTCTGATACTGTCACCACTCTATTGGCAGGCCCTCAACACCTCATACCTAGCCTATTGAAATAGCCTACTGGTTGGTCTGCTTTGTCTCAAGTCTCTCCTCACTCCAATCCATCTTCCATTCAACCACCAAAGGGATTTTCCTAAAGTGCAGGTTCAGTCAAGTCACCTCCCCACCCCACTCCCTCAATAAACTTTTTGTTTAGTCATTTTTTTTTCAGTGGCATTTGACTCTTTATGACCCCATCAGTGGTTTTCTTGGCAAAGATACTGGAGTGGTTTGCCATTTCCTTCTCCAGATCATTTTACAGATAAGGGAACTGAGGCAAACAGGGTTAAGTGACTTGCCCAGGGTCACACAGCTAGTAAGTGTCTGAGGCCAGGTCTGAACTCAAGAAGAGGAGTCTTCCTGACTCCAAGCCCAGTACTCTATCCAATGTGCCATCTAGCTTCCCTTCAATAAACTTTAGTGGCTCCCTATAATCTCCAGGGTCAAATACAAAACCGTCTGTTTAGTGTTCAAAAACCTTCCCTTCCTACTTCCTCACCCTTCCAGTGTTCTTATACCTTGCTCCCCTCCACATACTCTTTGGTCCAGTGACACTGACCTCCTGGCTGTTCCACAAACAAGATACTCCACTTCTCCATTCTAGGCATTTATGACTGCCCCCCAGGCCCAGAATGATCTTTCTCCTCATCTCTGCTTCCTGGCTTCCTTCAAGTCTCTACCAAAATCCCATCTTGTATAGGAAGGTTTTCCCAACCCCTCTTGATTCTACTGCCTCCCCTCTGTTAATTATTTCTTTGCTTGTTCTCTTTCCCTTTAGATTGTGAACTCCCCAAGGCACAGGACTGCCTTTTGCCTCTCTTTATAGCCACAGTGCTTATTACAGTGCTTGTCACATAGTAGATGCTTAATAAATGCTTACTGACTGACCTACACTGGAGGAAAACAATTTTGGCAGCTATGTGGAAAATGGAATGGACTAGGGGAAAACCTGAGGCAAAAAATCAAATCATGTGGCTGTTGCAATAGTCCAGGTGAGAGGTGATGAGGATGGTATGAAAGTAAAAAAGCAAGTCTTGACAACAAAATAATAATTATGAAGAAGTGTAAAGAAAGGAGAATGGCACCAAAACTGTGAGCTTGGGTAACTAGTAGTATTGTGGTGTCCTGAACAAAAAATCAGGTAGTTCAGAAGAGGGGTGGGTTTAGGAGTCAAAGATGAGTATTATTTTGGAAATGTTGACTCTGAGATGTCCATGACTAATGTGAAAAGTCTAAAAGCTGATTAAGTGGGATTGGAGCTGAGGACAGAAGCTAAGGCTGGAAATAGAGATCAGGGAATCATCTACATAGAGATGACAAATCCATGAAATGATGACAGCTATATAAATTATAATATACCATATATAAGACATTATGACTTTCAGAAGTAATGTTAAATAACTTCCAGAACTCATTTAGGAAAAACTGCATAGTACTTAGCCTTAGCTTACCTTAGCTAGACTTGACAAAAGCCACAACAGGAATACTGCTTCCAAGATTTTGTTCTAAAATACTAGAAAGCATCTTTTCCTGCCCGAATTCCAATACCAAATAGTAGTGTTTTTTTTTTTTTCTGGAACCACAGTCAGAAGAATACTATGTCAGAGTTGGTAGAGATCTCAAGGATCTGCTAGTCCAACCTATCATTTGACAGAAGAGGAAAATGAGGACCAGAAAGGAGAAAAAATTTATCCAAGTTTGCATAAAGTGGAAAAGCTAGTAATAAAACCCAATTTCATCATAAATATTCACATTTCTATATTAGTTTGCATAGTCCTATTCCAGCTCTTTCCATAGTACCATACTGTCTCTCCAGATAAGGTATGGATGGGGAGACTACAATCCTAAACTCCTTAAAGGAAATTTCCAAAGACAGTATCTTCGTTTCAGTAATGTTTATAAGAGGTTTCATAAAAAGAGCTCCCTGCCTTTTCTTCACTCTCACACGCAATACACAGCCCAAACTTGTACTGGGCATACCAGACATGCCCCTGTCTTTGCTAAAGTAAATAACTACTTGGGGTGTAGTTCCTTAATCACACTTCTGATAAGATTTGCAACTGGACTCAATTCCGGTCACCTACATTCCACAGCTTCTCTCATTTGTAAGATAGAAGCAATGTGAAAGAAAACTCATTAGAAGAAAGAAAGAAATTTTCTCTTTGGCTTCCATCACAATATGTAAAATTAATTACACACTGGAAAATGTGATTCAAACTTGCTTTTAATTAGAAAAAGAACAAAAAAAAAACAACTACTGGAAATTCCAATTCTAGTCCTCCAAGATTCTTTGATAAGCCTCAAGTTATTTTTAAAATTTAAGACTGTTTTAGCAATTTTTCAGAAAGGGGTAATGGAAGACAAAATAAA
Source organism: Vombatus ursinus (assembly GCF_900497805.2). Lineage (NCBI taxonomy): Eukaryota > Metazoa > Chordata > Mammalia > Diprotodontia > Vombatidae > Vombatus > Vombatus ursinus. The sequence continues at coordinate 9,896,200 of NW_020947062.1, read as the reverse complement.
TATTTACACAGATCCTTCTTTGTGCCAGGCACTGTACTAAGCACTTTACAAATATTTCATTTGATCCTCACATCAACCCTCTGAAGTGGTGTTGTTATTATCCCTATTTTACAGTTTACGAAACAGCTAACACAGGTTAAATGATTTGCCCAGGGACACACAGCTACTAGGTATCAGAGACCAAATGTGAACACAGGTCTTCCTAATTCTAGGTCCAGCACTGTCTCCACTATACCACCTAGCTGTCAAAAAACACACTATTATGAACTTAGGGAATCTTTGCTCCACTCATTTAATCAACAAGTATCTATTAAGCACCAGTTACTATGTGCCAGACACTGGTGATACAAGTATAGAGAATGAAACAATCCCCTTTCTCAAAGAGCTTACATGCTAAGGGGGTTGGTATGAGAGACAACAGACAAGTACAGACAGAAAATAAAGAATAAAAACAAATAAATACAGAGTAGTTATGTACAAGGTAATGTTGAGAGGGAGCACACTAGCAATCATTAAGAAAGGTTTCATTCCAAAGATGGTGCTAGAGTCGTAACCTGAAGGAAATGGAGGATTCTCTGGAAAAGAAGGATTCTCTAAAGCAGAGGTGAGGATAAAATCCACTCCCAAGCATGGAGATAGAATATTATGTGGGATGAACAGAAAGAACAATGAACTGGCTAGATCAAAGAGTAGAGAAAAGGGAATTATATACAATGAGGCTGGAAAGATAGGTTGAGGAAAGATTGTGAAGGGGCATACAAGCTAGAAAGAGAAGTTTATATTTGATTCTAAAGGCAACAGCAAGTCATTGATTGTTTGAGTAGGGGACTTCAAATGGTACTGAGTTAAATCAGAAAAACAGAGGCCCTTGGGGTGGAACAGTTCTAAAGATTTTAAGAGGGGCAAGAAAAAGGAGGATAAGAGGAATACACTAGTGTAAGAAGGAGGAAGTAGGAAATACATAAGAAAAAGAATATAAAAACATGAAGGAAGGGGTAGTAGGAGAGATGAAGGATGAAACTCATTTTAAACAAAGGAGCATTAACAACTTAGAATTTGATGTAGAAACACATGAAACTCAACAGGGAAACAAGCAAGGGTGGGGGGCAGGTTTAAGAGGGAAGATATTAGTGGGGAGGGAAAAGCCACAAGCAAAATAAACTTCATGATGCTGAAAAGAGGTATTAAAAAAAAAAGGAAAGGAAAGAGCCAGAATCCAAGGGAGTAACCAACAGCTGGGAAATGGCTGAAGAATTATGGAATATGAATGTGATAGAATATTACTGTGCCAGGAAGGAATTGGACTAGATCACAGATTTTGTGTTGGAAGAAACCTTAGAGGTCCTCTAATACAAAATCATCACTCAGATTTCTTCTTGGTGTAAAAGTCTATCATTTTAAGATTCTAAGTCACATGCATTACAACAAAGACTTAAAGCCTCCAATGAACAAAAACACATAGCATGGGAAGTACAATTCTGAAATGGGAGAATGCAATTTCAAACCTTGCCTAGTGTTAATAAATGCCTTGTTTCAAGTCTGGTACAGAAGGAAATGATCAGAAACGCATACCTGAATCAATCTTCTGACCGAGGCAACACTTGCTAAAATGTAATTGGGTAATATTAAGTGAAAAAAGAAACCAGAAGGGAAGGGAATAAAGAGAATAAAAACAAATAAATACAGAGTAGTTATGTAGAAGGTAGTGTTGAAAGGTAGCACACTAGCAACTGTTAAGAAAGAAGATGGTGCTAGAGTTGTAACCTGAAGGAAAAGAAGGATTCTCTAAGGCAGAGGTGAAGATAAAATCAATCCCCAAGCATGGAAAGAACAATGAATTGGCTAGATCAAAGAGTAGAGAAGAGAGAATTATATGTCAGGCACTGTGCTAAATGCTTTTTACAAATATTAGTTGATTTTCACAACCCCGGGAAACAGATGCAAACATGTTAAGTCATGCAAAACATATTTCCCTATTAGCCATATTGGCCCCCCCCCCCAAAAAAAGCCAAGAAAAATAAAGTGAAAAAAGAAAAGCTTCAATTTGCACTCAGAAGTCATCAGTTCTCTCCCTGTAGGTGAAAAGCATTTTTCATCATGAATTTTGAAATTGTCATGGATCACTGATCAGAGGATCATGGATCTTGATCAGAGTATCTAAGTCTTTCACAGTTGATTGTTACAACATTGCTCTTACTACTGGTTCTCATGAGCTTGTTTTTTAAAAAATATTCTGAAAACTGCATTTCAGAATTTGTTTCTTATGAAATCTTATGTACTTAGTTTCATGCATTTAAAAACACTATTCTGCGAAGGGGTCCATAGGCTTCATCAGACAGCCAAATGAACACAAAAAGGGTTGCGGGTCCTTGTTTCACAAGAACTCTAAATTCCAGGAAGATTATATGTAATGACCACAAGTTCCTGCAGCACATTTTCTACCAAGCGCATTCAGATGGTCAGGATCCCTTCCAATGTTCTTTTCAAAGTGCTAGGAAGAATTTAGTCTTATGATCCTACTTACAGATTGCTTTCCACAATCTTGAAAAAACTACTAAGGCACAAAGTGGCTTGTTCTAACCCCATCTAATAATCAAATGCAACAAAACAGATTTCCTATGGAATGGTATTCATTCTATAAAACCACGTTACTCTTTCCCTGTAGTTCCTTTATTTAAAGACTATGCTCTAAAGTAGAATTTTTGAAGTTGAATTTTTCACACAAAAAGGTGACTCTCTACCTTTCATGTTTTTAAAAACCATACTAAAAAATAAGAAACGAACAGACATAAAATATGCATAATCAATTTATTAAAATTTTCACAACAACAAATGTACTGAAATTCCCTGGCCTTCCCTTAAATAGGATTCTCAAAGAAGATAGGGAAGGTTCAACTGTAAAATATATTAAGAACATTCTGCTCCTGAGTTGTGATGACTAATCTGGGTCCTGAGTGCGTGTGTATGTATGTATGTGTATGTATGTGTATGCGTGTATATGTGTGTATTTTCCCCCAATTATCCTAAGTTTTCAGTCAATCACATCACAGAATACAAGCCCTAAAATAATCACAGATATCTGTATCATTTTTTTTAAGATTTTATTCTCAATCAACCCTTAAATGTTAACACGGTAAAGCATTTCCCCCTATCCTCACTGCATCAGAAAAGAAATTAAAATTATCTTAAAAGACTATAATTTCTTCAGTATTGGTTATATTGCTAATTTTTTCAATATTGGTTATATTGTTTTATAATAAAAGTGACCGAATATCAATATATATAACAATGTACTACATCACTAATAATTGTTATAATTTGTGGTTTCATTTTGATAAAATTTAATTCAGTTTAATAAATAAGCATTAGATAAATTAGATTTTTACATTTTCTAACTGCAATTTTTAGCACATTAAAATGATGACATTCAAATGAACTATTTTTATTGAATCCTTCTGTTAAGTATGGGGAGAGGTCAAGTCAACAAGCATTTACTAAGTGCTACTGTGTGTCAGGAGCTGTGTTAAGTTCTGGGAATACAAAGAAAGGCAAAAAATAGTCCCAGTCCTCAAGGAGCTCACAGTCTAATGATGAGAAGTATGTGTATCTAACAGAACAGGAAGCAGCTCTAAAGGAAGGAAAAGCAAGAAATCTCCGTAAAAGATACTAAGCACTTCAACTTCTCTGAAAATAATTATTTAATAAAACTTCCCCTTAAGTGATCTTTCAAAAATCTTAGCACGGTGTCTGGCATGTAGCAGTTGCTTAAAAAATATTTACTGAGTGTTAAATGTGCTGCAACAAACACTTGTAAAATGAAATTCATTACCAGGCAATGAGTTCTAGCCCAATGCTTGAACTGTTATACTTCCTGACATTTAAATAATCCTCTATAACTAAACTACATTCAACACAGTTCTTCACATGTAAATACTATTTTTCAAAATTTAAACTGCTGTCAAATATATAAAAGGATTTGCACAACACATGACATGCTCCAGACCTTTCATGGTATCAGATAGTGTTAAAACTACAGGACTTTCAGAGATCTGGAGGAGTCTAGTGCAATTCAGTTGGTATTTATTAAATGCATATTTATATAAGCTATAATAATAGCTCACATTTACATTATGTTTTAAGGTTTACAAAGCACTTCAAATGTTATTTCATCTTACCTTCATGACTGCCCAGAAGTGGGTGCTACTATTATTTAAATCTCAAGGATGAAGAAACTTAGGCTGAGAGGGGTTAAATGACTTGTTCAGGATTACAGTAAACTAAATGTCTGAAGAAGGATTTAAACTTATGATCTCTATGACTTCAAATCCAGCATTCTATCCACTAGGCTACACAACTGCCTCTAATTAAGCAAGGAACTGCCAAAATACGACAGCTCTTATCTTCCCCCAAAGACTGAATATTTCTATTCCACAGGGTATTGTTCTAGCAAAATCTAAAATGAAATTATTCTCCACTGAGGAAATAATGAAAAGAGCTATATGGTGGTAAATCTTCACAAACATCTTACTGTGATCTCTCATTATGGTGGCATAACCTTTGATCTTGAATGAACGAATGAAAGAAAAAGTATTTATTAAGCTCTATGTGCTAAGTGCTGGAGATACAAATACAAAAAGCAAGACACCTTAACTTCAAGGAGCTTACATTCTATAAGAGAAGACAACACATAGGAGAATTACCAGTAGAACATAAGTTCTGACACATTTTACACCAAGCTGTTAAAGCCAAGTACAGTCCTAGTGACAGAATTTATCCACTGGCCAAATACTACCTCTGAGAGGATCATCTATGAGCAGGTTAGTAACTAATGACGAATTCTTTGGCCAAAGAACCCCATGAAACAAAGCACAACTGGATCCTCAGATGTCTCTGACTTCCTTCGACTTCTGTGATCAAAGTAGCTGTATAACAGAAAATGGAACACAGGGTTGACCAAGTATCAAATAGTTTTTAGACTGCCTATAAACATTAATTTAATTGTTGAATCTATAAACCAATTGACGTACCATTAGAAGAAATGAACCATATCAACACTGACCCGTAAATTAAACCTAAAAGTATGAAGCTGCAGTAAGAGGGTCCAGATATTGTAGCTGTAATAGCTGGTTTCGTAATGCAGCAAGGGCAACAAGACACATTCACTGGACACACAGTCATCTTACTTTGCAATGCTAATGATGAACAAAGTAAAAAGAATCATAAAAACAATTATAGCTGTTGTAGAAGATGACAAGTCATTTATAGAAATCCTCTATGAAAGCCTCCAATCCAAATCAGTTCCTATGTTGCTGATGATAGTAACAACATATACTTCTTTAATGTAATAAATTGCTTATATGGCTGATTCTTGGTGACTTTCATGCAAAGGTGATCTCAGAGTACCATGTCAGGAAAAAAAAAAGGTTGGAAAATATGAGTCAGGTTTAGTAAGAGGAAAAAAACACAGACTTTTCAGCAAACTCATACTTGTGTATCATGAATATAGTCAGAATGCAATGGACATAGTGAACACGAAACATCGCAAAAATTAAAATGATTATATCTTAACAGATAGGAAATTATTAATTCATTTCTAAATTACCTGTCAGCGTGCAGTTGGACTATGAATTCAATAAAGCAAACGAACAGCAAACTAGAATAACTATTATAATAACTAACTATTATAAGCTACTGAGCGTGCTTACAATTATACCTAGACTTATTCAAGTAAGCTGCTGTCATTGAAAAATGGGAAATGAATAAAAGTATAAGCATTAACCTTGATAGTAACCAATCAGATTGCCACAACGATGAAGTAAAAAGAACCTAGCAAAAATTCAATTTCCTTGCCAAGGAGAGAACCATAGTAGCCAAAGGCAATAACAGTTTACATATTATAGTTTTGCAGAGTTGGATAGAATCTGAGAATTCATCTAATTCACATTCCTTCTTTTATAGATACAAAAATTGAGACCCCAAAAGGTTAAGTAACTTGCCAAAGTTTGCACAGATAATACACAGCAGAAAACAAAAGTTCACAGAACTGGCTTTAAGAATTCCTGCCACAGCCTCAGACATTTGACACTTAACTAGTTGTGTGACCCTGGGCAAGTCACTTAATCCAGACTGCCTCACTAAAAAAAAAAACAAAAACCCAAAACAAAAACAAACAAAACCCAACAACAACAAACTCAAACGAATCCCTGCCATATATAGAAAATGAGATGTTTCAAATGTTACTGTTGGTGGATGATATTGTACTGAGATCTCTAAGAGTCACAACCACCTGAAAGATCAGCCTAACAATCCACAGAATTGAAAAACCAAATGGAGAAAGAATGCTTACTGTCAAAGACTATTACATATACTTTTTCCAGTGAAAAACAAAATTCAGCAAAAGTAAGACTAACAGTGCTAAGAAAATGATTTACAGGTTCTTTTGTGAAAAGTATGTTGGCTACATGACAATTTTTTTTGTTTAAGAAGCACAGAGGAAATATATGAATTTATTTTTTGAAAAATCCTCTTTTCAGAAATAACAAAATCAAATGGTTGGATAGATATTAACTGGTCATAGGCTGTGGTCATAAATATAAACGAAAATACAATTGAAATTATTTTATAGATTCAATGACATAGCCAAACTATCAAAAGATTTTTTTACAGAACTAACTAAATAATATAATTAATTTGGAGAAACAAAAGGTCAAAAATCTCATGGGAAATCTAGAAAGGAAGGTGACCTAGCAGTCCAAGATCTCAAACTATACTACAAAGCAATAATCACCAAAACAACTTGCTATTGGTCAAAAAACCAAGGAAGTTATCAATGCAACAGATTCATTACTTAAGACTCAGAATCAATTAAATAGAGTAACATAGTGTGTTCTGTTAAACCCAAAGACCCTGACTACTAGGGCAAGGCTTAAGAAAAACTGCTGGGAAAATTAGAAAGCAGTTTGGGAAAAATCAGGCTTAGACCCACATCTCATACCATATACCACAATGAACTCCAAATGAATATATGAAGTAGAGATAAATAATCATGTCGTATACTAGAGCAGAAGGAAAGGATCTTTTTGCAGTTTTAAGTAGGGGAAGAATTTTTGACAAACTATAGATGGAGAGTATCATAAGAGATAAAATGGACAACTGATAAGAAATTTTATAAAGAAGATCAATCACAACTGTAGAAGACTAATAAAATGACTCCCATCTCCTTGTAGAGATTATAAATACAAAATCAGACATACATTTTCATAACTGAACATTACATAACAAATTTATTTTGTTTTGCTATACTTATTTGTTGTAAGAGAGGGCTTTTATTTGAGGAGAGGTAGTGATAGCGACAGGGCAGCTAAATGGCAGACAGGATAGAATGCGAGGCCTGGAGTCAGGAAGACCCATCTTCCAGAATTCAAATCTGGCCTTACACACTTACTAGCTGTGTGATCCTGGGCAAGTCACTTAACTTTCTTTGCCTCAGTTCCTCATCTGTAAAATGAGCTGGAGAAGGAAATGACAAACCACTCCAGTATCTTTGCCCACAAAAAAAAACAACAAAAACAAAAACAAAAAAACCACTAAATGGGGTCATGAAGAGTCAGTCACAACTGAAAAATGACTGACCGTGAACAGTGACAGTGATGCAAAAAAAAAAAAAAAGTGTCATATAAATATACACAGAAGAGTGCAGAAGTTCAGAAATAGATATAGGTAAGTAGGGTAATGTTGGTACTATCATGTTAAATTTAATTTTTTAAAAAAACTATAGGGCAACAGATAAATGGTTTCATAAAGAAACCTTTTTTCTGTCTTCTTTGTATACAGAAATGTTCGTGTTCTTTTTTTTTTTTTTTTTTTGGTGAGGCAATCAGGGTTAAGTGACTTGCCCAGGATCACATAGCTAGTGAGTATCATGTGTCTGAGGCCAGATTTGAACTCAGGTCTTCCTGATTCCAGGGCCGGTGTTCTATCCACTGTGCCACCTAGCTGCCCCTCATGTCTGTTGATGATTTTCTAATTCATAGTTTTTTTAAACTAAGAATTGTGTCACTAAATGCTAAGAGTTTATGTACACAAACTCATAAAGTCGATACTAAAAAGAAAAATCATAAGCTCCATTCACATAATGTACATGTTTTTGATTTAGTGAAAAAAAAAACTGAATTAAATTAGGAGCATACCTCAAAGTGAAGTAGTCTAAGTATAGTATAAGGCCACTGGACCAAGAATCAGGGAAAGTAGATAACAGCCCTAACAATAACATGATTTATACTAGTCATTTCACCTTTCACAAGGTCTGAAATTCTTTCATTTATGAAATGAGAGGGGTTCACTAAATGATCTCTAAAGTCTCTTCCTGTTCTAAAAGTCTTACCCTTCTTTTAAGAGTTATAGCTCAAGTCAATCTAATCCTTTGTGTAATATCTTTTTTTTAATTAATTTACTTTTGGTTTTCAACATTTACTTCCATAAGATTTTGAGCTCCAAATTTTCATCCCCATCTCTCCCCTCTCCCCACTCGAAAATGGCATGCAATTTGATATGGGCTCTACACACACATTCATATTGAACCTATTTTCACATTAGTCATGTTATGAAGAAGAATTAGAACCAATGGGAAAAATTATGAGAAAGAAGAAACAAAGAGAGAGAGAGAAAGAGCAAATAATACGCTTTGATCTGCATTTAGACTTCATAATTCTTTTTCTGGATGTGGACAGCATTTTCCATCATGAGTCCAAGAAGATATGAGTCTACCAAAGTCAGTCATCACACATTATGGCTGTTACTGTGTACAATTCAATGTTCTCCTGATTCTGCTCACTTGACTCAGCACCAGTTCATGTAAGAATTTACAGGTTTTTCTGAAGTCCACCTGCTCATCATTTCTTTTAGCACAATAGTATTTCATTACATTCATATACCACAACTTGTTCAGCCATTCCCCAACTAATTTCCAATCCTTGACCACCACAAAAAGAGCTGCTATAAATATTTTGTACATGTGGGTCCGTTTCCCATTTGTTTGATCTCTTTGGGATACAGATCTAGAAGTGATATTTGGATTAAAGAGTATGCACATTTTTATAGCCCTTTGGGCATAGTTCCAAATTGTTCTCTGGAATGGCTGGTTCAGTTCACAACTCCACCAACAATGCATTAGTGTTCCAATTTTCCCACATCTCCAGCATTTATCACTTTTCTGTTTTGTCACGTTATCAATCTGATAGGTGTGATATGTTCCCTCAGAACTGTTTTGATTTGCATTTCTCTAATAGTGATTTAGAGTATTTTTTCATTTGACTATAGATAGCTTTAATTTCTTCATCTGAAAACTGCCTGTTCATATCCTTTGACCATTTATCAATTATCAATCATTATCAATTCTTATAAATTTGATTCAGTTCTCTATATATTTTAGAAAAGAGGCCTTTATCAGAGACACTGGTCATAAAAATTCTTTCCCAGTTCTCTGCTTCTCCTCCTAATCTTGGTTGCATTGGCTTTGTTTGTGCAAAAACTTTTCAATTTAATGTAATCAAAATTATCCATTTTGCATTTCATAGTGTTCTCTATCTCTTGTTTGGTTATAAATTCTTCCATTCTCCAAAAATCTGACAGGTAAACTATTCCTTGCTCTCTCAGTTTGCTTATATTATCAGCCTTTACATCTAAATAATGTGCCCGTTCTGTTTTTATTTTGGTATATGGTGTAAGATGTTGGTCTATGCCTAGTTTCTGCCATACCATTTTCCAGTTTTCCCAGCAGTTTTTGTCAAATAGTGCATTCTTATTCCAGAAGCTGGAATCTTTGAGTTTATCAAACAGTAGATTACTACAGTCATTGTTTACTGTGTCTTGTGTACCTAACCTATTCCACTGATCCACCACTCTATTTCTTAGCCAGTACCAAGCAGTTTTGATGATTGGGGCTTTATAATACAATCTAAGATCTGGTGAGGCTAGGCCACCTTCCCTAATATTTCTTTTCATTAATTTCCTTCATTTTCTGGATCTTTTGTTCTTCCAGATGAATTTTGTTATTTGTTTCTAATAGCTAGCATTTATATAGTGCTACTATGTGCCAGGCACTGTACTAAACACTTTAGTACTCATTTGATCCTCACAGTAACACTGGGAGGTAACCTTCTAGGCCTAGTCTCAATGTTGGTTCTCCTACTTTCAATGAGCATACATTTCTCTATTTTATACTTTGCCTGATGTTTATTATCAGATCATCACTAAGCAAAGTTTAAAATGTCACTAAGAAAAATGTAAAACAAAAAAAATTTTTTAAGCTCAAGCACTCTTCAAAATAGTTTGGGATGAAAAGCCTGCATGTTTCATAATGCAATCTGTTATGACCCTATATTTTCACACAAATATTCAAATCCTTCCTTTTAATGGACTGTTTTTTATAAAGCTGGTTACTTTTGAAACAACTTGAAAAACTGAATGCAGCTCTTCATTCAAATTATCTGGATACAACTGATTATCTGAAACATGCAATGTGCCCAAAATGCATGAGGGTCCCATTTTTAGCTAGTGTTCATATGTCTGCATTTCATCCTGAAGTTGTCTGATCTCCACCAGAGTCTAAAACAATCTTATGTTGTATCATTTTCATTTTTAAAAATCCACCAATTTCTCTTGAGGTGACACTGCCATCAATCATACCTAATTTTTCCTGATAATCAGTTTCAATAATATATTATGCATAAGTAGCCAATTTTTACATTTGTGGCTTCCTCCATTTTCAATGAGAAACAGGAAAATTTTAATTTCTGAATCAACTGATCACAAAGGTCTTCAAACCATTCAAAGCTACTTTGCATGTGATTCACGATGCAACATTTTACTATATGAATACTACTACATTTAGGTAGCACCAATATCTCTCTTATTATATGATATTTTTGATACTCACCAACTCATTCAACGATTTTATATAATACAAACAATACTTTTGATGTCACAGTTGCAGTTTTTTAATAAGTTTTTTTTATTAAAAGCATCTATTTTTCAATGGAAGAATTATCACTCCTGCCATTGTATTCTACATGTCCACTTCCAAGACGTCATTTCATCCTTTCTGCAACTAAAGCATTTGTATAGAGCAAACACAGCAGTCTTACCCTGTACATTTGTATTTATTCTGCAAGCACTCTATCCATGTTATCTCCTCCAAAACAGTAAATTCATTGAGGGCTGGGATTTTCATTTTTGTCTTTGTATCTCCAGCAGAGTGCCAAGCACACAGCAGGCACTTAATAAATGCCTGTTAACTTATTCATTTATTTTCCATTAGTAGCAATGGTTATATATCCCAATAATATACCTGATTGTATTTTTTGGATTTTAATTTTCTACTTCACGTTTCTGTATTCTCCCTACTTAAACGGACTCCAGGAAGTACAGCATACTACATAAAGAGCTGGCCTTTAAGTCAGAAAACCTGGGGTCAAGTTTTGCCTTTGGAGAAAATACTGGTTTTACAACAACCTCTAAGTGCCCCCCAGGAAACTCTTTACAATAATAAATTAATGAGTAAGTACCAATCTGAAATAAAAGTGTCCCTATGCCAAATGAAATCACGTCTAGTTCTCCCTATTCCAAAATGAATCTCTGTTTTTGCTCATACTAATTTCAACTGTTCCAGTAAATTTTAACTTCAAACTTTTTATATATTTATTAATCATGAAGGGACATTATTCTACTTTAATAAGAGACTTAATTACTGAAAAGTTCAAACTATTTTCATTAATAATTTTAATTTTTAAAAGTTGCAATGTTTTTTGGAACTCAGCTTTTTATGTACTCATCAAAAGGAATGAAGTTGAGCAATTAACGGATATCATGGTACTTTTTTTTAACCTTTTACACACAGGTTGCTTAACTTCAAGTTGATACACTTCACTGCAACACAACTAGTCTGTGTCATGAGTCTATGTTGACTTACAGTGATGATGATTCAAGCTTGACTTTGCATCATATTGTATTAAATGATATCATTCACTGTCAATTGGAAGGATTTATCTGTTTTGCCTTTGACAACTTCAATCTGAACTTTGCTTTCACTAAAAAAAAGTGTATACATTTATTTGAGTTTCTAAAATATTTATTTTAATATTATATTTATATTTATTTTATAAATATCCCAATATCCCATCATTTCAATGATTTCTTAGTCCAAGAGGGTCTCATGATCTAAAATTTGGAAAGCCCTGCTACTGTGCTAGTGGGAGAACAAGAAAGAATTGTATGGTTTGAGAGAAGAGAGGAGAGAATATGAAGGTGATCAGTTATGTTAGGTTAACTATGAAAGGTTCCTTAGAAGTGAATTTTGAACTAGGTAGGAGGCCATCTCACGTAGAAGGAATGACCTGTGAAAAGGAATGGCAGGGAGGCGGAGCCAAGATGGTGGAGGGAAAGCAGTGACTTGTTTGAGCTCTCCCCCCAAACCCCTCCAAATACCTATAAAAAATGGCTCTAAACAAATTCTAAAGCAGCAGAACCCACAAAAAGACAGAGTGAAACAAATTTCCAGCCAAAGACAGCCTGGATGGGTGATCAGAAAGGTGTATCGTGCTGGGCGGGGAGAGGAGCGCAGTTAGGCTTGGGCGCACAGGCCACAGTGAACCTGGAGCAGGCCTCAGAGGACTGAATCACGGGCAGCTGTGGTGGTTTCCAGACTTTTCAACTCATGAACACCAAAGACAGCTTGGAAGGTCAGTGGGAAAAGTCTGTGACTGCAGTGAGAGAGGAGCTAGGTCTCAGCCGCAATTCTGGAGCACAGGCCATGGCTGCCTCCTGAGCTTCAGGCCCACAGACTGAGGGGGAATCAAGTGGCTGATCAGAGGGGGATTGCAGGAATCTCTTTGCCAGAGCTGAGGCAGGAATCTCTTGCTTTACCAGTGCTTGGATCTGGGTCATAGTTCTGAGGGGCGGTCCTGGGGCAAGGACGGCGTGGTGGAGCTTGTTGTGGCGGTGGAGAGGAAACACCTCACCCCTTATCATAGCACCTTGGAAGAACTGAAAATTTTCAGGTCCCTAAAAGTCTCTCTGAAAACAGCTGTACAAACCCCCAAAGCTTGGAACAGTACATTCTCCACACTGGAAACAGACTTTTATCTTAACAAAGAGTTTAAAAGTCAAGTAATTGGCCGGGATCATGAGTAAGCAGAGCAAAAACAGTCAGACTATATTATCTTACTTTGGTGACAAAGAAGATCAAAACATACAACCAGAAGAAGACAACAAAGCCAAAGCTCCTACATCCAAAGCCTCCAAGGATATGAATCAGTCCTAGGCCTTGGAAGAGCTCAAAAGGGATTTTGAGAAGCAAGTAAGAGAAGTAGAGGAAAAACTGAGAGTTTTGAAAGAAAATCATGAAAAACAACTCAACAGCTTGCTAAAGGAGACCCAAAAAAATACTGAAGAAAATAACATCTTAAAAAATAGCCTAACCCAAATGGCAAAAAAAGTCCAAAAAGCCAATGAGGAGAAGAATGCCTTAAAAAGCAAAATTGGACAAATGGAAAAGGAAGTCCAAAAGATTACTGAAGAAAATACTTCCTTAAAAATTAGAATAGAGCAACTGGAAACTAGTGACTTTACGAGAAATCAAGACACTGTAAACGCCCAGGGAAAGGGTGCACCCAAGGGCAACAGAAGGTCCCAGATCCATATTAGGGCACCTTGATGGAGATAAGAACCAAGCAGAACTTTGTTACCCACTACACAATTCTGGGTTCCATATCTAGAGTGAAATGACATGGGGATCTGTAAGTGTTCTTGGGTAAGAAAGCCCTGGGCAACATACAGGAAAAAGAGCCGATTCAGAAGCAAGCAGTAGCAGCGTTGCTCTGAAGTCTGCAGATGAATAATAAGACAACAATCCCAGACCCATGGAAAGCCTGTAGTTTTGTCACTTTGAACCAGAATAGGTACCCAGTGGGCTGATAGTGGCTGAGTCCAACAAAAGTCTGTTGTTGCTCAGACCCAAACCCACGTCAGGAACTTCCAGAGCTCAGACCAGAGGAGACTTTACCCCGGATCAGATTACTTTGAGAGGGCTGAAGAGACTGGGAGGTTCCCAGCCTGAGCTGTCCCTGAGATGAAACAATAAAGCATTCAATATCCTAAGAAAGCAGCAACAGGAACAATACAGACATTACCACCAGAAATGCACAGAGCCTGACCCTAACATCAAGTCTGAAGAACAAACAAGACACAAACCCAGAAGAAGAAAATGACCCCAAAAGATCTACAATCAAGCCTCAAAGAAAAACACAACATGAGTACAAATTCTACTAGAATTCCTGGAAGAAATAAAGCAAGAGTATAAAAAGAGTTTAAAATGTTTTTATCAATGAAATGTGTGCACTAGGGGAAAAAATTGGAAAAGAATTGGAAAGGGAATTAACAGTTTGGCATAAGAGGTATAAAACCTTGTCCAAGCAATAAACTCCCTGAAATTAGAAGGAACCAAACAGAAGCCAAAGACTCCATGAGACAAATAATAAAACAAAGTTTAAAGACTGAAAAAAAAAAATAGAAAATATAAGGGAAAGAGGGAATACACATTTCTTAAGCTATGCACCAGGCATTGTGCTAAGGAAGTACATTATAAATATTATTTCTTTTGATCTTTAAAACAACCCTATGTGTTAGGTATTATTAGAACCTCCACTGTACAGTTGAGGAAACTGAAGCAGAGGTTAAGTGACTTGCACAGGGTCACATAGCTAATGAGTATCTGAGGCTGGATTTGAACTCAGGACTTCCTGACTTCAGGCCCAAAGCTCTATCCACTGTGCCACCTAGCTGTCTCTACGTAAGGTACCTCATAGGAAAAACAACTGGCCTTGAGAAAACATGAAGGAAAAAAATTTAAGAATCATCAGACTACTTAAATCTCATGATCAAAACAAGAGCTCAGACATCACACTTCAAGAAATCTCAAAGAAAACTGCCCAGAGCTTTCAGAGTCAGAGAGCAAAGACGAAAAAAAAAAAAAAAAAAATCCATCAGTCACCTTCTGAAAGAAATCCCTGAATGAAATTTCCAGGAACATTATAGCCAAAATCCAATTTCCAGGTTAAAGAGAAAATAATGCAAGTAGCCAGAATGAAAGAATTCAAGTACTGAGGAGCCACCTTAGGATCACACATGATTTAGCAGCCTCTCTAAGGAGGGAAGAGCTCAGAATATGACAAAGGCTTATAGCCAAGAATAAATTACTCGGTAAAATGGAATATAATCTTAAAAGGGAAAAGATGGATCTTTAATGAAATAGAGCACTTCCAAGCATTTCTGAAGAAAAGATCAGAGCTATGTAGAAACAAAGGATTTAAGAGAAACATAAAAAGGTAAACATAAATGAATAATGATAAAAGATTAAATACAGATAAACTGCTTACATTCTAATGTGGGTAGATGACACATGTGTACCCAATAGAGAGAATCTAATTAGACAGAAAGCATGTGAATGATTGTTATCTTGATGATCTTAAGAGAAGAATGGAAAAAGAAGAGAAAAGGAATGGGGGGGCAGGGAAAAGGGAGAAGAAAGGAAAAGGAAGGGAAAGGGAAAATTATCCAACATAATCAAGGTGTACAAGTGGACAGCTATACAAGCAAAGAAGGGGAGTGGTGGGGGAGCATCTGACACTTAAACCTCACTCTCATCTGAACAGGTCAAAGTAGGGTAGAATATACACATTCAACTAGGTAAAAATATATCTTAACAGAAAAATGGCAAAAAGGGGAATTAGGAGGGTAGTTTAAAGGTGTGATTGCTCTTAAGCAAAACAGACTTTAAGGAT
The DNA here is from genome assembly GCF_900497805.2 of Vombatus ursinus. Lineage (NCBI taxonomy): Eukaryota > Metazoa > Chordata > Mammalia > Diprotodontia > Vombatidae > Vombatus > Vombatus ursinus. The sequence continues at coordinate 9,880,364 of NW_020947062.1, read as the reverse complement.
GTGCAAAAATATTTATAGCTCTTTGAGGCAGCAAAGAATCTGAGGGGGTACCAATAAAGTAGGGAATGGCTGATCAAGTTACGGTATAGAAGTATAATACACTACTATTGTGCTCTAAGAAATTATGAAAAAGAAGGTTTCAGAGAAACCGAAGGAGACTTGTACAAATTGACACAGAGTGAAGTGAACAGAACCAGAAAAACAATTTATACAATGATAATAATATGGTAAAGACAAACAAGTTTGAAAGAATTAGGAACTCTGATCATCAGTGTAATCCCCAAACACGATTCTAGAGAACTAATAACAGAATATGCTAACCACCTCCAGATAGAGAGGTGAAAGACTTAGTATAGAATGAAACTTTTTTTTTTTTGGACATGGCCTATGTGGAAATTTGTTTCGCTTGACAATACATGTTGGTAAGAGCAGTTTGAGTTTTCTTTTATCTTCAATTTGGGGAGCAGAGGGGAAGAGAAGGTGGATTTTTGCTGATTTAAAATATATTTTATATGTAATTTTAAAAATAGAAATAAGAAAGTCTGCACAAATACAGGATTAGTGAGGTCCTAGACAGGTATAGACTTTAAAAAAATTCAATTTCATCTTAGATTCAACCTGCATTAGATACAATCTATCCTGGCCAAAAGCCCTACCAATACACTGTCATATTCCAGAAAGTAAAATTCTGTTCTTTGACACCATATAATTCTTACTCAGATGTTCAATTCTCGTATGTTCCTCCACTTTCAGTTGAAAATAGCAAGTATAACATAAGCACCCCTATATTCTTCAGTTTCCCATCCAGGAGCTCACTAATCCCTAGAGATTCTTCCCAGGTTTCATCTGGTTGGATTATTCCTTCTCACTTGAAATTACCAGAAGAGGGAGTAGTTAGTAGAACTGTTAAATCTTAGAAGGTCCTCTCTATCATAGATTGATTACATCTGAAATGGCCATGTCAAACATCTTTTAAATCACTTACAAACGATCTCCATCTTTTCTTTCAAATACATGCAGCTCTTGCAGCCTTAACAAGCAGTTTTTCCAATCTAAGCAAAAAGGAACAGCTGAAGGAAGAGAAAATTCTAGGAGTTCTAAATTAATGAGGGTTGCAAAAGGCAGCAGTAGCTCAGGATCCAGATGCTCATGCTCAGATAATTACATGCCACAATGCACCTGCCCATCCTCTGAAGGTAAACAAGGTAGTGACTAACTGTTTTTCATAATCACTAAAATACAAGATGTGGTAGGTTTAAATTGTAGTATGAGGATTTTGATTTAAGGAAGACTTTTACAATGAGAATTCTTAAACATGGTTAGATATTTCCTTCTAATAAATTAAAAGAATTTATTATAGTAAAATTATATAAATTTATTTATAAACAACTATTATAAATAGAAAATATTTCATAATAAATTAATTAAAAATTCTAACAATTTCAAAGAAAAGATTTCTCCATTTGTCTGAAATGGTTTGGTCATTCATCTAGCTTTTTCTTATTCTAGAATTTTATGACACTTCACTTGATAAACTCAAGTATGCAAATATACATTTTACATATGAGGAACGAAAAAAAGGTCAATATTTTCTACAAATATTTATTCCCAAACTTACTATCTTTGGTCTAATACTTCTGTGACCACAGAGAAGTCACAAGCTCAATGAGACTTTGGTTACTCACCTATAAAATGGGAATAACAATCCTTGCCTTGCTTACCCGATAGGTTTATTGTGACAAAAACACTTTCACTACAGAAAATATATGTAACTATTATGATGTGAAAGGCATTTTTTCTGTGTTAGATGATGCGAAAGAGTATATCCACCACACCCCAAATCAATGATAAAATCTGGACTAAAATAGACTTTTCCAAACATGGGAAGTATTGCCATCACAAAACAGCAGTAACTATGTCTTTGTTACAAAGCTTAGGTGGGTTGAAATTTCCAAATTACATCCAATAACTGCCTAAAAGCAAAATGACAGGCCAAGAACAAAGCGGGAGAATTCCTTAGAAACAGTTTAACTTCTAAGTCTCAATATTTTTCTAAATTACTTTCTCAACAGAAAAAAAGTTATTCAGCATACTCTAGCGCTGAATACAATACTAAAATTGCTTTAAACTTGAAACATAGATAACACTTCTCATAAGGAAAGACATAATTCTTCTATGAAATACAGCTGTTAAAAATTAACATCCTTCCTTCAGTGCTCCAGAATTGACAAGCCAGAAGCAGGACTGCTCCAATAAGTGCTTGCTGTTTGACCAATGGCAGCAACAAGGGGCAATGGGTAGATGGAGTGAGTAGGCAGAGATTATAAAGTTGCAGCATACTTCAAGACCACAGTGACCAAACCAGGGAGAGTTAATGCTTTACTAAACACAGGTAACTTCTACATGGAGCTTTATTCATTAAGCAGATGGTTGACAGAATATTTAAAATCCCAGGTTGCTTCCGCTTATCACATTTGAATACATGAGTGAATGATTAAAAAAATGTATTAAGTGCTTAATAAGAGCCAAGCACAGGATAGACAAATACAAAAGCAAAGATAATTCTTCCCCTCAAAGAGCTTACAACTCAATATGCTTAAGGAATGGAAAGTAAAACTGTCAGACTAAATCTTTACCTAGGAGATAAGTGCCTAGAAAATTTATCTCAATACAAGATAAAGCTATGTCTAAACTACTTTATGATTATCTAGTTTTTGGATTTGTATATCATGGTTTCCTTCCATTATCAGAAAACCTATTCAACTCATGTAGTGTCTGACCTCCTAGAGCTATGCCTTTCTCTAGTTATATTTGCCCACCCAGCTCCCTGTTACAGCTTTGCTCTTGTGTTTTTCTCCACTGGGAGCTACTGATTGTTTTGTTCTCCCTTTAATGGTTTTTTGCCACTTCCCATCCTCAATCAAACAAAACCTGTATTTGCCTTGCTAGCAAAGAAGGTGAAGAAAGCAAATATCAAGAAAGAAAATACAGCACTTCAGGCCTGTGAAGCTTCCTTCCATATCTATATTCAAAGTGGTACAAGAGCAATATGGACAAAAAGTTTTAGACCAAAGTTTTTAGATGATTTATAAACACTAATCCAACTGAGTGCTCTAAACGTCAGAATCCAGTCCTTACTTTGTTTAGCCATTCTCCAATTTAATGGGTATCTACTGTTTCCAGTTTTTGCTACCTCTACAGTAAGTGCAGACTTCTCCAACTACCTTTCAAACACATCAAACCAGACTTCCAATAGACATCTTAAATTCAACTTATCCAACACTGAACTCATGATCTAGTGAGTTTCGTCTGTTAATTATTTTCTATTAATAAGAATTAGTACTGTATATAGCTCATTTGTACATATTTGCATGTTGTCTCCCCCATTAGAATGTGAGCTTAAGGGCACAAACTGTCTTTGTGCTTTTCTTTGTACTAAGAGAAATGATTACTTCTCTCTTATATTAATAACCAATTATTGAATTAGGACTAAGGTTTTCTTTTTTATTTCCTCATTCAGAAATCAAACCCTGGAGGCTATCCAGACAGCCTTTGAAGAGAGGACTGATAATGAGATGGAATCTTGGGCCCAAAAACTTAGATATGATCAAAAGGTAAAGAAATTCTAGTTTAGGTGAATTGGTGGATTCCAGTCCATTGTGTTTGAGTCAAACAAGATTCCCCCTTTTGTCTAGATTACCTGAGACAAAGTGGTATAGGTACAGATGAGTCTCTCTGACCAAAATTGAGTAATCAGAGTCCCTCCCCCAAACCCTCATTAGAATAAGCCCACATCTCATTATAATATTCATTCTCTCATTACTTGTTAACCAATCAGAATTGATTTCCACAAGTTCCACAGTTTAGGCTTCTCTGCTCACTGAGAGGAACAAATGAGCTCATTTTACTGATTATTTGCTGGCTATAATTAATAAAAGTGATTATAATTTACTCAGAAACTCTCTCTTGTACATTTTCACTCATCATAGTATCCTCAATACTTAGTACACTGTCTAGCACACAGTAGGCACTTAACAAATGCTTACTGACTTCTACACATTTGTTCGTGTACATGAAGCCTTCTTTTTTGTCAATGACCTCCATGGGGCATATGCTAGTAGTAGAATCTATGATCAAAAGGTACAGACATAATCACTTTATGTGCCCAATTCCATATTGTATTACCCTGCCCTTGCCTTCAATATGAAAAGCTAACCAATGAAATGGTTATACCATATATAACAAGGACATACCATGTTCCTAGAAGAACTAAATTATATCTATCTTGACATTTTTAGAATAAATGAAACCAAAAGTTTAAAGTTGCTGCTAGATGGTAAGACCACTTCCAGGTTCTCCTTGGGAAGTCAAATAAAATAAAGAAAATGGCAGAGCCAACTTTATAGTGAACTCAATTCATGGAACAATTGGTCATCTTGTATTGCAGTGCTCAGAATAAGAACAAGTAGTAAGACTACCATGAATTTTAATTTTAAATGCCAAAATCAATTGCAAAGACTTGGGGCAGGGGTTGAGGGGAGAATTTCTTTGAGAAACTGCTCAAGATCATTCAATTACTCAGTAACTTCAAAGCAAAAGTAAGTCTGGGGATGACAGCAAAATATGAATGGAAAAATATGGCTCGGCAGAAATGGAAGTGCTCAAAGATTTGTAGGCTATACATGTGTTTTCACACCTTCTTCAAGACACATGGCAGGTGCTAGACATGGCAGGCAAGCAATCACAAAAAATTAAAATGACTACACCTTAACGAGAAATGCTAGATTATTGATGAGGTGGGCAGTCATTTCTGAATCAGATGTTTATGTACAGTAAGACCACTGACTGCAAAGGTCAGTATCAATACTCAATTTGCAACAGCTCCAACATGATCTGTTTAAACAAGATGTTGATACTGGAAAAAAAAGATACAAGAACAAATACTGACAGACTATTACTCTTTCCTAAGGAAGTTTAACTGATGTAAATTGGTCAATATGAAGCCTTTCCACTTAGAAAATAGAGAGCAAAGGCAGCCAAAAGCAACATTAGGTTCAAAACATAAACTCACTTGAGAAGTGATGGTAGGTTATGAGAAGTATCACCACAAGCAGTGGGAAAAAAAACGAAAACAAAAACAGAAAATGATGAGAAACTGAATTAAGTCACATCATTCCCAAAGCATTTAAGGATGAAATTGAAAACATGATATGAAAGAATAAAAAGCGTCACATCAGTCAAGACTTTTACAATAAATTATCTCCTCTATCAACAACAGCAGAGCCACCATTCTTGAACTCTAAAATCAGAGTCTCCGATATGCTGCACGAGAATAAGAAATGGCATTAAAAGAAAACAAAGACAGGAAGAACAGCTGCACCCAACCAAATATGCAATGAGAAAGCCTGGGCTCCGGGTAATGAAATTTTGAGGAGTTTTGAGAGACTGAGTCTCAAGATTATCTGGGAAAGGGAAGAATACCAGATGCTTAGGGAAAAAAATTACAGAGTTGTTAATAAAAAAAGAAAATATGAACAACTATCACCCCACATCACTACTTCATTATAAATCTCTGAAGTAATCTACACTGAAATCATTCTTGATAACAGTATAAGAAAAAAAATCAGACATTCAGAAGCAAACATTTCACAGCAAAATACTACATCCTTAGTCATAAACTGAGTAAAAAATATGGAAAATATGGAGATTCCATATTTACTTGTTTACTATTTAAGTACAAAAAAAGTTTTAGTATAGCAAAATGCTACTTTAAAAGTTCTCCTTCAATAAAATGTTTTATGTGCATGTTAAAATTATGTAAAATTCCTTTAAAGATACCAAAATAACTTTATTCCACAACTAATATCAAGTGAGGTATAAAAAAGGGAAATGTTTATTCACTAATGTTTGCCACTGTCATGGAGGGCATTCAGTACAGAATCCAAATGGAAGAAGGATCCCCAGAGATGATGTCTTCCAGATAGTCCTAGTTGCAGATGACATTATACACCTCCCACACTGTGATCCAGCCAAATTGGCCTTTCTGTTCCTGACACATAGCATTCCATCACCCATCCCTACCATTTTGGAATATATTCGCTCCTCATTTATACCTCACAGAATCCCTCTCCTTCTTTAAGACAGAACTCAAACACCAACCTAAACACAAAGCCTTTCCTCATCTCCCTAACTGATAATACTCTCCCTTCCCTATCTTATGTTTACTTTCATTTATTAGATATATACTCATATATGTACTTGTCTCCACATTAGAATATGAACTCCAGTATCCCCAGTACCTAGCACAGTGACTAGTACACAGTAGGTACTTAAAATGTTGATTCCATCAAGCCCTAGAACACTGCAGAGCCTCGTAAATAAGATCTATAATCAATCAAGAGTTTGTTCTATCTACACAGGAAAAATCAAGTAGATGAACAGTATCTATTGTACAGACTATGCCAAGTAGTTAGATGGACAACCTACACACACACCCTCTCACAGAGATGCTATGGATGTATGGTGACCTGGAACTAGAATAATGAGAAATACATCATACTTTTAACGATTATAAGCTTTTCCCTGAAATAAAAGTCCATCACTTTAGGCTGGGAAATAGTTACAGGATGCAAAATAGAAATACATTATGGGTAAATAGGCTGCAAAACATCATCAATGAAGAACTATAAAGTACAAGCATTGTAAAAGAGGTATACAACCAGAAATGGAGGTTAGAGTACATTTCAGCCATGCAGGATAGCCAGTGCAAAGGTATGGATTACATAGAGCATTTATTAAACACTATCAGGCATTAGTGATCAAATAAAGCAAAAATTCTCCCCTTCAAGGACCTTACATTTTAATGGGAAAAGACAACACAAAGAAAAGCTAGGTGGAGAGAGGAAGGGAAGGGGAAAAAAGGGTATATAAATCCTTTGGTCTATAAACCATTCAGGGAGAAGGAAAAGTGAAGAGAGCAGAGCCAGGAGTGGAGTGAAACCTGACTGGGACCCTGTCTGAAAATGTTACAGGCAGTCACCAATCAAGAGCAGAGAGTTCTAAGTTGTTTATTTGTCCGGAGTGGCAAGGCAGCTGGCAAGGAGAAGCAAAAGTCCAGAAAATGATTTTGGAGGTAGAGTGAAACACTGGGGAGCCCCTCTTGAAATAAGGAAAAATATGTTAGGGCCAAGTTGTAAAGGGCTTTAAATGCCATTCTGGGGAGCCTCTGGAGTTTACTGAACAGGGAATGACATGGTCAGGCATGTGTTTTAGGAAAAGTCACTTCAGTAACTGTATGGAGAATGAGTGGAGTGAGGTGAGAACTGAGGCAGGGAGATTCATTAGGATACTGCAAGAGTCCAGGTAAAAGATGATGAAGTTCTGAACTAGGGTTTTGGCGACAAGTAGACAGATGTCAGAAGGGTGGAGGTATAAATAAAACTTAACAACAGACTGGTTATGCAAAACAGAAAGTAAGGAGTTGAAGACTACAAACCTGGGTAACTGAAAGAATAGTGTCCTTGAAAAAAATAAGGATGTTCAATTAAGGTGTTGATTTGAGAGGAAAGAGATGTAGTTTGAGATACTTACCGGACATACAATTAAAAATGTCCAAAAAGTGGTGTAACACTGGAACTCAAGAAATGGACAGTCCAAAGTTCCATTAAAACTCAAGTAATGTCAAGAGATTTTCAAAATGAAGGCATAATGTGCGGATCTCCTGTATGAGATTTATGGGAAGAAAGGGTCAAGAATTGCATAGGATGAGACGTGCATAGACTGTGATCTGCCCCATTTGATTGGCATCATCAATAGATCAATAGATCTACTTAAGTTTCCACCGTCTTTCTCTCACAATTTCAGTTGCACAAAAGTGAGCAGAGAGCAGATGTCACCAAAAGAAGAAAGTTTCAATTTATCCATTAAACTGAAAGACAACATGCATACTGCCTTTCAATATAATTCCATTCAACAACACTAATTCTTCTCTTCTTTCAAGGTCCAGCTCAGAAATAATACTCTGTGAAACTTTTCTTAAGTCCAAATAGAATCTTAATCACTGAACCCACACCATCTGACTTCTTTTATGAACTCTGTCAAACTTGTGAGTTCATATCCTTAACCTCTAAATTGCTTTTTAAATTTACTTTCTCACTCTAATCTTTATGGAATTTGGGCACTGGTGGGGCAACAAGAACAATTCTGAGCAAACCACCAACTATTTTCAATTATCTGTAACCTCCACAGACTGGTCTTCACATACTAACAATCTATATTTTGGGGGAGAAGGTAAAAGGACAATGCCATTCTTGTGCTTTGAAAGAGGAAAGTTATGCATGGTAGAAGGAACAATCTCTACCATAAACACTAAGCTAATTTTTTCTTAAAAGGTACTGAAATCATCCATAAGTCTTAAATGGCCAAGGCTTGGGCCACTGAGGTTACTTCCTGGAGGTCTAAGTACAATAGCCAGTACACAAGGAGTCAGGAGCTCCTCCCTCGGGCTTCTGACAAGTAGATGTGTGACCCACAAAGAGGGAATTTGCACTTATCTGAATCCTTGCTGAGTATCCTTTCCATGTCACAGTTAAACAAATCTTTTATTAACTGTCTGATAGTCTACAAGGATTTCATTTTGAACCTAATGCACCAGACTGGCTTTCATCCAGGTTTAGGCAACATTGAAGAAATACTCTTACCCTATCTAAAAAGGAGTTGACAAGCCTTCATGAAAATTAGATCACAGTTGACTATTACTACCTTTATTGAAGGGATCAGGAAAATATCTGTAAAAAAGTTGGAATACAGTATGCTCAGTAAATACTTGTCTATGTACCCTAAAGAAAGACATCTGGGATAGGAGATTCTTTTAGCAGCAAATGACAAACACTAGAATGGATCACTGAGGTAAAATTCATGGACTGTTCTTTCCTGAAGGTCTTTCGGAGATATGAACAAGTATTTATTGAGAATAATCTTGGTTACACTATATGCTGGTCTTGAAGAGAAACTTACTTTTTAAAGATAGTTTGAATATAGTTGAATACATAAACTCCTCAATTCTGGTCATACCATTATCTCTTCTTCATTTATTAAACAACTATATATTAAAAGCTTGCTTTGTACTCTTCCAGTCTGATCATGCATTTTGATATTAACTATTGTTAATTACTTCTTTATCTTGTTTCAACATTTTGGCACCAACACAACTGAAAACAATTTAGACCCACATCTCATATCATGTATACTTCAGTGAACTGAACCTGGATAATAAATTTCAAAATAAATGTGTATAGATACTCTTCTACATATAAATGTTGTTCATCCTTTGTACTCAAAGAGGACTAATGACATGATTAGGGAACAAAGTTAAGTGTGTTCCACTGTGGCTGATCAGTTCAATATGAGCTCAAAAGGTTCTACCATAAGTTGGCACAAATAGTCCATTTGAACATTTGAGATGGAGATGTCTTTAGATCTGCACATTTCCTTTGTACTACTTTGATTCTGCTTTGCTCATAGAGCACAGAGCCTTCTTTGATGCAGGCACTCCATGTTCGGTGGTCCTGTGCTGGAGTCACCGATGTCTCACAATTGATACTAATGTTCTTCAGAGACTTTGAGAGTGTCCTTGTACTGATTCTCCTGATCTCCATGTGAGTGCTTGCCTTGGGCTAGTTCTCCATAAAATGGTATATTTAGGATGCAGGCTCCGTGGCCAGCCCATCAAAGTTGCACTGTCTACGGCAGAGTTTGAATGCTTGGCAGGTCAGCTGGAAAGAGGACCTCACTGCCGGGTACGTTATCTTGCCAGATAATCTTCAGAATCTTCCTAAGACAATTCAAATGGAAGCAGTTCAATTTTCTAGCATGGTGCTGGTAGACCATCCAGGTTTCACAGCATACAACGATGAAATCAGCACAATGGCTCTCTAGACCTTCAGTTTGGTATGCAGCCTAATGCCTCTTCTCTCTCACACTTTCTTTTAGAACCTCCCAAATACTGAGCTACCTCTGGCACTGCGGAACTCCAGGACATATAAACATATATATCTCTATCTATATAGATATAGTTATATATGAAATAAAAATATTACACATAATATAAACATTCATATTAATTTCTATGGAGCAATACTCATATTTTATGTATATAAAATAATAATTTTATATCATATTCATTTACAAATATACCTTTCTTCTCCCCTACCCAGTGAGTCTTCCCTTATAAAAGAGTTAAAGAGGCAGCTAGGTGGCGCAATGGATAGAGCACTGGCCCTGGATTCAGGAGGACCTGAGTTCAAATCTGGCCTCAGACACATAACACTTACTAGCTATGTGACCCTGGGCCAATCACTTAACCCCATTGCCTAACAGAAAACAAAAAACAAAAACAAAAAACTAAATAAAAGAATTAAAAACAAAACAAAATTTAAAAAAACCCAACAACAATAACAAAAACAATTAACACATTAACTGTGTTTGTTTGCATGCATTACAGTCCACATCCAAAGTCCCCATCTCTCCAAGGAAGGGAGACACATTGTCTCATCTCTTCTCCAGGCTAACCTTAATCATAACTATACACTGTCTAGTTTCATTTTATTTTTTCTACTTTTATTGTTACAGTCATTGCGTCTGTTGTTTTCCCATTTCTGCTTACTTTTCTCTACAACAATTCATAAGTCTTCCTGTTCAATGAATTTTTTTTATTCTTCATTTCTCATGGTACTCTGCCATCTTAAACATATATAAGATGCGAATATATAATATATCCTTATACATAATATAGACTTACTACATACTTATATACACATATATGTATAAGATGGCATAGTACTGTACCATAAGAAATGAGCAATGTGAAGAATTTGATGGACATGGGAAGATATGAACTGATATAGAAATAGGAAAACAGACACAGTGACTACAATATAAAAAGAAAAAACAACAAAACTAAACTGGATATTGTATAATTTTATAATGATTAAAGCTAGCCTGGAGAAGAGATAAGACAATATACCTCCCACATCCCTTCCTTGGAGAGGTGTGAAGATATGAATGTGGAACATAACACGGGCTGACAAATGCAGCTAATGTGTTATTTGATTTGGGGGAATTTTTTTTCACAATTCTGCTACAAAGGGAAGACTTACTGGGAAGGGGAAGAGAGGTGTATTTGCAATCAATGTGATATAAAAAAATATTATACATTTTAAAAGCTTAATAATTAAAAAAGGGGGGAAAATCTAATGTGTTTATGTTAGAATAAAATAAAAAAATATTAACAAGATAGATACTCTTGATTACATTAAAATAAAGTTCTGCACAACATAAAAATAAAAATGTAGATTGCAGAAAATATTTATCGTAACTATGATAGATAAAATGTTGACATCTAAAATACATAAGAATTTACAAAAATAATTTCCAGTCCTTAACAGATAATCAAAGGATATACACAGACAATTTTTAAAGAATGTATGTGAACTGTTGAAAATTACTTGAAAAATGTTTAATCTCAATAATAATCAGAGTAGAAGTTAAAGCAACTATGAGCTGCTACTTTATGCACAAATTGACAAAAACAATTGAAAGCAATGAAATTAAAAGTCAAGGCTATAAACCAGTGAGCTTATTCCTCAATGGTGGAATTGCAAACTAGTAAAAATCTTTTCAGAAGCAATTTGGCTATAAAAGCTTAAAAAAAAATTTTGACCCAGTAATTCCATTGTTGGGAATACCCCTGAAAGGGTTACTTAAAAAAATAAATAAGACAAACTGAATCAATAAAACATTTTTTAAATAAAAAAAAGGAAAGATTTTATTAGCATTACCTGTAATTGCACAAAACTGAAAATGGCCTAAATGTCCAACAATAGGGGAATGGTTAAATTAACTTTAGGACATTAATGTAATAAAAAGCCATAATGCAATTAAGCCTGACAAGTAAGAAGAATACTTAAAAAGTAGAAAAAATGCCAAGTAAAAGAAGCAAAATCAGAAGAACAGAATACCACACGAAAGAAAAGTAAAAGGAAAGAATGGACAAAAAGTTCTGATGCAGTCTAAACAGACTGCCTGAAAATGTATAACATTTTGTGTTGAAATTCATTTACTTAAATGTAAATAGTTGTAGTGCAAGCTTAATTAGCCATTTGATGTTTAATATTAAATTTACAATATTAATTTTAATTTTAAAAAATCTAAAAGTACCAACTATAAGGAAAGAACAACTTCTCTAATAATTATAAGAAAAGGAAAAGAACTTCCAACGTTATTAAAATGTCATCTGAGTAACACTAGTGGCTAGACAAAGTGTAGCTAAAAAGTAATGAGCCATCTTGTAAACGTGCCAGAACTTACACAGTCCAACAAGTGCTGTCATTCCAAGCAGGTACTGTGGGAGGGTATATACTGTACTCATTCCAACAATACTGCCCTATTCAAAATATTTTTGAAACTGCCTTCAAAGTCTATTCAAAGTCACATAAGAAAATACATGGTCTAATAATAGGAAGGGCACTGAAGAGTCAGAAGACTTTGGTTCATATCAGCTGAACGATAAGCATGTAATTTCTTCTCCCTAGGCCTTAGTCTCTTCATCTGCAAAATGAAGATGGATCTAATGATCTCTGAGGTCCTTTCCAGAATTAACATTCTATGAATTTATAAAATAAATTATTTCATTATGAAATAAATTACCTATTATTATAAAATAAGTTACTTGAAGTTATATCTTTTTTTAAAATTAAAAATGGTACTGCCGCAGCTAGGTGGCACAATGGATAGAGCACTTGCCCTGGAGTCAGGAGGACCTGAGTTCAAATTCAGTCTCAGACCAGAGACTTGACGCTTACTAGCTGTGTGACCCTGGGCAAGTCACTTAACTCCAATTGCCTCGCCAAAAAAAAAAAAAAAAATGCCACCTTGATCACCACAGGTGGTTTCAAATAATTTCAGGCTTTTTGCAAAAATCAAATCCATCTTCAAAGAACAAAAAAATGAATAACCACTGGGGATTTTCAAAGATTATGACAGATTTTGAAAGATAAAAGAAGAGCTCTAAAAAGCTCTTTTGTATGAGTTCAGACATGATGGTTTTAAAAAATCAGTCATATTTCTGCCACCACCTGTGTGACTGGACAAATTAATTCTTCTAGTACCTCAGTCTCCACACCTGCAAAATAAGGGAGCTGAACCAGAAAGAGAATACTCATGAACCAATTAGCAACACATTTTTTTTTTCTTTTCACGAGGCTGCCATTGTTTTGGCTCAATTGCTGTCATTTTTTTTTTAAGGCAATTGGGGTTAAGTGACTTGCCCAGGGTCACACAGCTGGTGTCCAGTGTTTGGTCTGAGGCCGGATTTGAACTCAGGTCCTCCTGACTTCAGGGCTGGTGCTCTATCCACTGTGCCACCTAGCTGCCCCTATTGCTGTCATTTTTATTTCCACATCTGGCTTATTAACTTTAAGAAAAGTAATGTGTCCTATTTGGGTACAGTATATTTGGGTACAGTAACTCAAGCATTATTAATCCCTATAAACAGGAAGCCAATGAAAAGCTGAACTTAATTAATGCTATACAAAGCACCTGGAACTGAGTATGTTACTGCTAATTATACTATTTCTAAAAAAATTTAATTGAGCCAGTCACAAGTCATGACTAAATAACTTTTTGTTTAAGAGATTTTTTGTAGTTAAGTTCTGCTATTTAACATGCAAATATGGCAGAGCACACTATCTTTTGTACAGAAATACCTGATTTCTCAAAATAAACTGAGAAAGGTTTGCAAATGAAGGGTTCCATTTAAGTATTATACTCTGGACTCCTAGACTCCAGAGTGAACCTGACGTCCTTTCCAGCTCTAAAGTTCTGTAGTTCTAATTATCCAATTAGTCCACTTACCTAGCAAAAATTAACCAGATGAAATTACTAGCAAAATATCTGTTGTATTGCTACTATATAGTTTATATTCAATAGGTGATATTTTCAAATGTAATACACTTTTAACAGTGGTGTCAAAAGGAATAGATTAAAAACTATGATATAGTTATATCATAGATTATCAAGAGGTATAAGGTGCCCCAGAATTCAACTAATAAGAAATCCATTCTACATTTCCAACAACTAATTATTCAGTCTGTCTCGCTACCTATATAACCTTTTGCAAGTCTCTTAAGCTCTATGGGCCTCAGTTTCCTCATAAGTAGAATCTAGGGGTTAAATCAAATGATCTCTAAGATCCTATTTAGCTCAAATCTATGATCCTCTAAGATACTTCCCAGGTTACTTAGCAAGGTGTAGCCCATTCCACTTTTTGTACAAATCAATTCAAGTGAGTTTTTTAAAATGGAACGAACAGTGCTCAAATATGCAAAACACTGGGCTAATACAGTACAGTTAATACTCTAAGTTTATGATTTAATGGATAGAGTGAATTACACAAACTCAAAGATCTACGATAAAAGAGCGAGCATGACAAAATGCAAAGGAGGGGTCTAGGTAACATGATCTGAGAAATTTAACGAGTTCACTTTGAGCTGGTGTGTAGATCTGGGAGAAAACTTTGGGAAGGTAGCATCTGAGCTGGGTCTTAAATAAAAAGAAGGGGCAGAGAAGTGGGAATGGAGAGGGGCTGGGGGGTGGGTGGGAAGAGTCTGTTCTAGGCATGAGGGACTGCATAAGCACAGAACCTAATATAGTTTGGCTGATATAAGGAATTGGAACTATACTATGTATGGCCTAAAATGCTAAGATATGGCCTACCAAACAATATCAAAACAAAAGCTATCAACAAAAAGTGCTTTCATTTTTTTAACAAAAATTATTTTTAAAAATTCTGTCCTAAAACATTGATGTATAAAACTTAATATTTAACTTTAACCTATAATACACGATACACATTTTCTTCATTGTACCTAGAAAATATGTTTGTGGGGCAGCTAGATGGTATAGTGGATAGAGCACCAGCCCTGGAGTCAAGAGGACCTGAATTCAAATCTGGCCTCAGACATTTACTAGCTGTGTGACCCTGGGCAAGTCACTTAACCCCAACTGCCTTAAAAAAAAAAACGATATTTGAATGTATATCAAGGCAATAAGGCATAGTAGATAGAGAGCTGAGAGGCCTATCACTGACACATAGTGGCTATGTCACTGAAACCTATCACTGATGAGCAATTATTTATAAGACTATAAATTACAGAGGAGGTGCTTACTTGTACAGGTAGAGAGAATTTCTTCACTGGCTCAATGAAATCACAGGTGTAGTTTCTATTCTTGTCTAATGCGTGTACAAACAAGCATTATAAATTTTTATATAAATCTATATCAAGCCCCACCCAAAATTTACTGGATTTCAAACGAGGAATCCTAACTATAAAACATCATAATTCTTCTAAATCCTCTTGAATTGTATCAGACTATTTACTAAGCCACCTAGATAAATAAAATTGTATTCACTTTTTTTTGGCAAAACTGCTTAGTTACTAGCTTTTGAAAAATAGCCAGTATTTAAAATAGACTTTACTCAGTACACAAATCTAATAAAATGAGCATTTATTCTGAATTCAATTTATAGTCTACTTTAGATTATATATGAGAATGCTGTCTACGTATAATCCCCAAGCTTCATTTTAGCAAATAATTTAAAAAACATATCTCCAAGTCTTAACAACTAGTTTAGTTAATTTTATACTACCAACAAGAAGAAAAGTATGCATTTTCTATCCACTGTAGCTTTTTAAAAATATAGCCTACATTTAAATAAGACTTTTAGGTGAATCCACAAATCGCCTTTCCCCCATAGGTGAAAAAAGTAACAGCGTGTTGTACATCACTGAGAATACCGAACATAAAAAGAAAACCTAAATTTAAAGTTATGGTGCATCTACACCTGAGAATGGGGGATTAGGAGCGAGAGAGAGATGGGAGAGTTATATATAGAGAGAGAGACTAAGAAGAGAAAAAAAGAGTTTTTCAGATTGGAAAGGCAAAGACTGAGAATGGACATCACCAAAATCCATAAAACTTTTCACAAACCTTAAATGAAATGAACCAAATCTCAAGATATTCTGACTGTGGTACAACCTTTTCAACTTGCACAAAATAAGCTTAAGAGAAGTAAGAATAACTTCACAGCTCACTGACAAAAGAGACAGTAGTGGTTGTTGTTCAGTAGTACAGTTGTGGCTGATTCTTCGTGACCCTGTATGAGGTTTGGTTGGCAAAGATACTGGATTGGCCTGCCATTCCCTTCTCCAGTGGATTAAAGCAAACAGAAGTTAAGTGACTTGTCCACAGTCACAGAGCTAGTGAGTGTCTTAGGCTGGATTTGAACTCTGGTCTTCCTCACTCTAGGCCCAACAATCTATTGAGCTACCTAGCTGACTCCACAAGAGGTGGTAGATCTAAGCAAAAAACAATTCTGAAAAGCACCTGGGTAAATTAATGAATGAAAGCTGAGTTATGATTACTAAAAGCAGGGAGAGACTTAACTTCTAAGACTGACATCAAAGAAGCAAAAAAACATATATTATTTGAAGCTGCTATTAAATAAAGATATAGATGGAAAGGAATATGGCCCGGTGTGCCCTTTTGGTGACAATGATAATGAGCAAAGAAATAGCCAAGATGAAGTTAGCAAAAGGGAAGAAAGATCAAGGGTACAGATGATCCACCACAAAGATCAGGTATTCTTGACCTGAGGTCAGTGAATTAAAAAAAATTTTTTGATGACTAATTTTTTAAACGGCTTACTAATGAATATTAATTTTAATAAATAATAATCTATTTGAAATTTTTAAATAAAACACTAACAAGGAGATTATAGCAATATGTCATAAGGATCAAACGCTATGACCAGTCTGGAGTTATTCCAAGAATGTGGGGCTGGATTGATATTAGGCAAACTAAGTATAATTGACCATATTAACAACAAAAATTATATGATTATTTCAATAGATGCATAAATATCACACCCTTTCCTATTTCCAGAAATCATAAAAATAAATGGAGCTTTCCTAGAAATGATAAGCAGTATCTATCTAAAACCAAGAGTAAACATTATCTTGTAATGCGGATAAGTTAGAAGTCTTTCCAGTAAGATCACGGGTAAAGGAAGGATGTCCATTATCATTACTATTATTCAATACTGTACTAGAAATGCTAGTTGTAGCAATAAGAAAAAGAAATCAAAGGAATTAGAACAGGCAATGAGTAAACAAAACTATCCCTCTTTGCAGACTATATGATGGTATACTTACAGAATCCTAGAGAATCAACTAAAAAACTAGCTGAAACAGTTAACAACTTCAGCAAAGTTGCAAGATATAAAATAAACCCACATAAACCATCAGCATTTCTATATGTTACCAACAAAGTCCATCAGGAAGAGATAGATAGAGAAAATTAAAATAATTACTGATAGTGTAAAATACTTGAGAGTCTGTGTGCCAAGACACACACAGGGACTATATGAACACAATTACAAAACGTCTTCATACAAATAAAGATATCTAAATAAAAGGAAAAATATTAATTGCTCATGAGTAGGCTGATATAACAAATAATAACATATAATAAGAATGACAATACTACATAAATTAATTTATTCACTTTATGCCTCCTAAAGAACTTCTTTATAGAGCTAGGGGAAAAAAATAATAAAATTTATTTGGAGGAATGAGAGTATCAAAGGAATCAAAAGGGGAAAAAAGGGGCCCAGATAAACTCATAATGGGTACATGTTTTAGATACAAATGGTGATATTATAAGATAATTAATGCAACATGGAAGAAATTATCTCTCAGATCTATGGATAGAGGAAGAGTTTATGACCAAGCAAGAGACAAAGAGATTCGTGGGAGGTAAAATGGATAATTTTGATTACATAAAATTAAAAAGTCTTACACAAACAAAATTAACATAGCTAATATCAGAAAAGGAAACAAGAAAAAAACTTTGTAGCAAGTTTCTCTGAGAAAGCTCTCATTTCTAAGATGTAGAGAGAAATGAGTCAGATTTACCAGAATAATAGTTATTCTCCAATTGATAAATGGTCAAAAGATATAACAGGCAGTTTTCAGAAGAAAAAATCCAAGCTATCAACAGCCATATGAAAATACAATCTAAATCACTAATAATTAGAGAAATGTAAATTAAAACAACTCTGAGGTACCATCTGACACCCATCAGATTGGCTAAGCTGACAAACAAAGAAAATGACAAATGTTGGTGGAGCTATGGGAAAACAGTCTACACTAATGCACTATTGGTGGAGCTGTGAACTAGTCCAACCTTTTCAAAAAACAGTTTGGAACTATGCCCAAAAAGCTACTAAACTGTGCTTATTCTTTACTGATACCAGGTCTGATATTACTCCAAAGAGTTCAAAGGAGGAAAAGGACATATATGTACAAAAATACTTATAGCAGCTCTTTTCATGATGGGAAAGAACTGGAAACCGAAGAGATGCCAATCAAATGGCAAATGGCTGAACAAATTATAGTGTATGAACGTGATGAGATATTGTGTTGTAAGAATTATGAAGGGGATGTTTTCTCAAAAACCTAGGAACACTTACATGGACAAAGTTAATTTGGCAGAACCAAGAGAATAGTTTATACAGTAACAGTAATACTGTCAAGGAAATCAACTTGGAAAGACTTAGTAACTGATCAACACAATGACCAACCACTACAAAGGATTCATGATAAAATATGCTATCCACCTCCAGATAGAGAGCTAATGCCTTCCGAAAGAACACCAACATTACAATCAAAATTCAGGACTTCCATATTAGAAGAAAAAAAACAAAGCAGCCAGAAAGAAAAATTTCAAGTATCGAGGAGCCATAATCAAAATCATATATGATTTAGCAGCCATCACTATAAAGGAGCTTAGAATAAGATATTCCAGAAAGTAAAAAATATAAAGCAAAAAAAAAAATCTATAGTAACCAACAAGAATAATTTGCCCAGCAAAACTGAATATAATTCTGACAGGAAAAAAAATGGACTTTTAAAATGAAAGACTTCCAAGCAGTCCTAATGAAAATACCAGAGCTAAACAGAAACCTGGAGATACAAAGGATGTAAATGTGAACAAGCAATCATAAGGGACTAAAAAAGGCAAAAGATTTACAATCTAAAATTGGGAGAAGATACATGTATCCCTTCAGATTTTATCATCAGGAGGGGTCACAGAAGGAGTCTAATTAGACAGAGGGCCTAGGAGTAGTTTTGTTATATCCTGATGACCTTAAAGGAAGTATGGAAAGGAAAGAGAAGAGAGGTGGTCAAGGAGAGAGGGAGAGGAAGGATGAGGGAAAATTATCTCACATAATAAGGGTACAAAAGTAGAAGCCTAGAACAAACAAGAATGAAAAGGTAGGGGAGTGGGGCAGCTAGGTGGCGCAGTGGATAGAGCACCGACCCTGAAGTCAGGAGGACCTGAGTTCAAGTCTGACCTCAGACCCAACACTTCACACTTACCAGCTGTGTGACCCTGGGCAAATCACTTAACCCCAATTGCCTAAAAAAAATAAAAAATAAATTAAAAAAAAGGAAAAGGCAGGAGGGAGCAGACAACACTTGAACCTCACACTCTTATCTAAACTGGTCAAAGAAGGGAAGAATACATAGATATACAATTGGGCATAAAACTACATTTCACTGAACAGGAAAACAAAGGAAAAGGGAGAAGGGAAAGGGAGGAATAAGAGAAATGATAGATTAAAAGAAGGAAAACAAACAAGAAAAACAAACTCTCACAGGAGAGCAGAAAACAATGAGAAGGAAATACACATGATGGATGGAAATACACACTCAAAAATTATAACTGTGAATGTGAATGGGATGAACTCACTCATAACACAGAAGAGGAAAGTAGACTACAACAATATGTTTATTAGAAAAACATCTGAAACTGAAAGATGCTCAGAGTTAAAATAACATACTGCAGCAAAATCTACTATGCTTCAGCTAAAGTAAAAATGAAAGACCGAAACAGAGCCTGCTGGCTACATTATGAGGAGGGGAGATGAACACTGATCCAGCAAAGAAGACTGAGAAAAAGTCAGAAAGGTTGATGCAGGTGTCTAGGAAGAAGAGGGGATCAAGAGAAAGCTGCAGAAATATTAAGGAGTTTGAAGACTGAGAAAAGGTCACTGGACTTAACAGTTAAAGAGTTCACTGGTAACCTTCAAGACAGAACAGTTTTAGCTTAGTGTTTGAATAGGAAGCTAGAGTGAAAGAGTTTGAGATAATTGAGTAGCACAGTAAATGGAGCCATTACAATAGTTTGGCATGAAGAGTAAAAGACAATAGCTTGAAGGTATGGCAGTGACATTGAAGATTTTTTAAGAAAGAGGTTACCCCGAGTATATCTGTAGGTATGGAGAAAGAATTAGTAGATGTTAAGAGATTAGACAAGCCCCTGGAGGGAAAGGAAAAGGATAGGATCAAGGATAGATGAGAGAGGCTGGACTTGGCAATACTTTCATGGTAAAGAATAAAAGAGAAAGGATGAAGTAGTTGAGAAGAGGTAGTTCAAAACAGATGACATCTATTTTCTTAGTAAAGTTCCTTAGGAAAAGAGGAAATGCAATAATGCAATGGAAAGAGTATCAGAGAACTTGGGTTCAAATCCTAACTATGTCATTTACTACCTGTATGATGGAAGTCCCTTCACATCTTTGGTCTCAGTTTCTTCATCCGTAAAAGTGAAGTGTTTGGACTAGATGACGTTTCAATTCTCTTTCAGCTCTAAACCTTGGGTTTCTTGAAAAAGAAGGGAGCAAGGGGCAGCTAGGTGGCGCAGAGGATAGAGCTCTGTCTTTGGAGTCAGGAGGATGTGAGTTCCGGACATGTGACACTTACTAGCTATGTGACTCTGGGCAAGTCACTTAACCCTGATTGCCTCACCAAAAAGGCCAAAAAAAAAAAAAAAAAAGGTAGTAGAGGCACTGGAAGCCATTAAAGAGATAAGTACAGAATAGCTGCTGGAGGCACTGGGAAAGAATCAAGAAAGAATAAGTTTTCTCCTGCAGCACGAAGGAGGTTGGGGGGAACAAGAAAGGGAAGGAATGAGCATTCATCATATGCTTACATTGTGCCAGGTACTTTACAAATATTACCTCATTTGACCCTGACAAAAATCCTACGAGTTAGGTGCTATTATTATCCCCATTTCACAGGTGAGGAATTTGAGAATAAGATTAAGTATCTAGGGTCACATAGCTAGTAATGTCTGATGCTCTGTTTGACACAGGTCTTCCTGAAGGGACGTGGCCAAGGTTGTATAGTTCAGTGTCTGAGGCTAGATTAGAACTCCAGTTTCCTGTCTCCAGACCCAGCCTCTATCCACTGCATCACCCTTAAGAAGGCCTCCTTGAGATTAGAAAGCATGAGTTTGTAATGGAACTGGTCACAGAGTGGTGACACTCCCTCCTTCTAGCTGTGTTTAGGAACAGCAATGAGAAAAGTGGATAGTGGGAATGATCCAGGGTTGAGGACTGTCAGGAAAGAGATGGTAGAAGAACAAATGGAAGAATTTTTATATCCCTTTATAACCTAACTCCTTCCAACCTTTCTAATATTTCTGTACTTTACTCTTCTCCCTGTATTCTACACTCCAGTAAACACTGGCCTATTTGCTGTTTATCTCCTGTGTATTTTCAATGGCTGTTCCCCCTGTCTGCAATGTTTTTCCTCCTCATATTTAATTCTTGGCTTCCTTCAAGTTTCAGCTAAAAATGCAACTGTTGCAAAAAGTCCTTTCCCGGTCCTCTATAAAATGCTAATGCCTTTCTTCTGAGAGCACCTCTAATTTGCCCAGTATGTTACTTTGCACGAACATTGGTGTTCACAGGTTGTCTCCTCCGTGTCTCTTCAGCACATTGCCTGGTATATAATGAGGGCTTAATAAATGGTTGTTGACTGAAAAGGCAGTCATAGGTGGATGACAATGCATAGTTAAACTAGTTGGTCAACTACAAGATCATGACTGAACATAGGAAAGGGTGGTAAAGAAGGGGCGAAGTGCACAGAGAGACAGAAGAAGTGGAGGTGAGGGAGGATGAAAAAGTTCAGGAGTGAGAAAGAGCGACAGGAGAGGAAATCATGATCAGATGTGAAAATGGGCTTAATACTAACAAATAATGCACTAAATAAGAAAGTATTTTCCAAGAAATACCAAGTACTCATCATTAAATTTATTGAAATATAAACAGAAAATAGCCCAATACCTTCATCACTTATTTTCCATTAAAAGCAATCTGAATTTTACATTTCCATGAAAATGATAAAGTAGGAAGCTATCACCAGCCTCTCAAAAATCTGTTTATATGTTCCAACCCCTGCCTAAGGCTTTGACCAAAACACAAGAATTAACACCAATTTCCTAAATTAATTTCACAATAATAAAATTTAAGGTGGAGTTACACTCTTTATATCCCTATGTGCTCAACAATACTAGCCAATACATTTAGCAAAGTTCCATCACTTGCTTGTTTGCTTCCTAACTACTAAGAATTTTAGGATAGGGGGCAGCTAGGTGGCGCAGTGGATAGCGCACAAGCTGTGGAGTCAGGAGGTCAGCTGAGTTCAAATCCAGCCTCAGACACTTGACACTTACTAGCTGTGTGACCCTGGGTAAGTCACTTAACCATTGCCTGGAAAAAAAAAGAATCCTAGGATAACACATAGACATAGACACACAGACACAGACACAGACACAGACACAGACACAGACACACACCCTCGAGGTCAAAGAACCCGAGACAGCTTTAAATTTTTTTTTTGAGACCGCTTTAAATGATCCAGTGAACCTGCCTCAGACACCTGCTAATATTGAAACAAAAAGTCTTTGAATCGAAAGTTATGGGGCATTTAGTAAAGTGGAAAAAAATGAAGAGGATAGAGATATTCCCTCATTTTTCACCCCAATATAAAGAATTTCACAATTTATTAAGGAATAAATCAACCATATTATATAAAGAGTGGGAGAGAGAAAAGGCAATCCTAGTACTTACAATTATCAACAAGATCCTTCACTGTCTTAGAATGACAGAATCCTAGAAGGACCTTAGTTTCACCCAAAGAAGGAATTCCTCAACAATATCCTTAACAGGTAAGGTGACCATGTCTTCTCTGCTTGAACACTTCCAATGAAACACTTCCAATGAAAGAAAGCTTACTAACTAAATAAGGCAGTTGGGTCTATTCTGGGGGCAATATCAACTGTGGGACTATTACACCTGCCATCTATTCACTACCCTCAGATTTGCCCTTCAGGGCTAAATGTGAAGCTGCTTTCATTGTGAGTAGCTGAAATCACACTTCCTCACATAAAGCATACACCCATCATAACTGAAGAGATCGACAATGGGCTCAGATCTGAAAAAAGAGCAATAGGAAAGTTTATGATACACATGAGACATATATCATAAACTTAGTTTTATGATGGATTAGTATAATTAAAGTTAGAACTTTTGAAGCACTTTAACGTTTGCAAAGCACTTTACACATTATCTCATTCGATGCTTAGAACAACCCTGTGAAGTATGCTATAATCTCTATTTTATAGATGAGGAAACTGAGGCTGAGAAAGATTAAGTGACTTACTCAGACAGTGTGTATCTAAGGCAGAATTCAAACTCAAGTCTTCCTGACTTCAAGTTCTGTACTCTTTCCACTATTCCATTTAGGTTCCTCAAACACCTATTAACAGAGCCATAGAATCTTAAAGTTGAAAAACTATCCAGTTAAACTTCCTACTCAAAGCAGGAATCACTAAAAAAATAAATATCTATTGCCTAGATTCTTTCAAAAACACTCATTCATGTTTCTTAGGATATTTTATACAATATTACGGATAGGGACTGGATCTGATTTCACTAGTATAGAGAACTTTTGTGTGAGGAAATTCTCTCTACCAAAGGTCAGTATAGCCTCTGCATTTTATAGTTTTAGAGTTGACCAGGGTCACACACCCAATACACGTCAGAGACAATACTTGAACCCAAGCTTTCCTGGCTCTAAGGCCAGCTCTCTGTCTGCTCTCCATCATGCTGCCTCTATGTACAGTACTGTGAATATTTAAAAGTTGAATCAAAACAGAAGAAGTTCCATTGTTGGCACTGTGCTGATTTACATAATATGTGCTAGTTTTACCATCATACATTAAATGCACAAAATGGTCATTCAAAGTTTAATTGTTCTGTTCCAAGTATGCCACTGTTTGATTTACAAAAGATTGCAAAGTTTATTAATATTTTTTCTAAAGCTTAAATCTTTTTTTAGGTAAACACATATATTTAAATTTTTTTCCTTTTTATTATTCTGATTTTGACAAACATCGACAAACATGACCATTTCCTTATACAAAGAAGAACAGGAAAAAATGCCACCATGAATCCTTATTACAGACAGCTTGGCAGATTTTTTGTATATTTTAAATTTAAATTTGTAGTTCCAACACTGTACTGCTTGTCTATGTTCCCTTATCATGTTCCTTTTGCTTGCTCCTTTTAAATTTTTAAAGTTTATGCCTTAATGAAGTATAGTGTGCAATGGTACAAAAATCTGAGTATATTTTTTTATTCACAAATCTAATGTTTAGAGATTAAAAATTAAGCTAGAGAAATTTTCCCAAATCTAATATTTGCAAAGGTATGCTGTTAGCTATTCATTTGAACATTAATCTAGTAGGCAATATAGTATGATAAGAAACAGTATATAAAATTAGACAGTCTGAGACATGGTACTTGATTTACTTTTCATGAAATTCCATTATTTCATTTTCTCTCATCCTATAACTTTCAAGTTCAAACTCAATTTGCAATCTGTCAATACTACAAAATGTAAGCCAATGAGACAAGATATTATACATAACTGTTAAACTGTTTTAGGCACTGATCCAGTACCATGTTCAGTGTTAGTAGATGCTTTTTTTTTTTCTGAAGTGGCATAACAAATGCACATGAAAAAGCAGAAGTGCTGAGTACAATTTTAAAAAAAATTAAAACATAGCTAATAAAAAATATCTTTAATCAAAGTAGTTAATGTAATACTTATTCTGAAATAAGAAGCTACTTTAGAGCTCAATTCAACACACTGAGAAAAGATGCTCAAGACCCTATCATTTGCTATAGCTTTAGTTCTGGGGACCTATTTCCAATAAAGATGCTTTGCTTTTGGCCTAAACAAAACAATTTAGGGAATTCTCAATTTTGTTTTCAGTTACAAGAGTGAATTTTGTTCACCAGTTACATTAAATTTGCTTCTATCTCGCTACTTCTGAGTTTGAAATAACTCATTCAATTGTCAGTTTTTAACGTAAATACTTAATATAAATGTAACTTATAGAGAAAAAAATAAAAATCCATATAAAAGTCACATGTATCTAAAATCAGTGACTGATTTTACCAATCAACAAGCATTTATTAAGTATGTATTACATGATAGGTACTCTAGGACAGATGTGACACAGGAAGATGTAAAAAGATATACAGAATAGAAAATAAAAATATATATAAAATAAATACAAGACAGTTGTGGGAATGCAGATGCTTTTAGCAGCTGGGGATGGATGAGTGGATGAAGAAAGGTTTTATGAAGAAAGTGATGCTTAGCATGAAGGAAATGAGGGATTCCAAAAGGTCAATGTGAAGAAGGAGTGAATTCTACGCACAGGGGACAGTCCAGTGCAATGTCAAGAAGATGGAAGATATATGAAAACAGCAAGCAGGCCAATACAGCTGGACTGGAGAATGTGGGAAGGGGAGTAAAATAAAAGATTGGAAAAGTAGGAAGGAGTCATGTTATGCCGAGCTTTAATGACCAAACAGTGAAGTTTATAGATCTAAGAGGTAAATGAGAGTCCCTGGAGTTTATTTAAATAGGAGAGAGTAACACTGTCAGACATACTCATCAGGAAAATCACTCTGGAAGTTATGTGTGAAGGATGAACTGGAAGAGGGAGAGGCTTCAGGCAGGGAGACCGAATAAGATGCTATTGAAGCAATGGAAGCTAGAGGTGATGAAGGTCTGGATTAGGGTAATGGTTGTGTGAGTGGAGAACAAGGAAAAACATGAGATGTTGTAGTGATAGAAATGACAAGATTTGGCAAGTGGTTGGATGTCAAAGATTAGTGGAGTCAAGGATGACTCCAAAGTCGCAAATCTTGGTGACAGAAATATAATGGTACTCTCAACAGTAACAGGAAAGCTCACAAGAGGGAGAGATCTGGGGGAAAAGATGGTGAATCTTGTTTTGAACACCTTCAGTTGGAGATGCACAACTGAAGATCAGGAGACAGACTACGGCTGGATATATAGCTCTATGAGTCATCTGCATTGAAACAGTAATTGAATCCATGGGTGTAAATAAGGTTGTTAAAAGACTGTGTAGAGAAAAGAGGTCCCAGGAAAAGAGCCTTTGGAAAATATCCAGAGTTAGCATGCATAAAATGGATGATGGACCAGGGAAGAGGGGTTAGAAGGAAGAGCCAGACAACTAAGAGAACTAGGAAAGAAGAGTGTCATGAAAATTCAGAGTATCTTCAGCACCCAGCACAGTATCTAGAACACAGAAGGTGGTTAAGAAGTATTTGCTGATCGATTAAAAGGAGAGAGTATTCAGAAGGAAATGGAAGTCAACAGTATTAAATGATGTGGAGAGGTCAAGAAGGATGAGGAGAAGAACCCATTAAATTTAGCTATTAAGGGATCTTTGCTAACTTTATAGACCAGTGTTAGTTGGGTAATGAAGTGAGAAACCAAACTGAAAAGGGTTTAGAAGAGAGAAGAGAGTAAGTGGAGGCACTAAAATGGCTTTTTCAAAGAATTTGGCTGAGAAAGAGAAGAGAGATGTAGAACAATAGCTAGTAGGAATGGCTGGATTTAAAGGAAGTTTTCTAAGGATGGGGAATACCTGGGCACATTTGTGGGCTGTAGGGAACCAGTCAGTAGTAGGAAGAGATGAAAATGATACCGTGAGTTCAGCTGTGTTTTAATTCAATTACTAACACAAGGTTTGACTCGGTTTAAACATAAGGTTTTATTTGGTCAGTTAATCATAACAATGGGCCAAAGTAATTCCTTACACTACCATCATATCCCAGTTTCTTATCCACAAGAGCAGCAATATATCAAAACCAAGATCTTCATAAACTCTATTATTCATTAGTCAATGTTTTAAGTGTTCTAAAAAACTATATGTTCTACAAATTTGTCTCAACTTGTTGAATTAATCTACCAAAATTGAAAATTCTAGATCTGAATAAATGTTGTTCAATTTGTTATACAAGGGATGATTGTCTAAATAATTCACACTGTCAAAATTAGATTTTAAAACCATCATTATCACTTAACAGTAAAATAATTAAATTTCAATTTTCTAGCTTTTAAAGATATTCTTCAAGGTATTTCAAATTTTTAAAAAACTGACAAAAAAATTACTACTAGAATGAGAAGCTGAAAGACACAGATAGAAGAAAGAGTAATGTAATGGCAAGTATGCTAGATTTGGAGTCAGGAGACTGGGATTCAAATCTTGCCTCAGATATTTACCAGCTATCTATTGCCAGGGGAAAGTCACTGTAGCTCAGAATTTGTGTCCCCATCTGTAAAATAGGGATATTACTCATACTTCGTAACTCAAAGGGTTGTTCTGAGGAAAGCACTTCGTAAACTTTGGGAAAAAAAAGACTACATAAATGTGAATAATTAGAAACATGAAATACATTGCAAATTCAGACAATAAAAACAGAAATCTAAGTATTTTATGCTGGATAGAAGAGATACGATGTGTCTCACATAGGTATCCAAAGAGGGCTAAACATTAAAAGGAAATATTGTAAATTAGCATCAAAGTATAAATAGGATCATGTAGGCAAATGAGGGATTTGGGGAGGGGAATAAACATTTACACAGAGCTTACTATGTGCCAGGTCTGGAGCTAAGCGCTTTATTTATTTTTAACAAATATCTCATTAGATCCTCATAACAACTCTGAAAGGTAGGTGCTATCGTCATCTCCATTTTTACAGTTCAGGAAACTGAGGCAAATTTAACTGAGGTTAAGTGACTCGTCTGGGATCACACAGCTAGTTAAGTGTCTGAGGCCTTATTTGAACTCACATCTTCCTGACTATCACCACCTGCTTCTATTTTTTTTTGTAAATGCAACTCCTATTTTTTAAAAAGTCATTTACAAGAACTTTTCAGTATAGTTTTGCAAATCTCTCTTTACTTTAGTATTACCATTTTATAAGAAAGGTTATTACCTCTCTTAACAAGAACTTCCATTGCAAAGATAATTCTTGGGCATGGGCTCTGTTTTATGATGTAAACCACGACTGACCAGACCAAGTTTCCTATGAGAAAGCTTCAAAAAGAAAACTTGTGGGGTAAAAAAAGTAACACTTAAGAATAACAAGCAGGTTCAATTGGTTTTCAGTTTAGGTTAAAGTTAAGATTTTTTTCTTTTTGGTGTTTTGCATATAAAAAATACATTTTAACAATTAAAACTTTGAAACTAATTCTACGGAAAACTGACCCTTTGAGTCCTAGTATCAAAATCAAGATGGCAGTTTCCTGTCTGACCATTATTCTTTATACTTGTAACTGTTTTCCATTTATCATCTCTGCAGACTTCACAGCATTTTACACTTATTAATTCATTATTTACAACACATTCACACACACATTCACAGCAACCAATCTTTTTTTATGGTAGAGGAGTTATAAGTGAACCGACCTGATAAAGGTCACCCAACAAGTCAGTGACAAAGCTAGGAACAGGACCAAGATTATGTTTTCTTACTTCCTAACTTTAAAAGGAAAAGAAAAATTAAATGGCTTCTTTTCGATATTTTCCATCACATTTTGACCACAATCACTAGCAAAAACATTTCAAACAACTGCTTTACAAACAGCAGCAGCACACTCACCACGTGACCCTGCAATACTGAAATTAAAATACTGTACTTGAACATAATCTATTCGCAGAAAAAAATCTGTATTCTTTCTTATTCGTTATGTGCATATTTTAAGATACTAATAAAAATTAGCATTTATCATATTTGCTTGTTCATAATCTTGCACAGATTATATGTAGAGAGTCCACTATTTTCCCTCTGCTAATAGTAAATTCAAAGATCTATTTCAAAAGGTCAACAAGTATTTAGTAACAAATGAAATCTCTACCAAGTTGTTTTCTTAAAGGGAGAACATGCTTGAGGACGATTGCCTGGTCGAAAGAATTACTGTTGTTTGCCAAGAAAAGGAAAGGATCAAATGAAGGAGCTTTTTAGACCTTCATGATTTAGATCCGACTTCTCTGACAAGATTAGTTCCAATACCCTCACGCCGAACCCGTATCACCAGTTGAAATAATGGAAAAGTAAGATGACTCGGTCCCTCAGTTTAAAACTTAGCCTATCCACATTCTAGAAACAGGCAAGATACAATCTTTCACGATCTCTCCTACGGAAAGATTCACTCCCGTGCGTTCTAGCGCAGGAGACAGCGACAGCTGCCCTCCCTTGAACTCTCGGAGATACAAAGTGTTAACAGCCGAGCCAGGACCGAGTCCTCGGAAGTGCGGCAGCAGGTGGATCAGCCCCCTCGCCGAACCCCCACCCGCGGCCGAGCAGCTCCGCTCCGACTTCGGACAGGATCCTGCAGCTGCCCGGCGCGGGTCCCACCTGACTCACCGCCCTCCCCCAGTCGCCCCTCGTCCCTGTCCTCTTGGGGGGAGCCCCTCAGCGCGCAGCCGCCGCCCCCTCGCCCCTTTCCCAGGGACTCCGCAGGCCCGGCTCCATGCTTGTCACCCAACCTGACAGACTCGGGGCGGAGGAGGGTGGGGTGACGAGAAGCAGCCACCTGGGGGGGGTGGCCTCCCCGGACGGGTCGAGGCTTCCTCTCCCCCAGTCAGACCCCCCAGGCCCCCCCACGCCTCACGCCCCCTCTCTCTCCCTCCTTCCCCCAGCTCAGGCGCTGAGGTGAGAACTCTCAAGTGGAGTTACCGGCCCACTCCGAAGTGAAGCGGCCGCCGCCTCCTCCCCGGCTCGGGTCACGTCGGCAGGTCCCGTCCCGCTCCCGACCGCCCGTGCCGATGTCGCTTCCCCTACCCCCGCCCCCAGCGGGCCCTGGCGCCGCCCGGGTCGGTACCTTGCGGACCCCCTTGTAGATGTAGAAGTAGAGCTCCCGGCCCACATTGAAGCAGAGGCGGTCGCCGTTGCCAGACTGGTCGTTAAGGTTGACGAAGGAGACGCGCACGGGGTTGGACCCCTGCGAGTTGAAGGGCACTCGGTTGGGCCGACTGTACTCCGAATGCGGTAGCAGCTTGTAAAGACCTTCCCGGGTGGTGAACTGGGTCTTAATCTCGTTCATCTCCTTCCCTCCTCCCTCCGTCGCCATCTTGGAAAGCAGCGTTCATCCTGCCCCAAGTGCCCGGATCACACCCACTGCGCAGGCGCCGTCCCTAGCTTTCCCAGAGGCCACCCCCTCCCCCTCCTCTTTCACCCCGCCTTCCTTCTCACCCTTCCACTCCGCTCTCTCCCAACCGAGTGCGGCGGCCACGGGAAGGAGGGAGGGCTTGTT
Source organism: Vombatus ursinus (assembly GCF_900497805.2). NCBI lineage: Eukaryota > Metazoa > Chordata > Mammalia > Diprotodontia > Vombatidae > Vombatus > Vombatus ursinus. The sequence continues at coordinate 9,849,750 of NW_020947062.1, read as the reverse complement.
TATAGTTTGTTTGCGCAGGCGCGACCACCTCCTCGGCTTAGCTAGATATCCCCTGGCAGTCCCAGGCTCAGTCGCGGACTCCGGCCCCTGTGTCTGGGTCCCCGAGAGCCGTTGCGACCGCCGCCAGCTAGGTGAGGGGCCCGGGGGGGGCCAAGTCCTCTGTCGTAGGCCGTCCCAGGGTGTGGGAACCGCCGCTGTCGCCTCAGCGCGAGCCAGGCCGGGCTGGGACGAGAGGGGGGCGGAGGGCGGGGGGCGGGGTCCCGTGCGGGCGAGGACGGAAGCCGTGAGAGGGCAGGAGCTAGGGACGCCGCCGGATTCCGGCCCTTGACTGTGCAGGAGGAGACCGGGAGCCCTTGGGGGCTCCTTGGCGGCCCCATCTAGAGAGGCGAGCGCCCTGGATTTGGAGTCAAGAACCCTGGGGTGCAGCTCCTCGACTCCGTAGTACTTGGGTGACCTTGACGACCCAGTCACTTTTCATTCTGGGTCAGGTGAGATGCTCTCTAAGGGAAGACACCTCAGACACCTCTTGGTCCAGCCCCTTTCGCTTAATTCCAAGCCTTTAAAACATTTTTCCCCCTTTGGACTGGACGTGCTCTGATTTTATTGCTGTAAAGAATTCCTGATGAGGACACTCCCTCTACCCGTATGCGAATCAGCAACTGTTCTGTAACTTATTAAATAGTTGCCTGTGGCACTATCAGTTTAAATGACTTGGCCAGGATCACACAACTAGTAGAGGTCAGAGAGAGACTTAAGCCCAGATCTTTTTTACCTTGTTTCATTTCTTGCTTTTCATATGCTTGGCTTAATAAATGCTTGTTGCTTGCTAATTGCCTTTTCAACCTATACATTCCATTAATAGAAGTGTCTGATAATAATAGCTGGCATTTATATCGATCTTTAAGGTTTGCAAAGTGATTTACATATATTATCTCCTCCCAACCCTGGGAGGTAGGTGCCGTCTTATCCCCATTTTACATATGGGGAAACAAACAGAGATTGTGACCTCCTTAAAGTCACACAGCTAGTAAGTGTTTGAGTCAGGATTTGGACTGAGATTTTCCTGACTCCACATCCAGGGCTGTAACCATTACACGTCTAGTTTCCTCAAGTCTTCCTCTAGAACAGGGAGTTTTTGTGTGATAGTCCCCCTTGGCAACCTAATGATGCCTATGGACCCTTTCTCAGAATATTTCTTAGTGCATAAAATAAAATACATAAGATAATAAAGGAAACCAATTATATTGAAATAGTTATCAAAACAATTTTTTTAAAGAAAAAATGTGTTTGGGCCCCAAGGTAAGAATCTCTGGGAAAGAGGGAAATGACAGTCCTGTCATTCCTTGGTCAAATAGCTGGAATACGGTGTTTGTGAACCATCATAAGTGTTTGGACACTATATTTGAGGGAAAAAAAGCTGGCTCTTGTTTTGAAATGACCAAGTAAAATGGGAAGGAAACTGCAAATTATGTCAGAGGAGCAATGTTTGGACCAATTAAGGATACGTAGACTGGAGACAATTTATTGACCATAATAGATAGCTGTTTTCAGTTATTTAAAGGGGAGGAGCTGGCATTTGGGAAATTACTCAGTGCTTTCTTTAAATCACCCCAAACTGCTCCCCCAAAGGCCCATCTTTTTAACATAAACATTTAGGCTGTGAGGCATGAAATATCATTCTGAAGAATTAAAGTTGAAGGTCACCTCATATTACCACTGAGAACGGGCATAAATTTTATTGGAGAAATGTATAACCATAAAAGGGTATAGACAAGTCACCTAGCAGGAACAAAGAATTTAGGGGAAAACATACTCTGCCTCTCAACTTCATTGGTTGGACTGCCTGTGAAGGACTTGGTTGAGAATCATTCAGTTGACAGTTTTGCCTTCTGCCTGAAAGTTGATTTAATTTGTTAACACATTAGACACTTTTTAACCCATTAGAGAAAGGTAAAAAAAATGAACTGGGTGCTCATTTCCTGAAGGCTTTATTATTACCCTAGGTTAGTAGTATTCACTTGAATTAAATAAACCTCTAAATAAACCGTTAAATAGTCTAATAGTTGTTCAGCATTAGTAAGGAGAGATACTTTTATTTGTAGAGGAATGCATATAACTGTAGTCATGAATGTTGTCAATAAAATGTAAAAAGTGATTTCTATTATAGAGACACTGACAGTGAATAGAAAGCAGACCTTGGAGTCTAAAAGATCTGGATTCAGCTTTGTGACCCTAGACAAGTTACTACATGTTTCCATGCTGTCTCCCCAATTAGATTGTGAGCTCCTTGAGAACAGGGACTATCTTTTGCCTTTCTTTAAATCCCCTACACTTTGCACAGTCCTTGGAACATAGTAAGTTTTTAATAAATGCTTGGTAACTTGGACTTAACTTCTTAGTATCCCAGGCAACTAAGCCTATAAGCTGCCAAGCAGTTACCATCTATAGTCAATTAGTAAGTATTTATTAAATGCTTCCTCTGCCAGGACTGAAGTGGATGCTGGAGATAACAAAGACATAAATAAAATAGTCCTTATTCTTAAAGAGCTTACATTCTCTAAAGGGAGATAAGGTATACATATAATATATACAAAATAAATACAAGGTAATTTTTAAGAAAAAGTACCAGTGACTGTGGAAATCAGGAAAGACTTCGTATGGTGGTATGTGAGTTGATCTATTCTAAGAGGAAGAGGTGAGCAGGGAGTGCATTCCAGGAATGCAGGTGTGGAACAGCCTATAATGTTGTATTTGGGCAAAGCAAGGCCAATTTGGCTGGACACAGAGCTCCCTTTCATATATATATTAGTGTATAATAAGGCTGGAAAAGTAGACTGGAGGCAGGTTGTGAAGCATTTTAAACACCAAACAAAGCACTTTATTTTTTAGCCTGGGGCAGTAGGAAGCCACTAGAATTTATTGAGCAAGGAAGTAACATAAGTCATACCTTACTTCAGTAATGTCACTTTAGCAGTCTTGTGAAGGAGACCAATTTAAAATGCAATAGTCTAAGTGAGTGGTGAGGAGACCCTAAACTAGGGTGGTTGTGGAGTGGAAAGAAGGAGATGGATGAGAGAGATGTAGAGATAGAATTGACAAAACTTGGCCACTCATTAGTATGTGGGGTAAGGAAGAGTGAGGAGGCAGAGGTGACTGAAAAGTTGCAAATGCTTGTGACTGGAAGTATGGTGGTATATTCAACAGAAATAAAGAAGTTTGAAAGAGTGGGTTTGGTTGGGGGAGGAGATAATGACTTCTATTTTTAATATATTGAATTTGAGAGGCCTGTAGATATCCACTTGGAAAAATATGCAAAAACCTGTTGATGGTGCAGGTCTGGAGTTGAGATTATATAGCTAGATATATACATCTAGTAATCATCTGTGTAGACATAACAGTTGAACCAACGGGAGATGGTGAGTTCTCAGAGATTATAGATTGAGAAATGAAGAGAGTCCAGTACAGTCTTGGAATATACCCAGAGTTAAGGGACTAAAGTAATGATGATCCAGCAAAGAATGAAAAGTAGTAGTCAGATAAGAGAACCAAGAGTGAGTAGTGTCACAAAAATAGTGAGGAAAGAGTATGTATGAGGAGGGAATGATCAGCATTGTCACGTGCAACAGACCCAGAAGGATGGCAGTTAAGAAAAGGCCATCTGATTTGTCGATTAAGAAATCACGGATAACTTTAGACAGAGCAGTTTCAGTTGAATAGAAGTTGTGTTTTTTTTCCAAGAAAGAATACTATATACCTATTTTATTTTTAAGTAAGATCGATTATAAGTAGTCATTTCAACATTTGCAAATACAGTCCTTTAGTCTTTTAAATTTTTTTGAATTATTTTGTAGTGTTATTAACATTTTATTTTAGCTAGTTTTCTTGGATTTTGTTACTGAGCAATTTTGAAAGATTCAAGTAGTGCAGAATGGAAGAAAATGCCAGTAGTTATTGGAAAATAATTATTTGAAAAGCTAGTTTGAAGTGAAGAGAGCAGAACCAGGAGAACATTGTACACAGTAACAGCAATGTTGTAAACATGATAAACTATAAAATACTTAGCTGCTTTGATCAAGACAATGCTCCAAGACAATTCCAAAGGACCCTTAATGAAAAATATTATGTACCTCCAGAGAGAGAACTGATGAACTCTGAATACAGATTGAAACATACTTTTTTTTTACTTTATTTTTTTTAGCTTTTTTGTGTTTTCTTTTGCAACATGGCTAATATGGAAATATGTTTTGCATGACATCCCATGTATAATCAATATCATATTGTTTGTCTGTAGAAGGTGTTTCTTTACAGAGAGTTCCCTACATTGATGAAACACAGCTCAAGATTTTAAAAATCCATTAATATATAAATTCATATCTGTGTTTCTTTGTAGCTGTGCTTTGAAATTTCCAGAGTAAAGACAATTGGAAACAAATTCAGGTAGAATTCTCATGGAAAAAAAATTGGTCTTATATGATTAGTTTCAGTGGACCTTGAAGAGCTTACCTACATACAGAGCACAATTATAGTTACAGGGAAAATATAAAAAGTAAAAAATCAATGGCCTTTGCCCTCATGAGGCTTATAATTTAATAAGATGAATATGATGACAGTTATAATGAAAAAATGGACCATCAGTTCATAGCTGCAGTACAAAGATAATGTTAAGCTATGAATGCCTTCTCTTTATGATTTTTGTGAGCAAATATTATGAGGGAAGTGATGTGATTTCTAAAAAGCCCAAAGCATACACACCTTGACATAATCCAAAGTAAATAGGTGTCAGTGAAAATTATAGTAATTGTATTATTTGCACAGCATTTGACCAATATCCTGTGGATATTACAAGAAAAACACTGAAGTAAAATCCTATTTGCAAAATCAAGGGATTGGAATAAATGATCTCTAAGGTTCATTCCATCTCCAAAATCCTATGATCCTCTGAATTAGATTCCTCAGGTACCTAGAATTTTTTATCATTCTGTTTTAGTTTTAGAAAAAAGACATGACAACAAAACAAGTAAATTCTTAGCACTTACTATTTTAGAGTATGTTCTTGAATCACCATATCCAGCCCAATCACTTTTGGCTACAGATATAATTTAAACATTTTAAAATTTTGTTTTAATATGCTAAAATTGACAAATACCAACAAATATCAGCATTTTCCAATACAAAGAACAGAAAAATAATTGCACTTAGCATTGCAAATCTCCATCACTTATGGCTGACCCCTTTTATTCTTTAAAGTATACAATAAATTCAGCCTGTTAGTTCCGAAGCTGTCCTGTTTGTTTCCTTTTGAACTGTCTTCAGTTTATGTGTGTGTATTTTTAAATGCTCTGGTGACTTTATCCTCCTTTTCTTTTTCTTCTTTGCATCATTATCACTATGCCACCACTCCCCTTCTTCTTTCTTCACTCCGAAAATAAAAAGTCTCTCCCTTATAATAACTAAGCATCATTAAGCAATACAAATCTTCACATCGGCAATGTCTAAAAAGGTATGTCTTATTCTGTACTTGTAGTCCATCACCTGTTTAAGAGGTGAGAAGCATGTTTCATTTTCAGTCTCTTGAGTTGTGATTGGTCATTGCAGTAATTAGAATTCTTAAGTCTTTCAAAGTTGTTTTTCTTTACCAGATGTAGTCATGTGAATTATTCTGATTTCTGCTTAGTTCACTCTGTATCAGTTCATACAAACAGTCCCACATTTCTATGAATCTGTCCTTTTTATCATTTCTTATGACACAGTAGTATTCCATCATATTACTATGCTATAGTTTGTTCCCTTCCCCAGTTAATGGGCACCTTGTTGGTTTCAATTTCTTTAGATACATCAAATAGTGCTGCTATTAATATTTTTGTAATATTAATATGGATCCTTTTCCTTTTTCTTGTGTTTCTTCGGGGTATAACCCTAGTAGCTACACCATTGGGTCAAAGGGTATAAAATTGAGTAACTAAGAGGATTTCAAATTCCTATCCAGAATGACTGTACCAATTCCCAGTTCTAACAACAGTACATTTGCATGCCTCTCTTTATGTACATTCCTTCCAACAATTGTCATTTTTCTGTTTTTGTCACTTTTGCAATCTGATGGATGTGAAGTGGACAGTCTGTCAACGTCCACAATGATAATTCATATTTGCAATTATGATCATGAAACACTGATATTTTGAATCATCCAAAAATGATTCAGTTATGTTTATAATATTCTTACTAGTTCAGGAAACTAGTAACAAAATAATTTTTCAAAAACAAAAGATGACAAAGGATTCTCTGATTAACCCTTAGTTAACTAGAAATTCAATTATTCAGAACCCTCAAAAGGGATTTATAATACTAAAGCCCTGCATCCTTTCCCTATAAAACTTTCTTAATGATCTGTTCTCTAAGTTCTTCCCCTGTAAAATCTCATGTACTTGATTCAATTCAATAACATTTATTAAGTGTCTGCTATTTGCCAGATACTGTGTTAAGCTCTGAGGATACAAATAATAAGACAGTCCTTGCCCTCAAGGAGATTACAATCTAATGGGGGAAGACAATGAACAAAAGAAAGCTGGAAAAGGGGAGGGGGGTACAAGGGGGTACCTGGCGTAGGGGTATGATGTTCCCTGCAGTCCAAACCAAGGAGAGCCATTAATGAAAGTGAAGTGTTAACTGTAAAATTCAGATGCGTGTCCTCTGTAGAGGAGTGCTTGGGAGGGAATTTCATGTTCTATCCATTAGCCCTCCAGTCTGAGGGGAGAGGAAACTGAGGGAACTGAGAAGGTGTTGAGGATCCAAAGCTGAATCCCTCAGCGTGATGGTGAGATTTCAGCTGATCAGCTTATCCCACAAATAAGGAGGTTTGGAAGAGGAATGGGTTTGGAGGGGGAGTTCATGTGATAAAATATGTCATACATTCTGCGACTGATTCTGATCCACGCCCTCTCAGTTCATGAGACTCACTCTGTCCCACCCAAAGTAAACTCCCTTGGAGTCTCAACCAGGCAGAGCTCCTCTCATAGTTTTCACTATCACTTCTGATTGATTGCTCTGAAATATACATCTTCATCCTTAACCTCTCATTTGAGCTTCAGTTGCTTAGCACCTCAGATTCAACACATGTAAAACAAAAAATTTCCCCTAAAAACCAGCTTCTCTGGATTCCCCTTTTTTGGTCAGTGACTGCTAACCATCCAATATGTAGTTAGAATGTCAAAGAAGATAGTTCCCTTTTGTGTCATTGTTTAAGGTATAGACTGTGTCATCTTCACAGTAATCCATGCTCTGTGTTGGTGCTCTCCAAAGAGTGTGCTGATGACTTGATCCCAGTGGGTTTGATATCAACCATTTGATGAGTGGAAAGATGGCTCACATCCCACTTTCCCCACGATAGCCAATATTGGAATTGTCTCCAACACAGAACTTGCTCTTATTCTACAACATTCCCTTGTACCAACCCCTTCCTCCATTGTGCAAATTCCCAACCTTCCCCCTCAACAGTTATAATCTGTTACCCAGGCAACCTCAGCAGCCACTATGCAGGTACCACTGGGAAAATCACACACACACACACACACACACACACACACACACACACACACACTCACCCACACACCATTACTTCATGGCTGCAGGAGATACCCCTAGAGACTGGAGATTGAAGGAGTCTGACTGGGGCAATGACTAGTAAGAATTTTTTCTCCCTTTGTGTTCCATTTGTGTTTCATAATGTACATAATATTAGCAGAGTAATACATGTCCAGGTTTGGAAACCATATTTGCCAAGTCTCATTCACACAATGTGTCTGGCACTTGTCTCCTCCTTTCCCTTCCTATTGTGACTATCCTAGTCCAGACCTTTTTCACCTTATATGTGAATTATTACTGTAGTCTTCCTATTTTCATTCTCTTATACTATTTAATCCATTTTACTAGTGATGGGAAAATTAATATTCCAAAAATTCCACTTTGCATTGTACACATAACAACTGTAATGATTAAGGTCCTTCACAATTGGACCTTTACTTTAAAAAAACATTAAATTTTTATTTTGATTTAAGAAATAAAATAAGCATTTCCATAACAGTAGAATTTTTAAAAAGATCGTTGCACATGAACCTGCAAATCTATTATGTACAACTCACTGTTCTTTTTAAATACCTAATAAAGTTACCATGTAACTTTCTTTTTTTTTCTTTCCTTCCCTCCCCCCTCCATCCTAGAGATGGCTAGCATTAGACACAAATGTGTGTGTATGTATGTATGTAAAATCATTCTATATGTACTCCTATTTATCAGTTCTTTCTTTCGATGCAGATAGCATCTACTTTTACTTCTTCAGTCTTAACTTCTACTACTCTCATACACAAACTCCCGAAGTGAAAGTTTTTAAGAGCACTTTGCTCACAACCATGTGATGTGAAATGCAAGCAGTATTATCCATTTTACAGAATAAAAACATGATAAACAAGGCCAAGAATGAAGTAGCTTGACCAATTTGAACCTAGATATTAAGCCATTGTTCTTTCTACCACATTGTAGACTAGTTTTCCTGCTTTTGACTCTTAATTTTTTCTGTCTGTGGTGATCACATTTATCCTTTGTCTTTTTCTAAAGGCACTGAACCTGTCCCCCTCCTTCATAAAGCCTTACCTTGCTTGCTATTCTGCAAGACCATATGTGCCTCCAGACTCTGTAGCCCTTATTGTAGGTACCACTCATTTGGCACTTAGCCTATAAAGACAAAGCTCTTTGGTTTTATAATATTTTCCATTTATCTTTTCATGTACCTATCTTATATCCTCAACAAGATGCACTCTTTTTGAGGGTAGGGATCTCTTTGTAACCCCAGTGACTGTCAGCATTCCTTATATGTTTTAAGTGCTTAGAATGTTTGTAAATGATGTTCTTAAATAGATAATCACATATGGAGCATTTTACCATTTAATAAAGGAACCAGTCTAGGGCATGTTCCTCATTTCAAGTTTAGAGATTGATGTTATTTAAAAGAAAGAAATTTCATTAAGGTATTTACAATAATGTCAGGGAAAAAAACTGAAATAATTTTTAAAGTGGCTGGATATTCTCCTCATGCCTCACTGTGGCATAGAAGTGACTTAGGCTCTAGCAGGTCACAGCTGGAAAGACTCCAAGCTTAGACCCAGTAACTAACTGTGTCTACCATCTCAGGCCCAGCCCAAATTCAGAAAGGTTCAGCACCACAAGACTGGATACCAAATGATGTATCTTTTTAGCAACAGCAACTCCTCAAGACTGTCTGTTAAGGCCTAGAGGCAATTGTGATTTGCAACTATGGAGTAGCAAAGAAGCTATAGAAAGGGAGGTATTCCAGCAATTATAACAATGTGAATAGAAAAAAAGAACAAGAAAACCTGAAACTGAGTGCTGGGGAATTATAAAGGTCAAGCTTGGCCACAAAGAAGAGATGTGGGAATGCATATAATGACCTCCCTTCTTCACGGAACTCGGATAATTCCAGGTGTGGAACACTAATCATGCCAGGCTTGGTTATGTATTGATTAGTTTTGATAAACTGGGTTTGGTTTTTTCTTCTTTTTGTATTCTTTATTATTAGGAATAGCTCTCTGGGGAAGGGTGTGAGAAGGAATATATTGGGAAATTAAGATGTAAAAATATATAAAGAAAAATTTAGAGGATGTATAAATTCCAAAAGACCCATGATGATTTAAAAATGCTATCTACCTCCAGAGAGAGAGAACTGATGACCTCTAAGTATAGTTTGAAGCATATTTTTTAAACTTTATTTTTCTTATTTTATATATGTGTGTGTTTTCTTTCACAACATGGCTAATATGGAAATATGTTTCGCATTACTTCACATGTATAATCGATATATCATATTGCTTGACTCCTCAATGGGTGGTGGAGGGATGAGGGAATTTGGAACTCAAAATTTTTTAAAATGTTAAAAAAAATTACATGGAAAAGATTTAACAAAATAAATAAAATGAATTTTTTAAAAAGATGTATATATCTTTAGGATCAGTCTCTTTGCTTCTAGTTCTGACCTTAATTAATTCACTATGTAGGCTAACCAACTTTTCAGATTCAGCTTGCTAGATGAGGTTATTTTTCTATCATGTTGATTCAGTGCATGGGAAACCATGCAACATAGCGCATAGCAGGAGCGCTGAACTTGAGGTCACAGCATCTGAATTCTAATCCTATTTCTCTCACTTATAACCTGTATGATCCTTTTGTTTGTTTGCTTGAGACAGGGTTCTGTATCTCTTCCAAGTTGGATGTGCAGTGGCCACTCACAGGCCCAACCCCACTGCTGATCAGCAAGGAAACTTTGACCTGGGCCACTTCACCCCTCCTTAGGCACCCTTAGTGATCCCCTGCCCCCAGGGACTTAACCATGTTGAGGCCAGGTTGAGTATGGACCCCTGTTGACTTTACTCTGACTGCAGCTCAGAGCTCCCAAACTCAAGGGATCAAGCTTGAGCCTTCCCAGCAGCAGAGACTAGAGAGATGTGTGTACATAACGGATGTGATCCTGAACAAGTCACCTCACTTCTCTGGCCTTCAATTTCCTTATCTGTAAAATGAAGGGATTAAACTACATGGCTTCAAAGCTCCCTTCCAGTTCTAGTTCTATGATTCTGTAATCATCGGTATTGTAATGCTGCACCACACATTTTGCCATACATTACAGTGCATCTTCAAAACAGTGTTGGGGCATGTTTATTTTTTGTTCTAGATTCATTGAGTCATCACTTGACAAGTCATCACTTGCCAAGTCATCACTTGCCAAATGATGCCAAATTTGTGAATACAGGATCTTGAATAAGGCCCAGAATTTTAGAGTTGGATGGGACCTTAGCAACTAATCTCATTCCCTTATTTTATAGAAGAAGAAACTGAAGCTCAGATGGTCTGACTTGCTCAAGATTAGTCACCATCTTTGTGGATGTCTTTATGTCCGTCCTTTGACCCTAAAGTGACCTTGTTATTCTTGATCCCAGTATTACTGGTCTGGGTTCAGGGAAGAAAGAGGGATCCTTACTTAACTAAAAACATTCCAAACCCAAATGAACCATACCAAGTCATCTAATTTTTTTTCTTAATCACCTTTGTTAATTTTATCATAGTGTGGAAGTGACCCTGAGTTCTCAAAGGCTATGCTAGTGGAGCACAAATTCAAGCAGGTCCTACCAACAACCAGAAAAGATTTTGTTGTCCAAAGACCAGGCCATCTGTAACATCTGATTAAATTTTTGGTCGTAGCAACTTGTGAAGACCAGCTGGTAAGTGTTAGGGAGGCTGTGATCTAGATCTGTGACCCTTCAAGCTTTACCAAATAGCTACAATATCTAATAACGTATGATTCTAAAACTTAGGCACTTTTCAGACGCTGTAATGGCAGGGACCATGTCTAATTCTTCGTATAATCTGTAGTGCCTTGCATATAATAGTCACTCAATAAACATTTATTGAATGAATAAAATGCAGATCACTCTTTCTTTTGAAAATAATCACTTTAGGGGCAGCTAGGTGGCACAGTGGATAGAGCACTGGCCCTAAAGTCAGGAGGACCTGAGTTCAAATCTGGCGTTAGACCAAACACTTGACACTTACTAGCTGTGTGACCCTGGGCAAATCACTTAACCCCAACTGCCCCCAAAAAAAAATAATAATAATCACTTCAAATTTGCATGAACTAAGGTAGAGCCAACCAGAAAAATAATGAATACAGTGATCACAATGTAACATAAAGGAAAATATCACTAGAAGGAAGCCAGACTGAGTAACTAAAACACACACACACATAAAACCCCCAAAACATAATTATCTGGGAGAACAGATAAGAGGATATGCTTCCCTCCTTTCTGCAGATAAAGGTTCAGGACCACTAGAGCAGATTGTTGTATGTATTTTCACAGGAGATCACAGTATAGGGTATCTTTGCTTAAATGTTTTTCTTTATTATAAGGAGAAGTTCAATTCTGGAATAGTGAGAGAATGTTTCCAGAAATGACTATAATTTTTAAAAACTAATCATCAAAAGTTACTTTAAAAAGAAAACAAGCCCTCCTAGGAATTAAAGAATAATTGTTTTTGTGAATCAAAACACTTACTGTACACTAAATATCTGTTTCCCATTGTTCTTCGTAGACAAGAAGATTATCTATTTGTGGTATTATTCTTCATGGTACTTACATTTTTCAGGGAAATATCAAATGCTGAACTCCTTGTATTATAGTTTTAGAAATAGAGATAAATTCAACAAAATAATAATATCTTCAGTAGGTAAAACAAATGACAGGATCAGCCACTCAACAAACGTTTATTAAGCACCTACTATGTACCAGGTTTTGTGCTAGGCATTAGGGATACAAGTACAAAGAATAAAATGAGCCCTACCCTCAAGAAATTTACATTCTAAAGGGAGATAAATACATATACAAATATATACATGTGTATGTACATACACATATATGTAATATGTACATACACAAGTACATATACATATGTAGCAAGTAAATATAAATTATACAAAGTAGTTTGGGAGAGAAGGCAGTAGTAGTTGGGATCAGGAAAGGCTTCATGAAGATATTTCTTGAGCTGAGTCTTAAAGGAAGAAAGACACTCTACGAGACAGATGGGAGAAGGCAGGACATTCCAGGCATATAGGACTTCCAAGACAAAGGCAGAGAGGTGTGAGAGGAATAGAGAGGCCAGTTTGTCTGCATTACAGATGCAGGTAAGGGAGTAATGTCTAATGAAATGGGAAAGATAATTTGGGTCCAGGTTATAAAGGACATTAAAGACTAGAGCAGTTTATATTTTATTCTAGAGGAACCAGGAAGTCACTGAAGTTGATTGATTAGGAGAATCACATGGTCAGATCACAATCCTATACTGTACACTGTTCCTGAGACAATAAAGAAAATTGTCTCAGGAACAGTGTACAGTATAGGATTGTGAGAGACTTGTGGTAGGGAGACCCATTAAGAGGCTATTAGAATAATCAAAGGAAGAAGTGATTTGGGCTTGAACTAAGATAGTACCTGTGTGAATAGAGAAGAGGTTAAAAAACGACAGATGTTGTGAAAGTAGGAACAACAAATTGGATATGAGGGTTAAAGAATAATGCTGAAGTTATGAGCATCTGAGACTGGATGGACAGTAGTGCTTTTGACAAAAATGGGAAAGTTTAGAACACAGAAAGGTTTGGGAGAAAAGATAATGAATTCAGCATGGTACATTTTGAGTTTGAGATACCTCTGGACATTCAGTTTGAAATGTCCAGAATAGAATAGTCATTGGTGATTCAGAACTGAATCTCAGGAAAGAGGCTAGCACTGGGAGTCATCTGCATAGAAAGAGTTAAACCTATGGAAACCAATGAGGTTACCAGGAAAGACTATGTCAGTCAGTCATTAAGCACCTATTATGGAGCAGGAACAGTGCTAAGCACTGAGCTTATAAAGAAAGGCAAAAACAAACAAAAAGGTCCCTGATCTTAGGGAGCTCATAGTCTAATGAAAAAGACAATATACAAAACCATGTACAAACAAGATACATACAGGATAAATTTGTGATAATCAACAGTAAAAGCATTAGCATTCAGGGGCATTAAGAAAGGTTTCTTGTAGAAGATAGAATTTTAGCTGGATCTTGATGGAAGCCAGGGAAATGTCATGATTGAAAATGAGGCACAAGTCCCAAGCATGAGAGCTGAAAGATCATTTTTATAGACAAAAGGAGGAGCATCCAAAAAAAAAAAAATAGCATCGCCATAGATGAGAAAGATGGTATGATTGGTTACAAAGTCAGAACCATCACAGGCTGGGAAACAATATGATTGGTTGGAAATCAGGCATGTGGGGCTAGCAACAACCCCTTCTTCCATCTTGCCACTAGGAAATTCTGATTGATGTAGTCTACCTGCATGAGTAACTAGTGGCATGTAGATAACAAATTTCCTCTAATTGTACAAGGACAGCTAGTGGTATAGAAATAACAGGTTTCTTTTAATTAAAATTATTTAGAAGGAAACTGAACTTTTAAACTTAGAAAGGAAGACTGAACTTCTGAACCTATGAACTTCTGAGCTTAATTCAAAGACAAAGAAACATGACTTTGGCAAGTTATACAAAATGACAGCAGTGATATAAAGTAGAATCAATTAAAAAATAGAATCAGTTCTGATTTTCTCAATTCCCCCCTTTGATCAATGGAAGACATGTATCCCATGGATCACTGATCTGTAAGCTAATTCTATAAGATTTTTAATATGGTCAGTGTCAGCAGTGCATGCTAACAGAAGCCTTTCTGGCACAAGTTTGGAACAGGCTTTAACACAGCAACTCATACAAAGTCTAAACAGAATCATAAGACAGAGAGTAATAAGGACCCATTTACCAAAGGTGGCTAACAAGCCATTTACCTATAGTCAAGTGAACCAAGAATAAGGATTCCATCAGGAGTCACTTGGGGTGGGTAGTTGTGTCTCTACCATAACTTGTTGAGTCTTATGTAGGCTTGTCACAGTTTCTTCTGCATGGTTAATGTAAGAACAAGATTGATTAATCACAGCATAAGCCTTTCCTTGAGTTGTAGTGAGAATATCTAAAACCATGTGGTTTTGCAAAGCCATTTGAGCTACATACAGAACCTGCCTCAATCTGGAGGGAGGAAATGGACTCACTTGTGTTTTGAGCCAACTTTTCAATTTCAAGCTAGATATTCAAACTTCTCAGAAGATTCACCAAATACTAACTTGAAAAGGGAGATTTGTTTGTCACCAAGGTAACCAAGAAAATTCCACAAATGTAAACACCATGAAACAAAAACCCAAAGTAATACGATAATGCCCATTGATATTAACTAACATCAAGTCTCTCTGTATCCTGGTAAACCACTGCCAATGTCCATTTAATCAACACATTTCATCTTGGATCCTAGATGTTTCATCTAGTTGTCCAGTCCCTGGAAACATCTTCTCTTGCACATTCTAGGATAGGTCTCATTCTCAGGGCAGCTCTGAAGGGAGCTCCTCCTTGAAGATCTTCTTCTCTGGTTCCAAGTTACTTGGAGAGATTACTCAATACAATTTAGTATAACTTCCTAAATTTGATATTACAGTAACTAGTTCACATGGTGAAAATCAGCTCAAATATTAACAGAATTGTTAGAAGAACAACAAATTAGGAACTTGTAATAAACCTAAAACTTCAAAGAATTTCAGTTATTACAAACCACTTTCTGTTTCTATCTTTACCAAGTCCTGTACCTGATATAGACAGTGCCAGCAACAGGTTGAGTGAAAAATCTTAAAATGCATCTATGAGAGCCTGGCTTGTAAAATGGGCCCTTCTTTATCTTTAAATTATCAGACAGATACTTCAAATAGGAAAAAGATGATTTAAGGTTTATTTATAATTATTAGTGCAATTTATATGTAGAATCTTTGATCTAATTTTTAAATTTAGTAATGCATTAGAAACATTTGAAAGCCAATTACATGCATTTATATATTCTAGTTCTTAGATAAAAGTCTGATCCTGTTGTTTTCTCAAAGTTTACTACTTCATTTAATTATAAAACTTTTACAGGTGGTCACCCTCCCATTTCCCCGGAACTTTCTCTTTATTTCTTTTTAAATCACCCAACCCCAAACCAATCAATTCCTATTATGTTCACAATCTAGCCCCCACTTTTTCACCTGTCCCCAAGGCTTTTCATTTTTAACCTTGGGCAAGAGATTGGGAGAGGCTCTATGTGGCAACTTTGCATTCCTATCCACCTGCTCTGGAGCCCATAATATTTGGAGCTTCAATTTTATTACTACAGTTTCCATATCATAAAATAAAATCACCTAATGTTTCCCATATTTTTTTCTCAGTGAGATCAAAACCTCCCTTAAGCCTCTCTTTCCAGAACTCCAAACCCTTTATTTTGAAACCCTTCATTCACAATCAGTGCAAATAGACTACAACTTTGTTTAACTTTCTACCCAGTTTCTCTTATCCCTTCTTATTTAAACTTTATCTTTTCATTTCTTTTTATATTCTTTCAAAATTGCGCCTGTCTTGTTTCTTTCATATTATAATCCAGCATTTCCCTCACTTCCTTCTATTTGCTCAATTCTTTTAATCTTTATTTCCCAATCATATCCTAGTTTGTCTATAGAACAAATCTTCATCCCGCTCAATTTGTTCTTTGTAATTTGCCACAAAAAAATTTCTTATACAACCAGTTCATTGAAATACTATTGCCTTTGGGGTTCTTAAGAACTTCCAAACAAATTATCCAATTTCTTTTGGTGACCTTGCTTCTAGTTTACCTAAACAATTAGTTCTATCATATCATTTACAGAAGAAAATAGAGTAGTAACATCAAAACATTTTTCCAAATTAAATTTTACTTACTCTAGTTGCTCCGATTTAAATAAGCTTTTAGAAAAGAGTTAATAATAGACAGTTCTTAAAAACCAGATAAATTTAAATAGCAAATTGCAACATCCCACACTCCTACCTTTTTTACTTTGAAACCACAGATGATACTTTCAAACTAGCTTTTTTTCTTTTTTCTTCTTTTTTTTTTCTCTAATCAGTGAAAGAATCTTCCTCCCTTGTACTAATACAATAACTTTGTCACTCTCCAGGGAAAGAGTGATAAGAAGTCCAAGTGCTGTTTCCATGTAAACTTTGTTTTATTCTTTTTTCCCCTTACATTCTACAGGGTGTTATCCCAAAACTTACTGAAATCTTTCAGCATTTATAAAAACATTCAAACCACATTTTGGAAATTCACAGTAGAGAAATTACGTTTCAGTCACAAATTTAGTCTCTAATTAGTTTATAATGCCATAAATTTCTTCAGACTGGGAGCAAAGATTCCCTCTTATCTATGTCTCTTATAGGTCTTCCCACTTTCTTTCTGAAGAAAGAAAAACTCCTTCTCCTTCAGCTGACCAGGCCCCAGGAAAAAGCTAGTTTGACTTACAAAACACAGATAATATGACAAGATAGATACAAAAATACTTAAAAATCAATATACACAGGTCCTTTTCAGGCCAAATTTCAGACTTTTTTTTTATTATTATTAGTTACCCCCTCTTAGACCTGGAGGCATCTCTGTTTCCAGGTTTTTCCAACTCCTTGACTGGCAAGCGTCCGTGTTTCCAGGTTCAATATCTCTTTCAGCTTGAACCAGGAGCTCTCCTTAAAGAAAAAAAAAGTTCTCCAAGGGCTTAGCCCCTGCAGTAGATTTCCTCGGTTTGTTGCCAATAATCACCAAATGTTCACAATAGACACAAAGACACTAGATGAAGACCACCAAGTAAAGCTGCAACTTCCCCAATAGTATGGAGGCTTTATCTTGGCTCAGAGGAGTTGGGACTGAGGGGAGAGTTCAGCCTTTAGTGCAGTCTTCTGTGGAGAAGACCCTTGGTGAAAATTTTCACTAGAGGGACCTAGAAATCCCTCTGAAAAGCTGTCCCAGGGACTGGGCTCCCTTCCTCGATCCTGCTGTGTTTGCCAACTGTCATGATTAAAATTAAGATAAATTTAGGCACAAGCTCCAAGCACAATCAATATATTATCAAAGTAAGAATTTGCCAGTAAAAAACAGGGTCTCAGCATCCTCAGCAAGCTAAAACCCCAAATGAGGGCTGACAGATCATTTTTTAAAAGTATATTTTGTTTTCCCTCAATGACATGTTAAAACAACTTTTTAACTTTTTTTAAAGTTTTGAGTTCCAAATTCTATCCCTTCCTCTCTTCTTACCCTCTCCCCTGCCTGAGAAGTAAGCAATCAGATATAGGTTATACATGTACAATCATATAAAACATTTCCATATTAGTCATTATGTGCAAGAAGACTTGAATATAAGAAAAAGAATGAAAGAACCTGAAAAAATAGCATGCATCAGTTTGTATTTAAACATTATCAGTTCTTTCTCTGGAGGCAGGTATTATACTTCATCATTAGTCTTTTGGGATTGTCTTGAATAATTGCATTGCTAAAAGTAACTAAGTCATTCACAGTTCTTCATTGCACAATATTTTTGTTAATGTGTACAATGTTCTCCTCGTTCTATTCATTTCACTTTGCATCATTTCATGTAAGTCTTTCCAGGTTTTTCTGAAATAATCCTGACATCATTTTTATAGAGAAAAAGAGGGCATCCAAAAAAATAGAAGGCAGCATTATAGATGAGAAAGACAATAGAACTGGTTACAAAATCAGAAGCATTATAGACATGGGGAATAATAAGATTGGCCAGAAACTGGAAATGCGGGGCTAGTAACAACCCCTCCTTCCATCTTGCCACTAGGATATTCTGGTTGATTTAGTCCATCTATAAATATAACTAATGGTATATAGATAACAGACTTCCTCTAAGTGTAGAAGGACAGCTAATGGTATAGAGATAACAGGTTTCTTTTAATTAAAGTAATTTAATTTAAAGTAAACAACTTTTTTCAGAATGTTTTATTTTTATTCAATTATATATAAAAACAATTGTTAACATTCATTTTTTGTAATTTTTAAGTTCCAAATTCTCTTCCTCCTTCCCCTCCTCCATCGTTGAGAAGGCAAGTACTTTGATATAGATTATACATGTGCATACAGAATATATTTCTACATTAGCCCAATTGCAAAAGAGAACACAGACCAAAAGAAGAAAGTTAAAAAAAAAAGTATGTTTCAATATGTATTCAGATTTCATCAGTTTTTCCTGTGGTGGTGGATAGCATTTTTCATGATAGATCCTTTGGAATTGTTTTATATCATTGTATTGCTGAGAATAGCTAAGTCATTCACAGTTGATCATCAGACAATATTGCTATTACTGTATACAATGATCTCCTGACTCTGCTCACTTCATTTTGCATCAGTTCATATAAGTCTTCCTAGGTTTTTCTGAAATCCTTCTTGTCATTTCTTATGGCACAATAGTATTCCATCACAATCATATAACACAGTTTGTTCAACTATTCCTTGATTGATGGGCATCCCAGTTCTTTGCCCCACAAAAAGAGCTGCTATAAACATTTTTGTACATATAAGTCGTTTTCCTTTTTCTTTGATCTCTTTGGGATATAGACCTAGTAACAGGATTTCTGGGTCAAAGGGTATGCACAGTTTTATAGTCCCCTGGGCATGGTTTGAAATTGCTCTCTAAAATGGTTATATCACAGAAAATAAACTTTTAAACTTAACTCAGAGAGGAAGACTGAACTTCTGAACCTATGAATTTCTGAACTTAATTCAAAGATAAAGAAACATGACTAAGGCAGTTATACAAAATGTCAGTGATACATAATAGAATCAATTTTGATTTTTTTTTCAGAGGTCAAGAGATGGAGATCAATCAATAAACATTATGAAGTACCTACTTTGTGCCAGGCACTGCCCTTAAAGAGCTCACAATCGAATGTGGGAGATGACATTCAGACAAATATATACAAAAATGTTGTATACAAGATAAATAGGAAATAACAGAGGGAAGGCAGTAGAATTAAGAAGTTTTGGGAAAGACTTCCTGTAAAAGATGGGATTTCAGTTGGAACTTAAAAGAAACCAGGGAAGTCAGTAGGCAGAGTTGAGGAGGAAGAGTGTTCAAGGCATGAGAGACAGCCAGGAAAGATGCCTGGAAGCAAGAGATGGAGTATCTTGTTCATGGCACAACATGGAGGCCAGTGTTTCTGGGTCAAAAAATATGTGATGGGGAGTAAGGTTTAAAAAGACTGGAAAGGTAAGAAAAGGCCAGGTTATAAATGACTGTGAATACCAAACAGAGCACTTTGTATTTTATTCTGGAGGCAATTGGAAGCCACTGGAGTTTATTAAATAGAGAGGCGACATCACTGGACCCACATTTTAGGAAAATCATTTTAGTGTCTAAATGGAAGATGGATTTGGAATAGGAGAAAGACATAAGGCAGGCAGACCCACTAGCAGGCTATTGCAGTAGTCCAGGTGTGAATTGTTGAAGGCTTGCACTAGAGTGGTGGTAGTGTCAAAGGAGAGAAGGGGACAGACATATTTTGAGATATGTTGCAGAGGTAAAATCAACAGGCCTTAGCAACAGATTGGATATGGGAAGTGAGAGATAGTGAGGAATCCAGGATGATTCCTAGGTTGTGACCCTGAGAGACCAGAAGGATGGTGTTGCCCTCTACAGTAATAGGGAAGCTGGGGGGCAGGGGTTGAGGAAAATATAATGAGTTCTGAAAAATAATGAGTTTTAGACATGTTGAGTTTAAGATGTCTATCAGATATCCAGCTGGAGATGCGTGAAATAACAGTTGGAGATGTGAGATTGGAGGTCAGCAGAGAGATTGGGGCAGGAAAGGTAGATTTGAGAATCAGCACCATAGAGATGGCAATTAAAGCCATAGGAGCTGATGGAGATCACCAAGTGAAGGAGAATAGAGGGAGAAGAGAAGAGGGCCCAGGACAGAACCCAGAGAGGCATGACCTGGAGGAGTATCCAGCAAAAGAGACTGAGAAGCAGTCATCTGATAGGTAGGAGGAAAACCTGGAGAGAGTGTAGCCCAAAAATCTAGAGAAAAGAGAGTATGAAGGAGAAGGTGATTGATAGTATCAAAGGCTGCAGAGAGGTCAATGAGAATGAGGATTAACAAAAGTCGTTGGATTTGGTAACAGAGATAATTGGTAACTTTGGAGAGAACTATTTTAGTTGAATGAAGAGGTTAGGATCTAAAGTAAGGGATTAAGAAGAGGATAGAAAATGGAGGTACCTATTGTAGACAGCCTTTTAGAGGAGTTTAGCTACAGAGGCCAAAGAGATTTAGGATGATAGTTAGCAGGGATAGAAGGATTAAGTGAGGGGTTTTTTCAAGTTGAGGTGGACATGGGCATTTGTAGGCATTAGGGAATGAGGCATTAGATAGGGAGAAATTGAAAATAAGTGATAGAGTGAGGATGACAGAGGGGAAAATCTGTTAGAAGAGACAGGATCCAATGGGATCATGAGCAATTAGAAGTATTAACCTTGGTAAGGAGCAAAGCTACTTCTTCATGCCAGACAGAGCTTGAAACTTCTGGGAAAACTGGAAAAGAGTATGGCAAAAACTAGGCATAGACCAAAATCTCACCCCATATAACAAAATAAAGTCAAAATGGGTTTATGATTTAGATATAAAGGCTGATATTATAAGCAAACTAGGAGAGCAAAGAATAGTTTACCTGTCAGATCTATGGAGAAGAGAATTAATGACCAAACAAGAGCTAGAGAACATTATGAAATGCAAAATGGATGACTTTGATTACATTAAATTAAAAAGTTTTTGTACAAATAAAACAATGCAACCAAGATTAGAAGGGAAGCAGAAAGCTGGGAAACAATTTTTACAGGCAGTATCTGATAAAGGGCACATTTCTAAAATGTATAGAGCACTGAGTTGAATTTATAAGAATACAAGTCATTCTCCAATTGATAAATGGCCAAAGAATATGAATAGGCAGTTTTCAGAGGAAGAAATTAAAGCTATTTATAGTTATATGAAAAAATGCTCTAAATCACTATTGATTAGAGAAATGCAAATCAAAACAATTCTGAGGTATCACATCATACCTCTCAGATTGGCTAACATGACAAAACAGGAAAATGATAAATGTTGGAGAAGATGTGGGAAAATTGGAACACTTATTCATTGTTGGTGGAGTTGTGAACTGATCCAGCCATTCTGGAGAGCAATTTGGAACTATGCCCAAAGGGCTAAAAAATTGTGCATATCCTTTGACCCAGCAATACCACTTCTAGGTCTATATCCCAAAGAGATCATAAAAAAAGGAAAAGGACCCACATGTACAAAAATATTTATAACAGCTCTTTTTGTGGTGACAAAGAATTGGAAGTTGAGGGGATGCCCATCAACTGGTGAATGGCTCAACAAGTTGTGGTATATGAATGTAATGGAATACTGTTGTGCTATGAGAAATGATGAGGGGCATCTGGGTGGCATAGTGGATAGAGCACTGGCCCTGGAGTTAGGAAGACCTGAGTTCAAATCCGGCCTCAGACACATAACACTCACTAGCTGTGTGACTCTGGACAAGTCACTTAACCCCAATTGCCTCACCAAAAAAAAAAAAAAAAGAAAAAGAAAAAAAGAAAAGAAAAGAAATGATGAGCAGACAGACTTCAGAAAAATCTAGAAAGACTTAGGTGAATTGATTCTGACTGAAACGAGCAGAACCAGGAGAACAATGTACATAGTAACATCCACATTGTATGATGACTGACTTTGATAGACTTAGCTCTTCTCAGCAATGCAAGGATCTAAGACAACATCAAAAGACTCACTATGGAAAATGCTATCCATATGCAGAAAAAGAATCATGGAGTCTGAAAGTAGATGGAAGCATAATATTTGCTTTCCTTTTCTTTTGTTGTTTTGTTTTATTTCTTCTTTCTCGTGGTTCTTCCCATTAGTTCTAATTCTTCTATACATCATGACTAATGTGAAAATATGTTTAATATGAATGTATAAGCAGAGCCTATATCAGATTACACACTCTCTTGGGGAGGGGGGAGGAGAAGGAGGTGGAGAAAATTTAAAACTCAAAATCTTATATAAGTGAATGTTGAAAACTAAAAATAAATAAATTATTTTTTAAAAAAGACAGAGGTTGAAAAGATAGTGCAAAAAGAGTAATAGATGAGGAAGAGGAAAGAAGAGGGAGCTCACAGCAAATGTGGTCATTTTTTTTCTGAAAATATGAGGCAAGGTGAGAACCTTGAGAGGATGGGAAAAGGGGGAGTCATGGGAGGTTGAGGGGGAATGAAAAGATTTGAAAGAGCTACTGTAGAGAATGGAATAATAAGTTGATAAAGCAGCTATAGAAAGATTCCCTATCAGCAGTGAGAACCTAGTTGAGGTTGTGTAACAAATTGAAAGGAAGCCAGGGAAGCCACTAGGCAGATTTGAGGAAGGAGATTTCCAGACATGGGGGACACAGCTAATGAAAATGAGCAGAGCCCGGAGATGAACTGTCTTGTGTAAGAAACACTGAGGAAACCAGTGTCACTGACTTTCAAAGTAAGTGGGGATGAATAAGGTATAAGAAGAAGAAAAGTAGGAGGGGGCCAGTTTATGACAGACTTTGAGTGAGAAGCAGAGAGTTTTATATTTGATCCTGGAGGGTTTAGGGAGCTGCACTTTAGGAAAATTGAAAGCTGAGTGGAGGATGGACTGGAATGCAGTGAGGGGAGTCAAGTAGATCAACCAGGCATGAGGTGATGACAGCTTGTAACAGGTAATGGCGGTGTCAGAGAAGAGAAGGAGAATGTGAGAGATGTTACAAAAGTGCGTTAGACAGGATTTGACAATTTATTAGATATAGGGGGTGAGAGGGAGAGAGGAGTTGAAGATGAGGTTGGAAGCCAGACTGTAGAAAATTAAGAAGGCAGTGAAAGAAGGGGAAAGTAGAGGCATCTATTATAGATGGCTTTTCAAGGAGTTTAGCCATAAAAAGGAAGAGAGATATGAGATGACAGAAAGGATGGAACAATCAAGTGAGGGTTTGATTTTTTTTATACTAAGGGAGACGAGTATGTTTGTAGGCGGTAGGGAAGCAACCAGTAGATGGAGAGAAATTGCAGATTAGTGAGAGAGTAGGAATGACAGAGGGAAAAAAATAGGATGGAATGAGATCCTCTGTTCATATAGAGTGGCTAGCTGTCAAGGAGAAGGGTCCCATCTTCATGTGAGAGGAGGATGAAGGAAAAGATAGTGGCATCTGAGTGATATGAAGAAGGAGTGAAGAGGAGGAGAAGGGGATAAGAGGGAGATCTCAGAGAATGGCTTAAATTGTTTTCAGTCACATATGAGGCAAGATCTTCAACTGAGAGGCTAGGGCATAGGGGAGTCATGAAGAATGAGTTCAGGTAGATTATCAACATCCTTAGGAGCTCAACCTCAGGGTGCAAAATGCAAAGGGAGAAGAGAGCCCAAGACAGAACCATGGGGATCACCCACAGTTAGGGGTCATGATATGAATGATGAACCAGTAAAGGAAACTGAGAAGAGGCTGCAAGACAGGTGGGAGTAAAACCAGGAGATATTAGTGTCACAAAAACCCAGAAAAGAGAGAGTTTCCAGGAGATGAGGGAAATTAACAGAATCAAATGTAGTAGAGAGAATTATTAAGACTGAGAAAAGACCATCAGATTTGGCAATTGAGATATCACTGACAACTTTGGAAAGGGCAGTTTCAGGTGAGTGATGAAGTCTGAAGCCTAATTGCCAAGGGTAGAGGAGTGAGTGAGAAGAAAGGAAGAGGACGCAATCATTATATATAGTTTTTTCAAATAATTTGTCTGAAAAAGGAAAAAGAAATATAGAATGATAGCTTAAGGGCATCATAGGGTAGAGTGAAGGTTTTTTTTAAGGATGGGGAAGGGGAGACTTGGATGTGATTGAAGACATTTAGGAAGACAATTGGCTAGGGAGAGATTGAAGACTCAAGAAACAGAAATTGAGGATCCCTCTCTAGCAGTCTACTGGAGAGGACATGAGGTAATGGAATTAAAAAAGAGAAGGGTCACTTCTTTGTCAGAAACTGGAGGAAAGGAAGAGAGAGAAGGAGAAGGTGTCAAGGGATTGCAAGATGAAGAGAATGGAAGAAGAGGGAACTGATGTTGAATTTCTTCAATTTTCTAAGTAAGAGACAAGATCCAGAACTGAGAGATGAGGGAGGGGAAGGTTTGGTTCTGTGGGGTGTTAGATAGGGAATCAATTAATGAAGAATAAAAGAACTATCTCGCTACAGTGAAAGCACATTGAGATTCAATTATGTGAATTTGTAATGTTTTCAATCAGCATCATTGTGAGACTTCTTTGTTTAATGGCTTATGAGCAGGAAGGAAGGAGGAAGATGCCATGACTGAGATTTGGTAAGAGTAGAAAGACAGTAGAATAAGTGGCTGAAGGATTGGAGAGCAGAGGAAATTGTACAATTGAAAAATGACTAACTATTGGGTTGAAAATTGGAAAGAGGTAGGAAAATAAAGTCAGAGCCGGATTAATTACCTGAGAAAGTACTGAGGGATATAGGGATTGGAAGTCTTGATGACAGCAAAGAATAGGATTAGGAAGATGAAGGGTGAAATAATAAGAAGTATAATAAGTAAATGCTATTATTGTTCAGTGGTGTCTGACTCTTCATGACCCCACATGAGGTTTTCTTGGCAAAGACACCAGAGTGGTTTGTCATTTCTTTCTCCAGTGGATTAAGGCAAAGAGAGATTAAGTGACTTGGCCAGGGTCACAAAGCTAGTGAGTATCTGAGCCTGGATTTGAACTCAGATCTTCCTGACTCCAGATCCAGCGCTCTATCCACTGGGTCATCTAGCTGTCTCTAAGGGAGAATATTAGACTACCTAATTAGGGAAATAGAACCCATGTAGCTACTGGCAAGCTCTTGGGTGTAACAGTTCATACGTGTGGCTGAGTTGAGATGAAGGAGCAGGTCATGGTGATTTGAGGAATTTGGAGGTTAGGAGGTTTGAGGGAGCATCTACATGGATATTAAAGACTCCTACTGTAAGGGCAAGAGGTGGAGAGGAGAAGATGGTGAACCAGGTGCCAAACTTGAGAAAGGAGAGGGAATGACCTGAGGGGTGGTATATTATAGACATCACAATTTGGATTAGATAGAAAATTGTGACTGACATAGGAAAATATGAGTAGTACCAAGTCTTTGCATATTATTTGTTTCCTGTTCTAGAGATGGGACTGAAAGATGGGCCCCACACCAAAATGAGCAAGGAAAAGTGGGGGGGGGCAAGAATGAAGAATCAGTTATCACAAAACTGATATTCTTTCACTCACACAACTAGCCGTGTTATTTATCTCTTAGAAGCAGCCCCTAAATTAGGTCATCACTTCTAGTACAATGTGTCAATGTGTGGTCAGATGCATTTTAAAGGAATTGTGTATAATGGATTTTTAAAAAAAAAAATACTTAGGCATCCCTACTCTCTCAATCCATTTGTATAAAGTGCTGACAGTATTTAAAAATAGTATCGTCAACATTAACTGCGAGAGCAGAAATAGTAAAGTTAAATGATCTCAGAAGCAATTTCTGATTTATCTTTTAGATCCAGAAGTCATAAACAAGGGCAAGGGCCGAAGAGGGAAAGAAGGGAGGGTGTATCAAATGATATTGAAAGTGTATGGTTTGGTATTTCCTGTTTGCTAGGAATAATTCTTTGGTTAACTCAGTCTCCTATGTGTTCAACATTACAGAGCTATTTAAGAATTCAATTTTTAAAAACATTATTTTTTTTTAATTAATAAATTTATTTATTTTTTGTTTTCAACATTTACTTCCACAAGATTTTGAGTTCTAAATTTTCACCCCATTTTGCCCCTCCCCCCACCGCAAGATGGCATGCATTCTGAATACTCCTTCCCCTAGTCTGCCTTCCTTTCTATCTCTCCCCCCCTTCTCTTATCCCCTTCCCCTTCTATTTTCCTGTAGGGAGGATAGATTTCTGTACCCCATTTCCTGTATTTCTTATTTCCCAGCTGCATGTGAAAACATTTGTTTTTTAAACATGTGTTTTTAAAACTTTGGGTTCCAAATTTTCTCCCTTCCTCTCTCCCCACCCACCCTCATTGAAAAGGCAAGCAACTCAATATAGGTTATACATGTGCAGTTATGCAAAATACTTCCATAGTAGACATGCTGTGAAAAACTAACTCTATTTCCCTTAATCCTATCCCACCCCCCCATTTATTCTATTCTTTCTTTTGACCCTGTCCCTCCTCAGAAGTATTTGCTTCTGATTACCCCCTTTCCCAATCTGCCCTCCTCTCTATCATCCCCCTACTTTCTTGTCCCCTTCCCCTCCTATTTTCCTGTAGGGTAAGACAGATTTCCATACTCAACTGAGTGTGTATGTTATACCCTCCTTAAGTCAAATCCTATGAGAATAAGATTCACTCATTTCCTCCCACCTTCCCCTGGTTCCCCTCCACTGTAAGAGCCTTTTCTCTTCTTTTTTTTGTGAGATAATTTACCCCATTCTACCTCTCCCTTTCTCCTCCTCCTGGTATAATCCTCTCTCACCCCTTAATTTTATTCTCCAAATATGACCCCTTCATCTTCAACTCACCCTGTGCCCTCTATCTATCTATCTATCTATCTATCTATCTATCTATCCATACATACATATAATTTTTTCCCTCCAACTACCCTAATACTGACAAAGGTCTCATGAGTTACAAATATCATCTTTCCATGCAGGAATGTAAACAGTTCAACCTTAATAAGTCTCTTATGATTCCTCTTTCCTGTTTACCTCTTCATGTTCTACTCGAGTCATATTGGAAAATCAAATTTTCTATTCAACTCTGGTCTTTTCATTAAGAATGCTTGAAAGTCCTCTATTTCGGTGAATGACCATTTTTTACCCTGAAGAATTATACTCAGTTTTGCTAGGTAGGTGATTCTTGGTTGTAATCCTATCTCCTTTGCCCTCTAGAATATTATATTCTATGCCCTGCAGTCCCTTAATGTAGAAGCAGCTAAATCTTGTATTATCCTGATTGTGTTTCCACAATACTTGAATTGTTTCTTTCTGGCTGCTTGTAATATTTTCTTCTTGACCTGGGAACTCTGGAATTTGGCTACAATATTCCTAGGAGTTTTCCTTTGGGAATCTCTTTCAGGAGGTGATTGGTGGAGTCTTTCCATTTCTATTTTGCCCTGTGGTTCTAAAATATCAGAGCAGTTTTCCTTGATAATTTCTTGAAAGATGATGTCTAGGCTCTTTTTTTGATCATGGCTTTCAGATAGTCCAGTAATTTTAAAATTCTCTCTCCTGGATC